>NW_027480469.1:2400000-2750877 GCF_051401765.1 Calliopsis andreniformis
CCTCAATTCTCAATCTTCAATCCTCAATAATCAATTTCCAATCCTAGATCCTCAATCCCCAATCTTCAATCCTTAATCCTCAACCTTTAATCCTTAATCCTCAATCGTCAATCTTCAATCCTCAATACTCAGGCTTCAATCCTCAATCCTCAATCCTCAATCGTCAATCCTCATTCCTCAATCCTCAGTACCCGATACTCAATCTTAAATCCTCAATCCTCAATTCTCAATCCTCAATCCTCAATCCTCAATCCTCAATCTTCAATCGTCAATCCTCAATCCTCAATCCTGAATTCTCAATCTTCAATCTTCAATCCTCAATACTCAATCTTCAATCCCCAATCCTCAATCCTCAATCCTCAATCCTCATTCATCAAACCTCAATCCTCAACCGTCAGTCCTCATCCTCAATTCTCAATCCTCAATCCTCAATCCTCTATCCTCAATCTTCAATCCTCAATAATCGATCTCCAATCATAGATCCTCAATCCCCGATCTTCAATCCTTAGTCCTCAATCCTCAATCCTGAATCCTCAATCCTCAATATTCAATCCTCAATCCTCGATCCCCATTCCTCAGTCGTCAATCCTCAATCCTCAATCCACAATCCTCAATATTCAATCCTCAATACTCAACCTTCAATCCTCAATACTCAATCCTCAATCCTCAATCCTCGACCCTCAGTCATAAATCCTCAATCTTCAATACTCAATCTTCAATCCTCAATCCTCAATCCTCAACCCTCAATCCTCAATCCTCAATTCTCAATCTTCAATCCTCAATAATCAATCTCCAATCCTAGATCCTCAATCCCCAATCTTCAATCCTTAATCCCCAATCTTTAATCCTTAATCCTCAATCGTCAATCTTCAATCCTCAATACTCAGTCTTCAATCCTCAATCCTCAATCCTCAATAGTCAATCCTCATGCCTCAGTCCTCAATACCCAATCCTCAATCTTAAATCCTCAATCCTCAATCCTCAATCCTCAGTCATAAATCCTCAATCTTCAACACTCAATCGTCAATCCTCAGTCCTCAATCCTCAATCCTCAATCCTCGTTCCTCAAACCTCAATCCTCATCCCTCAGTCCACATCCTCAATTCTCAGTTCTCAATCCTCAATCCTCAATCCTCAATTTTCAATCCCCAAAAATCAATCTCCAATCCTAGATCCTCAATCCCCAATCCTCAGTCCTTAATCCTCAATCTTCAATCCTCAATCGCCAGTCCTCAAGCTTCAATCCTCTATGCTCAATCGTCAATCCTCAAGCCTCAATCCTCAATCCTCAATCCTCAATCCTCAAACCTCAATCCTCAACCGTCAGTCCTCGTCCTCAATCCTCAACCCTCAATCATCAATCCTCAACCTTCAATCATCAATACTCAACCTTCAATCCTCAATACTCAATCCTCAATCGTCAATCCTCAATCCCCAATCCTCAATCTTCAATGCTCAATCCTCAATTCTCAATCCTCAATCGTCAGTCTTCTATCCTCAATACTCAATCTTCAATCCTCAATCCTCAATCATCAATCCTCAATCTTCAATACTCAATCCTCAATCCTCAATCCTCAATCCTCAATATTCAACACTCAACCCTCAACCATCAATCCTCAATACTCAACCACCAATCCTCAATTCTCAATACTCAATAGAACATCCTGAATTCTGATGGGTCAATTCTCAATCCAGAATATTCAATAATCAAATCCCAAACCTAAAGCATCAATTCACAACACTCAATCCTCAACATTCAGTCCTCTCTCTTCAATCCTACATCCTCAACACTCAATCCTCGAGCGTCATTCCTCAATACTCAATCCTCAATCCTCAATCATCAATCCTCAATCTTCAATACTCAATCCTCAATCCTCAATCCTCAATCCTCTATACTCAACCATCAATCCTAAATTCTCAATGCTCAATAGAATATCCTGAATTCTCAGGATTCTATACTCAAACCTCAATCCTCAACCCTCAGCCCTCATTCTCAATCCTCAATCCTCAATCCTCAATATTCAGTCCCCAATACTTAATCTTCAATCCTCTATCCTCAATCCTCAATCCTCAAGCCTCAATCCTCAGACATAAATCCTCAATCTTCATTACTCAATCGTCAATCCTCAGTCCTCAATCCTCAATCCTCAATCCTCGTTCCTCAAGCCTCAATCCTCAACCCACAGTCCACACCCTCAATTCTCAATTCTCAATCCTCAATCCTCAATCCTCAACCTTCAATTCCCAAAAATCGATCTCCAATCCTAGATCTTCAATCCCCAATCCTCAGTCCTTAATCCTCAATCTTCAATCCTCAATCGCCAGTCCTCAATCGTCAATCCTCTATGCTCAATCGTCAATCCTCAAGCCTCAGTCCTCAATCCTCAATCCTCAATCCTCAAACCTCAATCCTCAACCGTCAGTCCTCGTCCTCAATCCTCAACCCTCAATCCTCATTCTTCAATCCTCAATACCCAATTCTCAATCTTCAATCCTCAATCCTAAATCCTCAATTCTCAATCCTCAATCCTCAGTCCTCAGTCCTCAAACCTCAATCCTCAACCATCAGCCCTAATCCTGAATACTCAATCCTCAATCCTCAATCCTCAGCCCTCTGTCCTCAAACCTCAATGCTCAATCCTCAATCCCCAATCCTCAATCCTCAATCCTCAAACATCAATCCTCAATCTTCAATACTCATTCCTCAATCCTCAATCCCCAATCCTCAATCTTCAATCATCAATCCTCAATCTTCAACACTCGATCCTCAATCCTCAATCCTCAATACTAACCATCAATCCTCAATTCTCGATACTGAATAGAATATCCTGAATTTTCAGGATTCTATACTCAAACCTCAATCCTCAACCCTCAGCCCTCATTCTCAACCCTCAATCCTCAACCCTTAGTCCTCATCCTCAATTCCCAATTCTCAATCCTCAACCCTCAATTCTCAATCTTCATCCTCAATAATCAATCTCCAATCCTAGATACTGAATCCTCTATCCTCAATCCCCAATCTTCAATCCTCAATATTCAATCTCGAATCCTAGATCCTCAATCCTCAATCCTCAATCCTCAATCCTCAATCCTCATTCTTCAAACCTCAATACCCAATTCTCAATCTTCATCCTCAATAATCAATCTCCAATCCTAGATCCTCAATCCTCAATCCTCAATCCCCAATCTTCAATCCTCAATAATCAATCTCCAATCCTAGATCCTCAATCCTCAATCCTCAATCCTCAATCCTCAATCCTCAATCCTCATTCTTCAAACCTCAATACCCAGTCCTCAATATTCAATCATCAATAATCAATCTTCAATACTCAATCATCAATCCTCAATCCTCAATCCTCAATCCTCAATATTCAACACTCAACTCTCAATCATCAATCCTCTATACTCAACCATCAATCCTCAATTCTCAATATTCAACAGAACTTCCTGAATTCTTATGGTTCAGTACTCAATCCAGAATATTCAATAATCAAATCACAAACCTCAGGCATCACTTCTCAACACTCAATCCTCAACACTCAGTCCTCTCTCTTCAATCCTACATCCTCAACCCTCAATGCTCAAGCGTCAATCCTCAGTCCTCAATCCTCAATCCTCAATCGTCAACCTTCAGTCCTCAATACTCAATCTTCAATTCTCAATCTTCAATCCTCAATCCTCAATCCTCAATCCTCAGTACTCAATCCTGAATCCTCAATCTTCAATCCTCAATACTCAATCTTCAACCCTCAATCCTCAATCCTCAATCCTCAATCCTCAAACCTCAGTCCTCAATCCTCATTCTTCAATCCTCAATACGCAATACTCAATCTTCAATCCTCAATCCTCAATCCTCATTTCTCAATGCTCTATCCTCAGTCCTCAGTCCTCAAACCTCAATCCTCAACCGTCAGCCCCCATCCTCAATCCTCAACCCTCGATCTTCAATCCTCAATCCTCAATCCTCCATACTCAATCTTCGATCCTCAATCCTAGGTCCTCAAACCTCAATTCTGAATCCTCAATACTGAATCCTCAATCTTCAGACCTCAGTCCTCAACAACCTGTTGTCAATCCTCAATCCTCAATAGAATATCCTCAATTCACAGTTTTCAATACTCAATACTCAATCTGCAATCTTCAAACCTCTATCCACAAAAATCAATCCTCATCACTCAACACTCAACACTCAGTCCTCAATGTTCAATCCTCAATCCTCAATTCCCAATCTTCAATCCTCAATACTGAATCTTCAGTACTCAATCCTCAATCCTCAATCCTCAATCCTCATTCCTCAATCATCAATCCTCAATCTTCAATACTCAATTCTCAATCCTCAATCGTCAGTTTTCTATCCTCAATACTCAATCTTCAATCCTCAACACTCAATCCTCAATCCTCAATCCTCAATCCTCATTCTTCAATCCTCAGTACCCAATCCTCAATCTTCAATCCTCAATCCTCAATCCTCAATCCTCAATCCTCATTCCTCAATCATCAATCCTCAATCTTCAATACTCAATTCTCAATCCTCAATCGTCAGTCTTCTATCGTCAATACTCAATCTTCAATCCTCAACACTCAATCCTCAATCCTCAATCCTCAATCCTCATTCTTCAATCCTCAGTACCCAATGCTCAATCTTCAATCCTCAATCCTCAATCCTCAATTCTCAATCCTCTATCTTCAATCCTCAATACTAAATCTTCAATCCTCAATCCTCGATCCTCAATCCTCAATTCTCAATCCTCAATCGTCAGTCTTCTATCCTCAATACTCAATCTTCAATCCTCAACACTCAATCCTCAATCCTCAATCCTCAATACTCATTCTTCAATCCTCAATACCCAATCCTCAATCTTCAATCCTCAATCCTCAATCCTCAATTCTCAATCGCCTATCTTCAATCCTCAATACTAAATCTTCAACCCTCGATCCTCAATCCTCAATCCTCAATCCTCAATTCTCAATCTTCAATCCTCAATAATCAATCTCCAAACCTAGATCCACAATCCCCATTCTTCAATCCTTAATCCTCATTCTTTAATCCTTAATCCTCAATCGTCAATCTTCAATCCTCAATACTCAGTCTTCAATCCTCAATCCTCAATCCTCAATCGTCAATCCTCATTCCTCAATCCTCAATACCCAATCCTCAATCTTCAATCCTCAATCCTCAATCCTCAATCCTCAATCCTCAATCCACAGTCCTCAAACATCAGTCCTGAATCCTCAAACCTGAATCCTCAATCTTCAGCCCTCAGTCCTCAACAATCGGTTGTCAATCCTCAATCCTCAATAGAATATCATCAATTCACAGGTTTCAATACTCAATACTCAATCTCCAATCTTCAAGTCTCTATCCTCAAACGTCAATTCTGATCACTCAACCCTCAACACTCAGTCCCCAATCCTCAATATTCAATCCTCAATCCTCCGTTCTCAATCCACGATCCTCAACCTTCAATCCTCAATACTGAATCTTGAATCCTCAATCCTCAATCCTCAATCCTCAATTCTCAACCCTCAATCCTTAATCCTCAGACCTCAAACATCAATATCCAGCCCTCAGTCCTCGTCCTCAATCCACAACACTCAATCCTCAGTCCTCAATATTCAATCATCAATATTCAATCTTCAATCCTCAATCCTCAATCCTCAATCCTCAATTCGCAAACCTCAATCTTCAACCCTCAATACTCAGTCTTCAATTCTCAATCTTCAATCCTCAATCCTCAATCCTCAATCCTCAACCTTCAATGCTCAATACTCAATCTTCAATCCTCAATCCTCAATCCTCAATCCTCAATCCTCAATCTTCAATACTCAATCCTCAAACCTCAATCTTCAATCCTCAATACTCAATCTGCAATCCTCAATCCTCAAACCTCAATCCTCAATCCTCATACTTCAATCCTCAATACACAATCCTCAATCTTCAATCCTCAATCCTCAATCCTCAATTCTCAACCCTCAATCCTTAATCCTCAGACCTCAAACATCAATGTTCAACCCTCAGTCCTCGTCCTCAATCCACTACACTCAATCCTCAGTCCTCAATATTCAATCATCAATATTCAATCTTCAATCCTCAATCCTCAATCCTCAATCCTCAATTCGCAATCCTCAATCTTCAATCCTCAATCCTCAATCCTCAATACTCAATCCTCAATCTTCAATCCTCAATAGTCAATCTTCTATCCTCAATCCTCAATACTCACTCCTCAATCCTCAATCCACAATCCTCAATCCTCAACCCTCAATCCTCATTCCTCATACCTCAATCCTCAAACCTCAGTCCTCATACTCAATTCTCAATTCTCAATCCTCAATCCTCAATCCTCAATCTTCAATCCTCAATAATCAATCTCCAATCCTTGATCCTCAATCCCCAATCTTCAATTCTTAATCCTCAATCTTCAATCCTCAATCCCCAGTCCTCAATCTTCAATCCTCAATGCTCAATCCTCAATCCTCAACCCTCAGTCCTCAATCCTCAATCCTCAATCGCCAGTCCTCAATCTCCAATCCCCTATGCTCAGTCGTCAATCCTCAAGCCTCAGTCCTCAATCCTCAATCCTCAATGCTCAAACCTCAATCCTCAACCGTCAGTCCTCGTCCTCAATCCTCAACCCTCAATCCTCAGTCCTCAATCTTCAATCATCAATAATCAATCTTCAATCCTCAATAATCAATCCTGAATCCTCAATCCTCAATCCTCAATATTCAACACTCAACCCTTAACCATCAATCCTCAATACTCAACCATCAATCCTCAATTCTCAATACTCAATAGGACATCCTGAATTCTTATGGTTCAATACTCAATCCAGAATATTCAATAATCAAACCTCAAACCACAAGCATCAATTCTCAACACTCAATCCTCAACACTCAGTCCTCTCTCTTCAATCCTACATCCTCAACCCTCGATCCTCAAGCGTCAATCCTCAGTCCTCAATCCTCAATCCTCAATCGTCAGTCTTCAATCCTCAATACTCAATCTTCAATCCTCAATCCTCAAACCTCAATCCTCAATACTCAATCCTCAATCCTCAATCCTCAATCCTCAATCCTCAATCCTCAATCCTCAATCGTCAGTCTTCAACCCTCAATACTCAATCTTCAATTCTCAATCGCCTATCATCAATCCTCAATATTAAATCTACAATCCTCGATCCTCAATCCTCAATCCTCAATCCTCATTCTACAATCCTCAATACTCAATCTTGAATCATCAATCCTCAATTCTCAATCCTCAATCCTAAATACTCAATCGTCACTCCTCAATGCCCAATCCTCAATCTTCAATCCTCAATCTTCAATCCTCAATCCTCAATCCTCAATCCTCAATCCTCAATGCTAAATCATCAATCCTCAATCTTCAATACTTAATACTCAATCCTCAAACCTCAATCCTGAATCCTCAATCATCAATCCTCAATCTTCAATACTCATTCTTCAATCCTCAATCTTCAATCCTCAATACTCAACCATCAATCCTCAGTTCTCAATAGAATATCATCAATTCACAGTTTTCAATACTCAATTCTCAATCTGCAATTTTCAAATCTCTATCCACAAACATCAATTCTCACCTCTCAACCCTCAACACTCAGTCCCCAATCCTCAATATTCAATCCTCAATCCTCAATCCTCAATCCTCAATCCTCAATCTTCAATCCTCAATCCTCAATCCTCAATCCTCAACGCTCAATCATCAATCCTCAACCTTCAATACTTAATACTCAATCCTCAAACCTCAATCCTGAATCCTCAATCATCAATCCTCAATCTTCAATACTCAATCTTCAATCCTCAATCCTCAATCCTCAATCCTCAATCCTCAATGCTCAATCATCAATCCTCAATCTTCAATACTTAATACTCAATCCTCAAACCTCAATCCTGAATCCTCAATCCTCAAACCTCAATCCTCAATACTCAATCCTCAATCCTCAATCCTCAATCCTCAATCCTCAATCCTCAATCCTCAATCGTCAGTCTTCAACCCTCAATACTCAATCTTCAATTCTCAATCGCCTATTTTCAATCCTCAATACTAAATCTACAATCCTCGATCCTCAATCCTCAATCCTCAATCCTCATTCTACAATCCTCAATACTCAATCTTGAATCATCAATCCTCAATTCTCAATCCTCAATCCTAAATACTCAATCGTCACTCCTCAATGCCCAATCCTCAATCTTCAATCCTCAATCTTCAATCCTCAATCCTCAATCCTCAATCCTCAAACCTCAATGCTCAATCATCAATCCTCAATCTTCAATACTTAATACTCAATCCTCAAACCTCAATCCTGAATCCTGAATCCTCAATCATCAATCCTCAATCTTCAATACTCATTCTGCAATCCTCAATCTTCAATCCTCAATACTCAACCATCAATCCTCAGTTCTCAATAGAATATCATCAATTCACAGTTTTCAATACTCAATTCTCAATCTGCAATTTTCAAATCTCTATCCACAAACATCAATTCTCACCTCTCAACCCTCAACACTCAGTCCCCAATCCTCAATATTCAATCCTCAATCCTCAATCCTCAATCCTCAATCCTCAATCTTCAATCCTCAATACTCAATCCTCAATCCTCAATCCTCAATCCTCAATCCTCAATCCTCAATCCTCAAACCTCAATCCTCAATGCTCAATATTCAATCATCAATACTCAATCTTCAATCCCCAATACTCAATCCTCAATCCTCAATCCCCAATCCTCAATATTCAACACACAACCCTCAGCCAACAATCCTCAATACTCAACCATCAATCCTCAATTCTCAATACTCAATAGAATATCCTGAATTCGCATGGTTCGATACTCAATCCACAATATTCAATAATCAAATCTCAATCCTCAGTCTTCAATCCTCAATACTCAATTTCAATCCTCAATCCTCAATCTTCAATCCTCAATCCTCAATTGTCAATCCTCAATCCTCTATCCTCAACCTTCAATCCTCAATACTCAACCTTCAATCCTCAATCCTCAATCCTCAATCCTCAATCCTCAATCCTCAATCCTCAATCCTCAATCCTCAATCCTCAATCCTCAATCCACAATCCTCAATCCTCAATCCTCAATCCTCAATCCTCAATCCTCAATCCTCAATCCTCAATCCTGAATTCTCAATCTTCAATCCTCAATACTCAATCTTCAATCCCCAATCCTCAATCCTCAATCCTCAATCCTCATTCATCAAACCTCAATCCTCAACCATCAGTCCTCATCCTCAATTCTCAATCCTCAATCCTCAATCCTCTATCCTCAATCTTCAATCCTCAATAATCGATCTCCAATCATAGATCCTCAATCCCCAATCTTCAATCCTTAGTCCTCACTCCTCAATCCTCAATCCTCAATCCTCAATATTCAATCCTCAATCCTCGATCCTCAATCCTTAGTCGTCAATCCTCAATCCTCAATCCACAATCCTCTATATTCAATCCTCAATACTCAACCTTCAATCCTCAGTACTCAATCCTCAATCCTCAATCCTCAATCCTCAGTCATAAATCCTCAATCTTCAATACTCAATCTTCAATCCTCAATCCTCAATCCTCAACACTCAATCCTCAATTCTCAGTCCTCATTCCTCAATCCTCAATCTTCAATCCTCAATACTCAATCTTCAATCCCCAATCCTCAATTCTCAATCCTCAAGCCTCAATGTTCAATCCTCAATACTCAATCTTCAATCCTCAATCCTCAATCCTCAATCCTGAATCCTCATTCTTCAATCCTCAATACCCAATCCTCAATCTTCAATCCTCAATCCTCAACTCTCAGTCCTCAATCCTCAATCCCCAGACCTCACACATCAATACTTAACCCTCAGTCCTCGTCCTCAATCCACAACCCTCAATCCTCAAACCTCAATCCTCTACCGTCAGTCCTCGTCCTCAATCCTCAAACCTCAATCCTCAATCCTCAATATTCAATCATCAATACTTTATCTTCAATCCTCAATGCTCTATCCTCAATCCTCAATTCTCAATCCTCAATATTCAAGACACAACCCGCAGCCATCAATCCTCAATACTCAACCATCAATCCTCAATTCTCAATACTCAATAGAATGTTCTGAATACTCATGGTTCAATACTCAATCCACAATTTTGAATAATCAAATCTCAATCCTCAATCTTCAATCCGCAATACTAAATTTCAATCCTCAATCCTCAATTCTCAATCCCCAATACTCAATCCTCAATCGTCAATTCTCAATCCCCAATCCTCAATCATCAATAATCAACCTCAATCCTGAATCCTCAATCCTCAATCCTCAATCTTCAATCCTCAATACTCAATCTTCAATCCTCAATCCTCAATCCTCAATCCTCGATCCTCAATCCTCAAACCTCAATCCTGAATGCTCAATATTCAATCATCAATACTCAATCTTCAATCCTCAATCCTCAATCCTCAATCCTCAATCCCCAATCCTCAATATTCAACACACAACCCTCAGCCAACAATCCTCAATACTCAACCATCAATCCTCAATTCTCAATACTCAATAGAATATCCTGAATTCGCATGGTTCGATACTCAATCCACAATATTCAATCCTTAATACTCAATCTTCAATCCTCAATCCCCAGTCATCAATCTTCAATCCTCAATGCTCAATCCTCAATCCTCAATCCTCAGTCCTCAATCCACAATCCTCAGTCCTCAAACCTCAATCTTCAACCGTCAGTCCTCGTCCTCAATCCTCAAACCTCAATCCTCAATCCTCAATATTCAATCCTCAATGCTCTATCCTCAATCCTCAATCCTCAATCCTCAATATTCAAGACACAACCCTCAGCCATCAATCCTCAATACTCAACCATCAATCCTCAAGCCTCAATACTCGATACAATATTCTGAATACTCATGGTTCAATACTCAAACCACAATATTCAATAATCAAGTCTCAATCCTCAATCATCAATCCTCAATACTCAATTTCAATCCTCAATCCTCAATTCTCAATCCCCAATACTCAATCCTCAATCGTCAATCCTCAATCCCCAATCCTCAATCTTCAATCCTCAACCTCAATCCTCAATCCTCAATCCTCAATCCTCAATCTTCAATCATGAACACTCAATCTTCAATCCTCAATGCTCTATCCTCAATCCTCAATCCTCAATCCTCAATATTCAAGACACAACCCTCAGCCATCAATCCTCAATACTCAACCATCAATCCTCAATTCTCAATACTCAATACAATATTCTGAATACTCATGGTTCAATACTCAATCCACAATATTGAATAATCAAGTCTCAATCCTCAATCTTCAATCCTCAATACTCAATTTCAATCCTCAATCCTCAATTCTCAATCCCCAATACTCAATCCTCAATCGTCAATCCTCAATCCCCAATCCTCAATCTTCAATCCTCAACCTCAATCCTCAATCCTCAATCCTCAATCCTCAATCTTCAATCCTCAATACTCAATCTTCAATCCTCAATCCTCAATCCTCAATCCTCAATCCTCAATCCTCAATCCTCAATCCTCAATCCTCAATCCTCAATCCTCAATACTCAATCTGCAATCCTCAATCCTCAATCCTCAATCCTCAATTCTCATTCTTCAATCCTCAATACCCAATCCTCAATCTTCAATCCTCAATCCTCAATCCTCAATTCTCAATCCTCAATCCTCAATCCTCAGACCTCAAACATCAATATTCAACCCTCAGTCCTCGTCCTCTATCCACAACCTTCAATCCTCAATCCTCAATCTTCAATCATCAATATTCAATCTTCAATCCTCAATCCTCAATCCTCAATCCTCAATCCTCAATCCACAATCCTCATTCCTCAATCCTCAAACTTCAATCCTCAATACTCAATCTTCAATCCCCAATCCTCAATTCCCAATCCTCAAGACTCAATGTTCAATCCTCAATACTCAATCTTCAATCCTCAATCCTCAATCCTCAATCCTCAATCCTCATTCTTCAATCCTCAATACCCAATCCTCAATCTTCAATCCTCAATCCTCAACTCTCAGTCCTCAATCCTCAATCCTCAGACCTCACACATCAATACTTAACCCTCAGTCCTCGTCCTCAATCCACAACCCTCAATCCTCAAACCTCAATCCTCAACCGTCAGTCCTCGTCCACAATCCTCAAACCTCAATCCTCAATCCTCAATATTCAATCATCAATACTCAATCTTCAAACCTCAGTGCTCTATCCTCAATCCTCAATCCTCAATCCTCAATATTCAAGACACAACCCTCAGCCATCAATCCTCAATACTCAACCATCAATCCTCAAGCCTCAATACTCGATACAATATTCTGAATACTCATGGTTCAATACTCAATCCACAATATTCAATAGTCAAATCTCAATCCTCAATCTTCAGTCCTCAATACTCAATTTCAATCCTCAATCCTCAATTCTCAATCCCCAATACTCAATCCTCAATCGTCAATCCCCAATCCCCAATCCTCAATCTTCAATCCTCAACCTCAATCCTCAATCCTCAATCCTCAATCCTCAATTCTCAATCCTCAATCCTCAATGTTCAATCCTCAATACTCAACCCTCAGTCCTCGTCCTCAATCCACAACCCTCAATCCTCAATCCTCAATCCTCAATCATCAATCATCAATATTCAATCTTCAGTCCTCAATCCTCAATCCTCCATCCTCAATCCTCAATCCTCAATATTCAATCCGCAATACCCAATCCTCAATCTTCAATCCTCAATCCTCAATCCTCAATCCTCAATCCTCAATACTCAATCCACAATTCTCAGTCCTCAAACATCAATCCTGAATCCACAATCCTGAATCCTCAATCTTCAGACCTCAGTCCTCAACAATCATTCGTCAGTTATCAATCCTCAATAGTATGTCGTCAATTCACACCTTTCAATACTCAATACTCAGTCTGCAATCTTAAAATCTCTATCCACAAACTTCAATTCTCATCACTCAACCCTCAACATTCAGTCCCCCATCCTCAATCTTCAATCCTCAATTTCAATCCTCAATTCTCAATCCTCAATCCTCAGTCCTCAGACCTCAAACCTCAATCCTCAATAATCGATTACCAATCCTAGATCCTCAATACTCAATCCTCAATCCCCAATCATCAATACTCAATAATCAATCTCCAATCCTAGGTTCTCAATCCACAATCCCCAATCCTCAATCCTCAATTCTCATTCTTCAATCCTCAATACCCAATCCTCAATCTTCAATCCTCAATCATCAGTCCTCAATTCTCAATCCTCAATCCTCAGTGCTCAGTCGTCAAACCTCAGTCCTCGACCCTCAGCCCTCATCCTCAATCCTCAGTCCTCAATCCTCAATCCTCAAACCTCAATCCTCTACCGTCAGTCCTCGTCCTCAATCCTCAAACCTCAATCCTCAATCCTCAATATTCAATCATCAATACTTTATCTTCAATCCTCAATGCTCTATCCTCAATCCTCAATTCTCAATCCTCAATATTCAAGACACAACCCGCAGCCATCAATCCTCAATACTCAACCGTCAATCCTCAATTCTCAATACTCAATAGAATGTTCTGACTACTCATGGTTCAATACTCAATCCACAATTTTGAATAATCAAATCTCAATCCTCAATCTTCAATCCTGAATACTCAATTTCAATCCTCAATCCTCAATCTTCAATCCTCAATCCTCAATTGTCAATCCTCAATCCTCAATCCTCAACCTTCAATCCTCAATACTCAACCTTCAATCCTCAATCCTCAATCCTCAATCCTCAATCCTCAATCCTCAATACTCAATCTGCAATCCTCAATCCTCAATCCTCAATCCTCAATGCTCATTCTTCAATCCTCAATACCCAATCCTCAATCTTCAAACCTCAATCCTCAACCCTCAATTCTCAATCCTCAATCCTCAATCCTCAGACCTCAAACATCAACATTCAACCCTCAGTTCTCGTCCTCAATCAACAACACTCAATCCTCAATCCTCAATCTTCAATCATCAATATTCAATCTTCAATCCTCAATCCTCAATCCTCAATCCTCAATCCTCAATCCTCAATCCTCAATCCTCAATCCTCAATCCTCAATCCTCAATCCACAATCCTCAATCCTCAATCCTCAATCCTCAATATTCAATCATCAATACTTTATCTTCAATCCTCAATGCTCTATCCTCAATCCTCAATTCTCAATCCTCAATATTCAAGACACAACCCGCAGCCATCAATCCTCAATACTCAACCATCAATCCTCAATTCTCAATACTCAATAGAATGTTCTGAATACTCATGGTTCAATACTCAATCCACAATTTTGAATAATCAAATCTCAATCCTCAATCTTCAATCCTCAATACTAAATGTCAATCCTCAATCCTCAATTCTCAATACGCAATACTCAATCCTCAATCGTCAATACTCAATCCCCAATCCTCAATCTTCAATCCTCAACCTCAATCCTCAATCCTCAATCCTCAATCCTCAATCTTCTATCCTCAATACTCAATCTTCAATCCTCAATCCTCAATCCTCAATCCTCGATCCTCAATCCTCAAACCTCAATCCTCAATCCTCAATACTCAATCATCAGTACTCAATCTTCAATCCTCAATCCTCAATCCTCAAACCTCAATCTCCAATCCTCAATATTCAACACACAACCCTCTGCCAACGATCCTCAATACTAAACCATCAATCCTCAATTCTCAATACTCAATAGAATATCCTGAATTCGCATGGTTCGATACTCAATCCACAATATTCAATAATCAAATCTCAATCCTCAAACCTCAATCCTCAATCCTCAATATTCAATCACCAATACTCAATATTCAATCCTCAATGCTCTATCCTCAATCCTCAATCCTCAATCCTCAATATTCAAGACACAACCCTCAGCCATCAATCCTCAATACTCAACCATCAATCCTCAAGCCTCAATACTCGATACAATATTCTGAATACTCATGGTTCAATACTCAAACCACAATATTCAATAATCAAGTCTCAATCCTCAATCATCAATCCTCAATACTCAATTTCAATCCTCAATCCTCAATTCTCAATCCCCAATACTCAATCCTCAATCGTCAATCCTCAATCCCCAATCCTCAATCTTCAATCCTCAACCTCAATCCTCAATCCTCAATCCTCAATCCTCAATCTTCAATCATCAACACTCAATCTTCAATCCTCAATGCTCTATCCTCAATCCTCAATCCTCAATCCTCAATCTTCAATCATCAATCTTCAATACTCAATACTCAATCTTCAATCCTCAATCCTCAATCGTCAATCCTCAATCCCCAATCCTCAATCTTCAATCCTCAACCTCAATCCTCAATCCTCAATCCTCAATCCTCAATCTTCAATACTCAATACTCAATCTTCAATCCTCAATCCTCAATCCTCAATCCTCAATCCTCAATCCTCAATCCTCAATCCTCAATCCTCAATCCTCAATCCTCAATACTCAATCTGCGATCCTCAATCCTCAATCCTCAATCCTCAATTCTCATTCTTCAATCCTCAATACCCAATCCTCAATCTTCAATCCTCAATCCTCAATCCTCAATTCTCAATCCTCAATCCTCAATCCTCAATCCTCAATCCTCAATCCTCAATACTCAAGCTGCAATCCTCAATCCTCAATCCTCAATCCTCAATGCTCATTCTTCAATCCTCAATACCCAATCCTCAATCTTCAAACCTCAATCCTCAATCCTCAATTCTCAATCCTCAATCCTCAATCCTCAGACCTCAAACATCAACATTCAACCCTCAGTTCTCGTCCTCAATCCACAACACTCAATCCTCAATCCTCAATCTTCAATCATCAATATTCAATCTTCAACCCTCAATCCTCAATCCTCAATCCCCAATCCTCAATCCTCAATCCTCAATCCTCAATCCTCAATCCTCAATCCTCAATCCACAATCTTCAATCCTCAATCCTCAATCCTCAATCCTCAATCCTCAATCCTCAATCCTGAATTCTCAATCTTCAATCCTCAATACTCAATCTTCAATCCCCAATCCTCAATCCTCAATCCTCAATCCTCATTCATCAAACCTCAATCCTCAACCATCAGTCCTCATCCTCAATTCTCAATCCTCAATCCTCAATCCTCTATCCTCAATCTTCAATCCTCAATAATCGATCTCCAATCATAGATCCTCAATCCCCAATCTTCAATCCTTAGTCCTCACTCCTCAATCCTCAATCCTCAATCCTCAATATTCAATCCTCAATCCTCGATCCTCAATCCTCAGTCGTCAATCCTCAATCCTCAATCCACAATCCTCTATATTCAATCCTCAATACTCAACCTTCAATCCTCAATACTCAATCCTCAATCCTCAATCCTCAATCCTCAGTCATAAATCCTCAATCTTCAATACTCAATCTTCAATCCTCAATCCTCAATCCTCAACACTCAACCATCAATCCTCAATTCTCAATACTCAATAGAATATCCTGAATTCGCATGGTTCGATACTCAATCCACAATATTCAATCCTTAATACTCAATCTTCAATCCTCAATCCCCAGTCATCAATCTTCAATCCTCAATGCTCAATCCTCAATCCTCAATCCTCAGTCCTCAATCCACAATCCTCAGTCCTCAAACCTCAATCTTCAACCGTCAGTCCTCGTCCTCAATCCTCAAACCTCAATCCTCAATCCTCAATATTCAATCACCAATACTCAATATTCAATCCTCAATGCTCTATCCTCAATCCTCAATCCTCAATCCTCAATATTCAAGACACAACCCTCAGCCATCAATCCTCAATACTCAACCATCAATCCTCAAGCCTCAATACTCGATACAATATTCTGAATACTCATGGTTCAATACTCAAACCACAATATTCAATAATCAAGTCTCAATCCTCAATCATCAATCCTCAATACTCAATTTCAATCCTCAATCCTCAATTCTCAATCCCCAATACTCAATCCTCAATCGTCAATCCTCAATCCCCAATCCTCAATCTTCAATCCTCAACCTCAATCCTCAATCCTCAATCCTCAATCCTCAATCTTCAATCATCAACACTCAATCTTCAATCCTCAATGCTCTATCCTCAATCCTCAATCCTCAATCCTCAATATTCAAGACACAACCCTCAGCCATCAATCCTCAATACTCAACCATCAATCCTCAATTCTCAATACTCAATACAATATTCTGAATACTCATGGTTCAATACTCAATCCACAATATTGAATAATCAAGTCTCAATCCTCAATCTTCAATCCTCAATACTCAATTTCAATCCTCAATCCTCAATTCTCAATCCCCAATACTCAATCCTCAATCGTCAATCCTCAATCCCCAATCCTCAATCTTCAATCCTCAACCTCAATCCTCAATCCTCAATCCTCAATCCTCAATCTTCAATCCTCAATACTCAATCTTCAATCCTCAATCCTCAATCCTCAATCCTCAATCCTCAATCCTCAATCCTCAATCCTCAATCCTCAATCCTCAATCCTCAATACTCAATCTGCAATCCTCAATCCTCAATCCTCAATCCTCAATTCTCATTCTTCAATCCTCAATACCCAATCCTCAATCTTCAATCCTCAATCCTCAATCCTCAATTCTCAATCCTCAATCCTCAATCCTCAGACCTCAAACATCAATATTCAACCCTCAGTCCTCGTCCTCTATCCACAACCTTCAATCCTCAATCCTCAATCTTCAATCATCAATATTCAATCTTCAATCCTCAATCCTCAATCCTCAATCCTCAATCCTCAATCCTCAATCCTCATTCCTCAATCCTCAATCTTCAATCCTCAATACTCAATCTTCAATCCCCAATCCTCAATTCCCAATCCTCAAGACTCAATGTTCAATCCTCAATACTCAATCTTCAATCCTCAATCCTCAATCCTCAATCCTCAATCCTCATTCTTCAATCCTCAATACCCAATCCTCAATCTTCAATCCTCAATCCTCAACTCTCAGTCCTCAATCCTCAATCCTCAGACCTCACACATCAATACTTAACCCTCAGTCCTCGTCCTCAATCCACAACCCTCAATCCTCAAACCTCAATCCTCAACCGTCAGTCCTCGTCCACAATCCTCAAACCTCAATCCTCAATCCTCAATATTCAATCATCAATACTCAATCTTCAAACCTCAGTGCTCTATCCTCAATCCTCAATCCTCAATCCTCAATATTCAAGACACAACCCTCAGCCACCAATCCTCAATACTCAACCATCAATACTCAATCCTCAATCCTCAATCCTCAATCCTCAATATTCAATCCGCAATACCCAATCCTCAATCTTCAATCCTCAATCCTCAATCCTCAATCCTTAATCCTCAATACTCAATCCACAATTCTCAGTCCTCAAACATCAATCCTGAATCCACAATCCTGAATCCTCAATCTTCAGACCTCAGTCCTCAACAATCATTCGTCAGTTATCAATCCTCAATAGAATGTCGTCAATTCACACCTTTCAATACTCAATACTCAGTCTGCAATCTTAAAATCTCTATCCACAAACTTCAATTCTCATCACTCAACCCTCAACATTCAGTCCCCCATCCTCAATCTTCAATCCTCAATTTCAATCCTCAATTCTCAATCCTCAATCCTCAGTCCTCAGACCTCAAACCTCAATCCTCAATAATCGATTACCAATCCTAGATCCTCAATACTCAATCCTCAATCCCCAGTCATCAATCCTCAATAATCAATCTCCAAACCTAGGTTCTCAATCCACAATCCCCAATCCTCAATCCTCAATTCTCATTCTTCAATCCTCAATACCCAATCCTCAATCTTCAATCCTCAATCATCAGTCCTCAATTCTCAATCCTCAATCCTCAGTGCTCAGTCGTCAAACCTCAGTCCCCGACCCTCAGCCCTCATCCTCAATCCTCAGTCCTCAATCCTCAATCCTCAAACCTCAATCCTCTACCGTCAGTCCTCGTCCTCAATCCTCAAACCTCAATCCTCAATCCTCAATATTCAATCATCAATACTTTATCTTCAATCCTCAATGCTCTATCCTCAATCCTCAATTCTCAATCCTCAATATTCAAGACACAACCCGCAGCCATCAATCCTCAATACTCAACCATCAATCCTCAATTCTCAATACTCAATAGAATGTTCTGAATACTCATGGTTCAATACTCAATCCACAATTTTGAATAATCAAATCTCAATCCTCAATCTTCAATCCTCAATACTAAATGTCAATCCTCAATCCTCAATTCTCAATACGCAATACTCAATCCTCAATCGTCAATACTCAATCCCCAATCCTCAATCTTCAATCCTCAACCTCAATCCTCAATCCTCAATCCTCAATCCTCAATCTTCAATCCTCAATACTCAATCTTCAATCCTCAATCCTCAATCCTCAATCCTCGATCCTCAATCCTCAAACTTCAATCCTCAATCCTCAATATTCAATCATCAGTACTCAATCTTCAATCCTCAATCCTCAATCCTCAATCCTCAATCTCCAATCCTCAATATTCAACACACAACCCTCTGCCAACAATCCTCAATACTCAACCATCAATCCTCAATTCTCAATACTCAATAGAATATCCTGAATTCGCATGGTTCGATACTCAATCCACAATATTCAATAATCAAATCTCAATCCTCAATCTTCAATCCTGAATACTCAATTTCAATCCTCAATCCTCAATCTTCAATCCTCAATCCTCAATTGTCAATCCTCAATCCTCAATCCTCAACCTTCAATCCTCAATACTCAACCTTCAATCCTCAATCCTCAATCCTCAATCCTCAATCCTCAATCCTCAATACTCAATCTGCAATCCTCAATCCTCAATCCTCAATCCTCAATGCTCATTCTTCAATCCTCAATACCCAATCCTCAATCTGCAATCCTCAATCCTCAATCCTCAATCCTCAATTCTCATTCTTCAATCCTCAATACCCAATCCTCAATCCTCAATCCTCAATCCTCAATCCTCAATTCTCAATCCTCAATCCTCAATCCTCAGACCTCAAACATCAATATTCAACCCTCAGTCCTCGTCCTCTATCCACAACCTTCAATCCTCAATCCTCAATCTTCAATCATCAATATTCAATCTTCAATCCTCAATCCTCAATCCTCAATCCTCAATCCTCAATCCTCAATCCTCAATCCTCGTTCCTCAAACCTCAATCCTCATCCCTCAGTCCACATCCTCAATTCTCAGTTCTCAATCCTCAATCCTCAATCCTCAATTTTCACTCCCCAAAAATCAATCTCCAATCCTAGATCCTCAATCCCCAATCCTCAGTCCTTAATCCTCAATCTTCAATCCTCAATCGCCAGTCCTCAATCTTCAATCCTCTATGCTCAATCGTCAATCCTCAAGCCTCAGTCCTCAATCCTCAATCCTCAATCCTCAAACCTCAATCCTCAACCGTCAGTCCTCGTCCTCAATCCTCAACCCTCAATCATCAATCCTCAACCTTCAATCATCAATACTCAACCTTCAATCCTCAATACTCAATCCTCAATCGTCAATCCTCAATCCCCAATCCTCAATCTTCAATGCTCAATCCTCAATTCTCAATCCTCAATCGTCAGTCTTCTATCCTCAATACTCAATCTTCAATCCTCAATCCTCAACCATCAATCCTCAATCTTCAATACTCAATCCTCAATCCTCAATCCTCAATCCTCAATATTCAACACTCAACCCTCAACCATCAATCCTCAATACTCAACCACCAATCCTCAATTCTCAATACTCAATAGAACATCCTGAATTCTGATGGGTCAATTCTCAATCCAGAATATTCAATAATCAAATCCCAAACCTAAAGCATCAATTCACAACACTCAATCCTCAACATTCAGTCCTCTCTCTTCAATCCTACATCCTCAACACTCAATCCTCGAGCGTCATTCCTCAATACTCAATCCTCAATCCTCAATCATCAATCCTCAATCTTCAATACTCAATCCTCAATCCTCAATCCTCAATCCTCAATACTCAACCATCAATCCTAAATTCTCAATGCTCAATAGAATATCCTGAATTCTCAGGATTCTATACTCAAACCTCAATCCTCAACCCTCAGCCCTCATTCTCAATCCTCAATCCTCAATCCTCAATATTCAGTCCCCAATACTTAATCTTCAATCCTCTATCCTCAATCCTCAATCCTCAATCCTCAATCCTCAGACATAAATCCTCAATCTTCAATACTCAATCGTCAATCCTCAGTCCTCAATCCTCAATCCTAAATCCTCGTTCCTCAAGCCTCAATCCTCAACCCACAGTCCACATTCTCAATTCTCAATTCTCAATCCTCAATCCTCAATCCTCAACCTTCAGTCCCCAAAAATCAATCTCCAATCCTAGATCTTCAATCCCCAATCCTCAGTCCTTAATCCTCAATCTTCAATCCTCAATCGCCAGTCCTCAATCTTCAATCCTCTATGCTCAATCGTCAATCCTCAAGCCTCAGTCCTCAATCCTCAATCCTCAATCCTCAAACCTCAATCCTCAACCGTCAGTCCTCGTCCTCAATCGTCAACCCTCAATCCTCATTCTTCAATCCTCAATACCCAATTCTCAATCTTCAATCCTCAATCCTAAATCCTCAATTCTCAATCCTCAATCCTCAGTCCTCAGTCCTCAAACCTCAATCCTCAACCCTCAGCCCTAATCCTGAATACTCAATACTCAATCCTCAATCCTCAGCCCTCTGTCCTCAAACCTCAATCCTCAATCTTCAATCCTCAATACTCAATCTTCAACCCTCAATCCTCAATCCTCAATCCTCAATCCTCAAACCTCAGTCCTCAATCCTCATTCTTCAATCATCAATACGCAATACTCAATCTTCAATCCTCAATCCTCAATCCTCATTTCTCAATGCTCTATCCCCAGTCCTCAGTCCTCAAACCTCAATCCTCAACCGTCAGCCCCCATCCTCAATCCTCAACCCTCGATCTTCAATCCTCAATCCTCAATCCTCAATACTCAATCTTCGATCCTCAATCCTAGGTCCTCAAACCTCAATTCTGAATCCTCAATACTGAATCCTCAATCTTCAGACCTCAGTCGTCAACAACCTGTTGTCAATCCTCAATCCTCAATAGAATATCCTCAATTCAAAGTTTTCAATACTCAATACTCAATCTGCTATCTTCAAACCTCTATCCACAAAAATCAATTCTCATCACTCAACACTCAACACTCAGTCCTCAATGTTCAATCCTCAATCCTCAATCCTCATTCCCCAATCATCAATCCTCAATCTTCAATACTCAATTCTCAATCCTCAATCGTCAGTTTTCTATCCTCAATACTCAATCTTCAATCCTCAACACTCAATCCTCAATCCTCAATCCTCAATCCTCATTCTTCAATCCTCAGTACCCAATCCTCAATCTTCAATCCTCAATCCTCAATCCTCAATCCTCAATCCTCATTCCTCAATCATCAATCCTCAATCTTCAATACTCAATTCTCAATCCTCAATCGTCAGTCTTCTATCGTCAATACTCAACCTTCAATCCTCAACACTCAATCCTCAATCCTCAATCCTCAATCCTCATTCTTCAATCCTCAGTACCCAATGCTCAATCTTCAATCCTCAATCCTCAATCCTCAATTCTCAATCCTCTATCTTCAATCCTCAATACTAAATCTTCAATCCTCAATCCTCGATCCTCAATCCTCAATTCTCAATACTCAATCGTCAGTCTTCTATCCTCAATACTCAATCTTCAATCCTCAACACTCAATCCTCAATCCTCAATCCTCAATACTCATTCTTCAATCCTCAATACCCAATCCTCAATCTTCAATCCTCAATCCTCAATCCTCAATTCTCAATCGCCTATCTTCAATCCTCAATACTAAATCTTCAACCCTCGATCCTCAATCCTCAACCCTCAATCCTCATTCTACAATCCTCAATACTCAATCTTGAATCATCAATCCTCAATTCTCAATCCTCAATCCTAAATACTCAATCGTCACTCCTCAATCCCCAATCCTCAATCTTCAATCCTCTATCGTCAATCCTCAATCCTCAATCCTCAATTCTCAATACTCAATAGAACATCCTGAATTCTTATGGTTCAATACTCAATTCAGAATATTCAATAATCAAACCTCAAACCTCAAGCATCAATTCTCAACACTCAGACCTCAACACTCAGTCCTCTCTCTTCAATCCTACATCCTCAACCCTCAATGCTCAAGCGTGAATCCTCAGTCCTCAATCCTCAATCCTCAATCGTCAACCTTCAGTCCTCAATACTCAAACTTCAATTCTCAATCTTCAATCCTCAATCCTCAATCCTCAATCCTCAGTACTCAATCCTGAATCCTCAATCTTCAATCCTCAATACTCAATCTTCAACCCTCAATCCTCAATCCTCAATCCTCAATCCTCAAACCTCAGTCCTCAATCCTCATTCTTCAATCCTCAATACGCAATACTCAATCTTCAATCCTCAATCCTCAATCCTCAATCCTCAATCCTCAATCCTCAATCCTCAATACTCAATCTGCAATCCTCAATCCTCAATCCTCAATCCTCAATTCTCATTCTTCAATCCTCAATACCCAATCCTCAATCTTCAATCCTCAATCCTCAATCCTCAATTCTCAATCCTCAATCCTCAATCCTCAGACCTCAAACATCAATATTCAACCCTCAGTCCTCGTCCTCTATCCACAACCTTCAATCCTCAATCCTCAATCTTCAATCATCAATATTCAATCTTCAATCCTCAATCCTCAATCCTCAATCCTCAATCCTCAATCCTCAATCCTCATTCCTCAATCCTCAATCTTCAATCCTCAATACTCAATCTTCAATCCCCAATCCTCAATTCCCAATCCTCAAGACTCAATGTTCAATCCTCAATACTCAATCTTCAATCCTCAATCCTCAATCCTCAATCCTCAATCCTCATTCTTCAATCCTCAATACCCAATCCTCAATCTTCAATCCTCAATCCTCAACTCTCAGTCCTCAATCCTCAATCCTCAGACCTCACACATCAATACTTAACCCTCAGTCCTCGTCCTCAATCCACAACCCTCAATCCTCAAACCTCAATCCTCAACCGTCAGTCCTCGTCCACAATCCTCAAACCTCAATCCTCAATCCTCAATATTCAATCATCAATACTCAATCTTCAAACCTCAGTGCTCTATCCTCAATCCTCAATCCTCAATCCTCAATATTCAAGACACAACCCTCAGCCACCAATCCTCAATACTCAACCATCAATCCTCAATCCTCAATCCTCAATCCTCAATCCTCAATATTCAATCCGCAATACCCAATCCTCAATCTTCAATCCTCAATCCTCAATCCTCAATCCTCAATCCTCAATACTCAATCCACAATTCTCAGTCCTCAAACATCAATCCTGAATCCACAATCCTGAATCCTCAATCTTCAGACCTCAGTCCTCAACAATCATTCGTCAGTTATCAATCCTCAATAGAATGTCGTCAATTCACACCTTTCAATACTCAATACTCAGTCTGCAATCTTAAAATCTCTATCCACAAACTTCAATTCTCATCACTCAACCCTCAACATTCAGTCCCCCATCCTCAATCTTCAATCCTCAATTTCAATCCTCAATTCTCAATCCTCAATCCTCAGTCCTCAGACCTCAAACCTCAATCCTCAATAATCGATTACCAATCCTAGATCCTCAATACTCAATCCTCAATCCCCAATCATCAATCCTCAATAATCAATCTCCAAACCTAGGTTCTCAATCCACAATCCCCAATCCTCAATCCTCAATTCTCATTCTTCAATCCTCAATACCCAATCCTCAATCTTCAATCCTCAATCATCAGTCCTCAATTCTCAATCCTCAATCCTCAGTGCTCAGTCGTCAAACCTCAGTCCCCGACCCTCAGCCCTCATCCTCAATCCTCAGTCCTCAATCCTCAATCCTCAAACCTCAATCCTCTACCGTCAGTCCTCGTCCTCAATCCTCAAACCTCAATCCTCAATCCTCAATATTCAATCATCAATACTTTATCTTCAATCCTCAATGCTCTATCCTCAATCCTCAATTCTCAATCCTCAATATTCAAGACACAACCCGCAGCCATCAATCCTCAATACTCAACCATCAATCCTCAATTCTCAATACTCAATAGAATGTTCTGAATACTCATGGTTCAATACTCAATCCACAATTTTGAATAATCAAATCTCAATCCTCAATCTTCAATCCTCAATACTAAATGTCAATCCTCAATCCTCAATTCTCAATACGCAATACTCAATCCTCAATCGTCAATACTCAATCCCCAATCCTCAATCTTCAATCCTCAACCTCAATCCTCAATCCTCAATCCTCAATCCTCAATCTTCAATCCTCAATACTCAATCTTCAATCCTCAATCCTCAATCCTCAATCCTCGATCCTCAATCCTCAAACTTCAATCCTCAATCCTCAATATTCAATCATCAGTACTCAATCTTCAATCCTCAATCCTCAATCCTCAATCCTCAATCTCCAATCCTCAATATTCAACACACAACCCTCTGCCAACAATCCTCAATACTCAACCATCAATCCTCAATTCTCAATACTCAATAGAATATCCTGAATTCGCATGGCTCGATACTCAATCCACAATATTCAATAATCAAATCTCAATCCTCAATCTTCAATCCTGAATACTCAATTTCAATCCTCAATCCTCAATCTTCAATCCTCAATCCTCAATTGTCAATCCTCAATCCTCAATCCTCAACCTTCAATCCTCAATACTCAACCTTCAATCCTCAATCCTCAATCCTCAATCCTCAATCCTCAATCCTCAATACTCAATCTGCAATCCTCAATCCTCAATCCTCAATCCTCAATGCTCATTCTTCAATCCTCAATACCCAATCCTCAATCTTCAAACCTCAATCCTCAATCCTCAATTCTCAATCCTCAATCCTCAATCCTCAGACCTCAAACATCAACATTCAACCCTCAGTTCTCGTCCTCAATCAACAACACTCAATCCTCAATCCTCAATCTTCAATCATCAATATTTAATCTTCAATCCTCAATCCTCAATCCTCAATCCTCAATCCTCAATCCTCAATCCTCAATCCTCAATCCTCAATCCTCAATCCTCAATCCACAATCCTCAATCCTCAATCCTCAATCCTCAATATTCAATCATCAATACTTTATCTTCAATCCTCAATGCTCTATCCTCAATCCTCAATTCTCAATCCTCAATATTCAAGACACAACCCGCAGCCATCAATCCTCAATACTCAACCATCAATCCTCAATTCTCAATACTCAATAGAATGTTCTGAATACTCATGGTTCAATACTCAATCCACAATTTTGAATAATCAAATCTCAATCCTCAATCTTCAATCCTCAATACTAAATGTCAATCCTCAATCCTCAATTCTCAATACGCAATACTCAATCCTCAATCGTCAATACTCAATCCCCAATCCTCAATCTTCAATCCTCAACCTCAATCCTCAATCCTCAATCCTCAATCCTCAATCTTCAATCCTCAATACTCAATCTTCAATCCTCAATCCTCAATCCTCAATCCTCGATCCTCAATCCTCAAACCTCAATCCTCAATCCTCAATACTCAATCATCAGTACTCAATCTTCAATCCTCAATCCTCAATCCTCAAACCTCAATCTCCAATCCTCAATATTCAACACACAACCCTCTGCCAACGATCCTCAATACTAAACCATCAATCCTCAATTCTCAATACTCAATAGAATATCCTGAATTCGCATGGTTCGATACTCAATCCACAATATTCAATAATCAAATCTCAATCCTCAATCTTCAATCCTCAATACTCAATTTCAATCCTCAATCCTCAATCTTCAATCCTCAATCCTCAATTGTGAATCCTCAATCCTCAATCCCCAACCTTCAATCCTCAATACTCAACCTTCAATCCTCAATCCTCAATCCTCAATCCTCAATCCTCAATCCTCAATACTCAATCTGCAATCCTCAATCCTCAATCCTCAATCCTCAATGCTCATTCTTCAATCCTCAATACCCAATCCTCAATCTTCAAACCTCAATCCTCAATCCTCAATTCTCAATCCTCAATCCTCAATCCTCAGACCTCAAACATCAACATTCAACCCTCAGTTCTCGTCCTCAATCCACAACACTCAATCCTCAATCCTCAATCTTCAATCATCAATATTCAATCTTCAATCCTCAATCCTCAATCCTCAATCCCCAATCCTCAATCCTCAATCCTCAATCCTCAATCCTCAATCCTCAATCCTCAATCCACAATCCTCAATCCTCAATCCTCAATCCTCAATCCTCAATCCTCAATCCTCAATCCTGAATTCTCAATCTTCAATCCTCAATACTCAATCTTCAATCCCCAATCCTCAATCCTCAATCCTCAATCCTCATTCATCAAACCTCAATCCTCAACCATCAGTCCTCATCCTCAATTCTCAATCCTCAATCCTCAATCCTCTATCCTCAATCTTCAATCCTCAATAATCGATCTCCAATCATAGATCCTCAATCCCCAATCTTCAATCCTTAGTCCTCACTCCTCAATCCTCAATCCTCAATCCTCAATCTTCAATCCTCAATAATCGATCTCCAATCATAGATCCTCAATCCCCGATCTTCAATCCTTAGTGCTCAATCCTCAATCCTCAATCCTCAATCCTCAATCCTCAATCCTCAATCTTCAATCCTCAATCCTCAATCCTCAATCCTGAATTCTCAATCTTCAATCCTCAATACTCAACCTTCAATCCCCAATCCTCAATCCTCAATCCTCAATCCTCATTCATCAAACCTCAATCCTCAACCATCAGTCCTCATCCTCAATTCTCAATCCTCAATCCTCAATCCTCAATCCTCAACCTTCAATCCTCAATCCTCAATCCTCAATTCTCAATCCTCAATCCTCAATCCTCAATCCTCAATCTTCAATCCTCAATCCTCAATCCTCAATCCTGAATTCTCAATCTTCAATCTTCAATCCTCAATACTCAATCTTCAATCCCCAATCCTCAATCCTCAATCCTCAATCCTCATTCATCAAACCTCAATCCTCAACCATCAGTCCTCATCCTCAATTCTCAATCCTCAATCCTCAATCCTCTATCCTCAATCTTCAATCCTCAATAATCGATCTCCAATCATAGATCCTCAATCCCCGATATTCAATCCTTAGTCCTCAATCCTCAATCCTGAATCCTCAATCCTCAATATTCAATCCTCAATCCTCGATCCTCATTCCTCAGTCGTCAATCCTCAATCCTCAATCTTCAATCCTCAATAATCGATCTCCAATCATAGATCCTCAATCCCCGATCTTCAATCCTTAGTCCTCAATCCTCAATCCTGAATCCTCAATCCTCAATATTCAATCCTCAATCCTCGATCCTCAATACTCAGTCATAAATCCTCAATCTTCAATACTCAATCTTCAATCCTCAATCCTCAATCCTCAACCCTCAATCCTCAATCCTCAATTCTCAATCTTCAATCCTCAATAATCAATCTCCAATCCTAGATCCTCAATCCCCAATCTTCAATCCTTAATCCTCAATCTTTAATCCTTAATCCTCAATCGTCAATCTTCAATCCTCAATACTCAGTCTTCAATCCTCAATCCTCAATCCTCAATATTCAACACTCAACCCTCAACCATCAATCCTCAATACTCAACCACCAATCCTCAATTCTCAATACTCAATAGAACATCCTGAATTCTGATGGGTCAATTCTCAATCCAGAATATTCAATAATCAAATCCCAAACCTAAAGCATCAATTCACAACACTCAATCCTCAACATTCAGTCCTCTCTCTTCAATCCTACATCCTCAACACTCAATCCTCGAGCGTCATTCCTCAATACTCAATCCTCAATCCTCAATCATCAATCCTCAATCTTCAATACTCAATCCTCAATCCTCAATCCTCAATCCTCAATACTCAACCATCAATCCTAAATTCTCAATGCTCAATAGAATATCCTGAATTCTCAGGACTCTATACTCAAACCTCAATCCTCAACCCTCAGCCCTCATTCTCAATCCTCAATCCTCAATCCTCAATATTCAGTCCCCAATACTTAATCTTCAATCCTCTATCCTCAATCCTCAATCCTCAATCCTCAATCCTCAGACATAAATCCTCAATCTTCAATACTCAATCGTCAATCCTCAGTCCTCAATCCTCAATCCTAAATCCTCGTTCCTCAAGCCTCAATCCTCAACCCACAGTCCACATTCTCAATTCTCAATTCTCAATCCTCAATCCTCAATCCTCAACCTTCAATCCCCAAAAATCAATCTCCAATCCTAGATCTTCAATCCCCAATCCTCAGTCCTTAATCCTCAATCTTCAATCCTCAATCGCCAGTCCTCAATCTTCAATCCTCTATGCTCAATCCTCAATCCTCATTTCTCAATGCTCTATCCCCAGTCCTCAGTCCTCAAACCTCAATCCTCAACCGTCAGCCCCCATCCTCAATCCTCAACCCTCGATCTTCAATCCTCAATCCTCAATCCTCAATACTCAATCTTCGATCCTCAATCCTAGGTCCTCAAACCTCAATTCTGAATCCTCAATACTGAATCCTCAATCTTCAGACCTCAGTCGTCAACAACCTGTTGTCAATCCTCAATCCTCAATAGAATATCCTCAATTCAAAGTTTTCAATACTCAATACTCAATCTGCTATCTTCAAACCTCTATCCACAAAAATCAATTCTCATCACTCAACACTCAACACTCAGTCCTCAATGTTCAATCCTCAATCCTCAATCCTCATTCCCCAATCATCAATCCTCAATCTTCAATACTCAATTCTCAATCCTCAATCGTCAGTTTTCTATCCTCAATACTCAATCTTCAATCCTCAACACTCAATCCTCAATCCTCAATCCTCAATCCTCATTCTTCAATCCTCAGTACCCAATCCTCAATCTTCAATCCTCAATCCTCAATCCTCAATCCTCAATCCTCATTCCTCAATCATCAATCCTCAATCTTCAATACTCAATTCTCAATCCTCAATCGTCAGTCTTCTATCGTCAATACTCAATCTTCAATCCTCAACACTCAATCCTCAATCCTCAATCCTCAATCCTCATTCTTCAATCCTCAGTACCCAATGCTCAACCTTCAATCCTCAATCCTCAATCCTCAATTCTCAATCCTCTATCTTCAATCCTCAATACTAAATCTTCAATCCTCAATCCTCGATCCTCAATCCTCAATTCTCAATCCTCAATCGTCAGTCTTCTATCCTCAATACTCAATCTTCAATCCTCAACACTCAATCCTCAATCCTCAATCCTCAATACTCATTCTTCAATCCTCAATACCCAATCCTCAATCTTCAATCCTCAATCCTCAATCCTCAATTCTCAATCGCCTATCTTCAATCCTCAATACTAAATCTTCAACCCTCGATCCTCAATCCTCAATCCTCAATCCTCATTCTACAATCCTCAATACTCAATCTTGAATCATCAATCCTCAATTCTCAATCCTCAATCCTAAATACTCAATCGTCACTCCTCAATCCCCAATCCTCAATCTTCAATCCTCTATCTTCAATCCTCAATCCTCAATCCTCAATCCTCAATCCTCAATGCTCAATCATCAATCCTCAATCTTCAATACTTAATACTCAATCCTCAATCTTCAATCCTCAATACTCAATCTTCAATCCTAAATCCTCAATCCTCAATCCCCAATCCTCAATCCTCAATCTTCAATCCTCAATACTCAATCTGCAATCATCAAACCTCAATCCTCAGCCCTCAGCCCTCATCCTCCATTCTCAATACTCAATCCTCAATCCTGAATCTTCAATCCTCTATATTCAACCTTCAGTCTTCAATACTCAATCCTCAATCCTCAGTGATCAATACTCAATCGTCAATACTGAATCCTCAATCCTCAATCCTCAATCCTCAATCCTCAACCCTCAATCCTCATTTCTCAATCCTCAATCCTCAACCCTCAGTCCTCATCCTCAATTCTCAATTCTCAATCCTCAATCCTGAATTCTCAATCTTCAATCCTCAATAATCAACCTCCAATCCTAGATCCTCAATCCACAATACTCAACCATCAATCCTCAATACTGAATCTTCAATCCTCAATCCTCAATCCTCAATCCTCAATCCTTAATCCTCAATCGTCAATCTTCAGTCCTCAATACTCAATCTTCAATTCTCAATCTTCAATCCTCAATCCTCAATCCTCAATCCTCAGTAGTCAATCCTCAGTCCTCAAACCTCAATTCTGAATCCTCAATCCTGAGTCCTCAATCTTCGGCCCTCAGTCCTCAACTATCAATTGTCAATCCTCAATCCTCAATAGAATATCCTCAATTCACAGCTTTCAATACTCAATACTCAAACTGCAATCTTCAAACCTCTATCCACAAACATCAATTCTCATCACTCAACCCTCAACACTCAGTCCTCAACGTTCAATCCTCAATCCTCAATCCTCAATCCTCAACCTTCAATCCTCAATACTCAATCTTCAATCCTCAATCATCAATCCTCAATTCTCAATCCTCTATCTTCAATCCTCAATACTAAATCTTCAATCCTCAATCCTCGATACTCAATCCTCAATCCTCAATCCTCATTCTTCAATCCTCAGTACCCAAACCTCAATCTTCAATCCTCAATCCTCAATCCTCAATTCTCAATCCTCAACCGTCAGTCCTCAGTCCTCAAACGTCAATCCTCAACCCTCAGCCCTCATCGTCAATCCTCAATCCTCAATCCTCAATCCTCAACCTTCAATCCTCAATACTCAATCTTCAATCCTCAATCGTCAATCCTCAATTCTCAATCCTCTATCTTCAATCCTCAATACTAAATCTTCAATCCTCAATCCTCGATACTCAATCCTCAATTCTCAATCCTGAATCGTCAGTCTTCTATCCTCAATACTCAATCTTCAATCCTCAACACTCAATCCTCAATCCTCAATCCTCAATCCTCATTCTTCAATCCTCAATACCCAATCCTCAATCTTCAATCCTCAATCCTCAATCCTCAATTCTCAATCCTCTATCTTCAATCCTCAATACTAAATCTTCAATCCTCGATCTTCAATCCTCAATCCTCAATCCACAATCCTCAGTCCTCAGTCCTCAAACCTCAATACTCAATCCTCAATCCCAAATCCTCAATCCTCAATTTTCAATCATCAATACTAAATCGTCAATCCTCAATCCTCGATCCTCAATCTTCAATCCTCAATCCTCAATCGTCAGTCTTCTATCCTCAATACTCAATCTTCAATCCTCAATCCTCAATCCTCAATCCTCAATCTTCAATACTCAATCCTCAATCCTCAATCCTCAATCCTCAATATTCAACACTCAACCCTCAACCATCAATCGTCAATACTCAACCACCAAACCTCAATTCTCAATACTCAATAGAACATCCTGAATTCTGATGGTTCAATACTCAATCCAGAATATTCAATAATCAAATCTCAAACCTCAAGCATCAATTCTCAACACTCAATCCTCAACATTCAGTCCTCTCTCTTCAATCCTACATCCTCAACACTCAATCCTCAAGCGTCAATCCTCAATACTCAATCCTCAATCCTCAATCATCAATCCTCAATCTTCAATACTCAATCCTCAATCCTCAATCCTCAATCCTCAATACTCAACCATCAATCCTAAATTCTCAATGCTCAATAGAATATCCTGAATTCTCAGGATTCTATACTCAAACCTCAATCCTCAACCCTCAGCCCTCATTCCCAATCCTCAATCCTCAATCCTCAATATTCAATCCCCAATACTCAATCTTCAATCCTCTATCCTCAATCCTCAATCCTCAATCCTCAATCCTCGGTCATAAATCCTCAATCTTCAATACTCAATCGTCAATCCTCAGTCCTCAATCCTCAATCCTCAATCCTCGTTCCTCAAGCCTCAATCCTCAACCCTCAGTCCACATCCTCAATTCTCAATTCTCAATCCTCAATCCTCAATCCTCAACCTTCAATCCCCAAAAATCAATCTCCAATCCTAGATCTTCAATCCTCAATCCTCAGTCCTTAATCCTCAATCTTCAATCCTCAATCGCCAGTCCTCAATCTCCAATCCTCTATGCTCAGTCGTCAATCCTCAAGCCTCAGTCCTCAATCCTCAATCCTCAATGCTCGAACCTCAATCCTCAACCGTCAGTCCTCGTCCTCAATCCTCGACCCTCAATCCTCAGTCCTCAATCTTCAATCATCAATAATCAATCTTCAATCCTCAATAATCAATCCTCAATCCTCAATCCTCAATCCTCAATATTCAACACTCAACCCTTAACCATCAATCCTTAATACTCAACCACCAATCCTCAATTCTCAATACTCAATAGGACATCCTGAATACTTATGGTTCAATACTCAATCCAGAATATTCAATAATCAAACCTCAAACCACAAGCATCAATTCTCAACACTCAATCCTCAACACTCAGTCCTCTCTCTTCAATCCTACATCCTCAACCCTCGATCCTCAAGCGTCAATCCTCAGTCCTCAATCCTCAATCCTCAATCGTCAGTCTTCAATCCTCAATACTCAATCTTCAATCCTCAATCCTCAAACCTCAATCCTCAATACTCAATCCTCAATCCTCAATCCTCAATCCTCAATCCTCAATCCTCAATCCTCAATCGTCAGTCTTCAACCCTCAATACTCAATCTTCAATTCTCAATCGCCTATCTTCAATCCTCAATACTAAATCTACAATCCTCGATCCTCAATCCTCAATCCTCAATCCTCATTCTACAATCCTCAATACTCAATCTTGAATCATCAATCCTCAATTCTCAATCCTCAATCCTAAATACTCAATCGTCACTCCTCAATGCCCAGTCCTCAATCTTCAATCCTCAATCTTCAATCCTCAATCCTCAATCCTCAATCCTCAATCCTCAATGCTCAATCATCAATCCTCAATCTTCAATACTTAATACTCAATCCTCAAACCTCAATCCTGAATCCTCAATCATCAATCCTCAATCTTCAATACTCATTCTTCAATCCTCAATCTTCAATCCTCAATACTCAACCATCAATCCTCAGTTCTCAATAGAATATCATCAATTCACAGTTTTCAATACTCAATTCTCAATCTGCAATTTTCAAATCTCTATCCACAAACATCAATTCTCATCACTCAACCCTCAACACTCAGTCCTCAACGTTCAATCCTCAATCCTCAATCCTCAATCCTCAATCGTCAATCTTCAATCCTCAATACTCAATCTTCAATCCTCAATCCTTAGTCCTCAATACTCAATCCTCAATCCTCGTTCTTCAATCCTCAGTACCCAAACCTCAATCTTCAATCCTCAATCCTCAATCCTCAATTCTCAACCCTCAGCCCTCATCGTCAATCCTCAATCCTCAATCCTCAATCCTCAACCTTCAATCCTCAATACTCAATCATCAATCCTCAATCATCAATTCTCAACACTCAATCCTCAATCCTCAATCCTCAGTCCTAAATTCTCAATCCTCAATCGTCAGTCTTCAATCCTCAATACTCAATCTTCTATCCTCAATCCTCAATCCTCAATCCTCAATCCTCATTCTTGAATCCTCAATACCCAATACTCAATCTTCAATCCTCAATTCTCAATCCTCATTTCTCAATGCTCTATCCTCAGTCCTCAGTCCTCAAACCTCAATCCTCTACCGTCAGCCCCCATCCTCAATCCTCAACCTTCAATCTTAAATCCTCAATCCTCAATCCTCAATACTCATTCTTCAATCCTCAATACTCAATCCTCAATCGTCAATCCTCAATCCCCAATCCTCAATCTTCAATGCTCAATCCTCAATCCTCAATACTCAATCCTCAATCCTCAATCTTCAATCCTCAATACTCAATCTTCAATCCTAAATCCTCAATCCTCAATCCTCAGTCCTCAATCCTCAATCCTGAATCCTCAATCTTCAATCCTCAATACTCAATCTGCAATCCTCAAACCTCAATCCTCAGCCCTCAGCCCTCATCCTCCATCCTCAATACTCAATCCTCAATCCTGAATCTTCAATCCTCTATATTCAATCTTCAATCCTCAATACTCAATCCTCAATCCTCAGTGATCAATACTCAATCGTCAATAATGAATCCTCAATCCTCAATCCTCAATCCTCAATCCTCAATCCTCAATCCTCATTTCTCAATCCTCAATCCTCAACCCTCAGTCCTCATCCTCAATTCTCAATTCTCAATCCACAATCCTGAATTCTCAATCTTCAATCCTCAATAATCAACCTCCAATCCTAGATCCTCAGACCACAATACTCAACCATCAATCCTCAATACTGAATCTTCAATCCTCAATCCTCAATCCTCAATCCTTAATCCTCAATCGTCAATCTTCAGTCCTCAATACTCAATCTTCAATTCTCAATCTTCAATCCTCAATCCTCAATCCTCAATCCTCAGTACTCAATCCTGAATCCTCAATCTTCAATCCTCAATACTCAATCTTCAACCCTCAATCCTCAATCCTCAATCTTCAATCCTCAATCTTCAATCCTCAATCCTCAATCCTCTATCTTCAATCCTCAATACTAAATCTTCAATCCCCGATCTTCAATCCTCAATCCTCAATCCACAATCCTCAGTCCTCAGTCCTCAAACCTCAATACTCAATCCTCAATCCCAAATCCTCAATCCTCAATTTTCAATCATCAATACTAAATCGTCAATCCTCAATCCTCGATCCTCAATCTTCAATCCTCAATCCTCAATCGTCAGTCTTCTATCCTCAATACTCAATCTTCAATCCTCAATCCTCAATCCTCAATCCTCAATCTTCAATACTCAATCCTCAATCCTCAATCCTCAATCCTCAATATTCAACACTCAACCCTCAACCATCAATCGTCAATACTCAACCACCAAACCTCAATTCTCAATACTCAATAGAACATCCTGAATTCTGATGGTTCAATACTCAATCCAGAATATTCAATAATCAAATCTCAAACCTCAAGCATCAATTCTCAACACTCAATCCTCAACATTCAGTCCTCTCTCTTCAATCCTACATCCTCAACACTCAATCCTCAAGCGTCAATCCTCAATACTCAATCCTCAATCCTCAATCATCAATCCTCAATCTTCAATACTCAATCCTCAATCCTCAATCCTCAATCCTCAATACTCAACCATCAATCCTAAATTCTCAATGCTCAATAGAATATCCTGAATTCTCAGGATTCTATACTCAAACCTCAATCCTCAACCCTCAGCCCTCATTCCCAATCCTCAATCCTCAATCCTCAATATTCAATCCCCAATACTCAATCTTCAATCCTCTATCCTCAATCCTCAATCCTCAATCCTCAATCCTCGGTCATAAATCCTCAATCTTCAATACTCAATCGTCAATCCTCAGTCCTCAATCCTCAATCCTCAATCCTCGTTCCTCAAGCCTCAATCCTCAACCCTCAGTCCACATCCTCAATTCTCAATTCTCAATCCTCAATCCTCAATCCTCAACCTTCAATCCCCAAAAATCAATCTCCAATCCTAGATCTTCAATCCTCAATCCTCAGTCCTTAATCCTCAATCTTCAATCCTCAATCGCCAGTCCTCAATCTCCAATCCTCTATGCTCAGTCGTCAATCCTCAAGCCTCAGTCCTCAATCCTCAATCCTCAATGCTCGAACCTGAATCCTCAACCGTCAGTCCTCGTCCTCAATCCTCGACCCTCAATCCTCAGTCCTCAATCTTCAATCATCAATAATCAATCTTCAATCCTCAATAATCAATCCTCAATCCTCAATCCTCAATCCTCAATATTCAACACTCAACCCTTAACCATCAATCCTTAATACTCAACCACCAATCCTCAATTCTCAATACTCAATAGGACATCCTGAATACTTATGGTTCAATACTCAATCCAGAATATTCAATAATCAAACCTCAAACCACAAGCATCAATTCTCAACACTCAATCCTCAACACTCAGTCCTCTCTCTTCAATCCTACATCCTCAACCCTCGATCCTCAAGCGTCAATCCTCAGTCCTCAATCCTCAATCCTCAATCGTCAGTCTTCAATCCTCAATACTCAATCTTCAATCCTCAATCCTCAAACCTCAATCCTCAATACTCAATCCTCAATCCTCAATCCTCAATCCTCAATCCTCAATCCTCAATCCTCAATCGTCAGTCTTCAACCCTCAATACTCAATCTTCAATTCTCAATCGCCTATCTTCAATCCTCAATACTAAATCTACAATCCTCGATCCTCAATCCTCAATCCTCAATCCTCATTCTACAATCCTCAATACTCAATCTTGAATCATCAATCCTCAATTCTCAATCCTCAATCCTAAATACTCAATCGTCACTCCTCAATGCCCAATCCTCAATCTTCAATCCTCAATCTTCAATCCTCAATCCTCAATCCTCAATCCTCAATCCTCAATGCTCAATCATCAATCCTCAATCTTCAATACTTAATACTCAATCCTCAAACCTCAATCCTGAATCCTCAATCATCAATCCTCAATCTTCAATACTCATTCTTCAATCCTCAATCTTCAATCCTCAATACTCAACCATCAATCCTCAGTTCTCAATAGAATATCATCAATTCACAGTTTTCAATACTCAATTCTCAATCTGCAATTTTCAAATCTCTATCCACAAACATCAATTCTCACCTCTCAACCCTCAACACTCAGTCCCCAATCCTCAATATTCAATCCTCAATCCTCAATCCTCAATCCTCAATCCTCAATCTTCATTCCTCAATCCTCAATCCTCAATCCTCAATGCTCAATCATCAATCCTCAATCTTCAATACTTAATACTCAATCCTCAAACCTCAATCCTGAATCCTCAATCATCAATCCTCAATCTTCAATACTCAATCTTCAATCCTCAATCCTCAATCCTCAATCCTCAATCCTCAATGCTCAATCATCAATCCTCAATCTTCAATACTTAATACTCAATCCTCAAACCTCAATCCTGAATCCTCAATCCTCAAACCTCAATCCTCAATACTCAATCCTCAATCCTCAATCCTCAATCCTCAATCCTCAATCCTCAATCCTCAATCGTCAGTCTTCAACCCTCAATACTCAATCTTCAATTCTCAATCGCCTATCTTCAATCCTCAATACTAAATCTACAATCCTCGATCCTCAATCCTCAATCCTCAATCCTCATTCTACAATCCTCAATACTCAATCTTGAATCATCAATCCTCAATTCTCAATCCTCAATCCTAAATACTCAATCGTCACTCCTCAATGCCCAGTCCTCAATCTTCAATCCTCAATCTTCAATCCTCAATCCTCAATCCTCAATCCTCAATCCTCAATGCTCAATCATCAATCCTCAATCTTCAATACTTAATACTCAATCCTCAAACCTCAATCCTGAATCCTCAATCATCAATCCTCAATCTTCAATACTCATTCTTCAATCCTCAATCTTCAATCCTCAATACTCAACCATCAATCCTCAGTTCTCAATAGAATATCATCAATTCACAGTTTTCAATACTCAATTCTCAATCTGCAATTTTCAAATCTCTATCCACAAACATCAATTCTCATCACTCAACCCTCAACACTCAGTCCTCAACGTTCAATCCTCAATCCTCAATCCTCAATCCTCAATCGTCAATCTTCAATCCTCAATACTCAATCTTCAATCCTCAATCCTTAGTCCTCAATACTCAATCCTCAATCCTCGTTCTTCAATCCTCAGTACCCAAACCTCAATCTTCAATCCTCAATCCTCAATCCTCAATTCTCAACCCTCAGCCCTCATCGTCAATCCTCAATCCTCAATCCTCAATCCTCAACCTTCAATCCTCAATACTCAATCATCAATCCTCAATCATCAATTCTCAACACTCAATCCTCAATCCTCAATCCTCAGTCCTAAATTCTCAATCCTCAATCGTCAGTCTTCAATCCTCAATACTCAATCTTCTATCCTCAATCCTCAATCCTCAATCCTCAATCCTCATTCTTGAATCCTCAATACCCAATACTCAATCTTCAATCCTCAATTCTCAATCCTCATTTCTCAATGCTCTATCCTCAGTCCTCAGTCCTCAAACCTCAATCCTCTACCGTCAGCCCGCATCCTCAATCCTCAACCTTCAATCTTAAATCCTCAATCCTCAATCCTCAATACTCATTCTTCAATCCTCAATACTCAATCCTCAATCGTCAATCCTCAATCCCCAATCCTCAATCTTCAATGCTCAATCCTCAATCCTCAATACTCAATCCTCAATCCTCAATCTTCAATCCTCAATACTCAATCTTCAATCCTAAATCCTCAATCCTCAATCCTCAGTCCTCAATCCTCAATCCTGAATCCTCAATCTTCAATCCTCAATACTCAATCTGCAATCCTCAAACCTCAATCCTCAGCCCTCAGCCCTCATCCTCCATCCTCAATACTCAATCCTCAATCCTGAATCTTCAATCCTCTATATTCAATCTTCAATCCTCAATACTCAATCCTCAATCCTCAGTGATCAATACTCAATCGTCAATAATGAATCCTCAATCCTCAATCCTCAATCCTCAATCCTCAATCCTCAATCCTCATTTCTCAATCCTCAATCCTCAACCCTCAGTCCTCATCCTCAATTCTCAATTCTCAATCCACAATCCTGAATTCTCAATCTTCAATCCTCAATAATCAACCTCCAATCCTAGATCCTCAGACCACAATACTCAACCATCAATCCTCAATACTGAATCTTCAATCCTCAATCCTCAATCCTCAATCCTTAATCCTCAATCGTCAATCTTCAGTCCTCAATACTCAATCTTCAATTCTCAATCCCCAATCCTCAATCTTCAATCCTCTATCTTCAATCCTCAATCCTCAATCCTCAATCCTCAATCCTCAATGCTCAATCATCAATCCTCAATCTTCAATACTTAATACTCAATCCTCAATCTTCAATCCTCAATACTCAATCTTCAATCCTAAATCCTCAATCCTCAATCCCCAATCCTCAATCCTCAATCTTCAATCCTCAATACTCAATCTGCAATCATCAAACCTCAATCCTCAGCCCTCAGCCCTCATCCTCCATTCTCAATACTCAATCCTCAATCCTGAATCTTCAATCCTCTATATTCAACCTTCAGTCTTCAATACTCAATCCTCAATCCTCAGTGATCAATACTCAATCGTCAATACTGAATCCTCAATCCTCAATCCTCAATCCTCAATCCTCAACCCTCAATCCTCATTTCTCAATCCTCAATCCTCAACCCTCAGTCCTCATCCTCAATTCTCAATTCTCAATCCTCAATCCTGAATTCTCAATCTTCAATCCTCAATAATCAACCTCCAATCCTAGATCCTCAATCCACAATACTCAACCATCAATCCTCAATACTGAATCTTCAATCCTCAATCCTCAATCCTCAATCCTCAATCCTTAATCCTCAATCGTCAATCTTCAGTCCTCAATACTCAATCTTCAATTCTCAATCTTCAATCCTCAATCCTCAATCCTCAATCCTCAGTAGTCAATCCTCAGTCCTCAAACCTCAATTCTGAATCCTCAATCCTGAGTCCTCAATCTTCGGCCCTCAGTCCTCAACTATCAATTGTCAATCCTCAATCCTCAATAGAATATCCTCAATTCACAGCTTTCAATACTCAATACTCAAACTGCAATCTTCAAACCTCTATCCACAAACATCAATTCTCATCACTCAACCCTCAACACTCAGTCCTCAACGTTCAATCCTCAATCCTCAATCCTCAATCCTCAACCTTCAATCCTCAATACTCAATCTTCAATCCTCAATCATCAATCCTCAATTCTCAATCCTCTATCTTCAATCCTCAATACTAAATCTTCAATCCTCAATCCTCGATACTCAATCCTCAATCCTCAATCCTCATTCTTCAATCCTCAGTACCCAAACCTCAATCTTCAATCCTCAATCCTCAATCCTCAATTCTCAATCCTCAACCGTCAGTCCTCAGTCCTCAAACGTCAATCCTCAACCCTCAGCCCTCATCGTCAATCCTCAATCCTCAATCCTCAATCCTCAACCTTCAATCCTCAATACTCAATCTTCAATCCTCAATCGTCAATCCTCAATTCTCAATCCTCTATCTTCAATCCTCAATACTAAATCTTCAATCCTCAATCCTCGATACTCAATCCTCAATTCTCAATCCTGAATCGTCAGTCTTCTATCCTCAATACTCAATCTTCAATCCTCAACACTCAATCCTCAATCCTCAATCCTCAATCCTCATTCTTCAATCCTCAATACCCAATCCTCAATCTTCAATCCTCAATCCTCAATCCTCAATTCTCAATCCTCTATCTTCAATCCTCAATACTAAATCTTCAATCCTCGATCTTCAATCCTCAATCCTCAATCCACAATCCTCAGTCCTCAGTCCTCAAACCTCAATACTCAATCCTCAATCCCAAATCCTCAATCCTCAATTTTCAATCATCAATACTAAATCGTCAATCCTCAATCCTCGATCCTCAATCTTCAATCCTCAATCCTCAATCGTCAGTCTTCTATCCTCAATACTCAATCTTCAATCCTCAATCCTCAATCCTCAATCCTCAATCTTCAATACTCAATCCTCAATCCTCAATCCTCAATCCTCAATATTCAACACTCAACCCTCAACCATCAATCGTCAATACTCAACCACCAAACCTCAATTCTCAATACTCAATAGAACATCCTGAATTCTGATGGTTCAATACTCAATCCAGAATATTCAATAATCAAATCTCAAACCTCAAGCATCAATTCTCAACACTCAATCCTCAACATTCAGTCCTCTCTCTTCAATCCTACATCCTCAACACTCAATCCTCAAGCGTCAATCCTCAATACTCAATCCTCAATCCTCAATCATCAATCCTCAATCTTCAATACTCAATCCTCAATCCTCAATCCTCAATCCTCAATACTCAACCATCAATCCTAAATTCTCAATGCTCAATAGAATATCCTGAATTCTCAGGATTCTATACTCAAACCTCAATCCTCAACCCTCAGCCCTCATTCCCAATCCTCAATCCTCAATCCTCAATATTCAATCCCCAATACTCAATCTTCAATCCTCTATCCTCAATCCTCAATCCTCAATCCTCAATCCTCGGTCATAAATCCTCAATCTTCAATACTCAATCGTCAATCCTCAGTCCTCAATCCTCAATCCTCAATCCTCGTTCCTCAAGCCTCAATCCTCAACCCTCAGTCCACATCCTCAATTCTCAATTCTCAATCCTCAATCCTCAATCCTCAACCTTCAATCCCCAAAAATCAATCTCCAATCCTAGATCTTCAATCCTCAATCCTCAGTCCTTAATCCTCAATCTTCAATCCTCAATCGCCAGTCCTCAATCTCCAATCCTCTATGCTCAGTCGTCAATCCTCAAGCCTCAGTCCTCAATCCTCAATCCTCAATGCTCGAACCTCAATCCTCAACCGTCAGTCCTCGTCCTCAATCCTCGACCCTCAATCCTCAGTCCTCAATCTTCAATCATCAATAATCAATCTTCAATCCTCAATAATCAATCCTCAATCCTCAATCCTCAATCCTCAATATTCAACACTCAACCCTTAACCATCAATCCTTAATACTCAACCACCAATCCTCAATTCTCAATACTCAATAGGACATCCTGAATACTTATGGTTCAATACTCAATCCAGAATATTCAATAATCAAACCTCAAACCACAAGCATCAATTCTCAACACTCAATCCTCAACACTCAGTCCTCTCTCTTCAATCCTACATCCTCAACCCTCGATCCTCAAGCGTCAATCCTCAGTCCTCAATCCTCAATCCTCAATCGTCAGTCTTCAATCCTCAATACTCAATCTTCAATCCTCAATCCTCAAACCTCAATCCTCAATACTCAATCCTCAATCCTCAATCCTCAATCCTCAATCCTCAATCCTCAATCCTCAATCGTCAGTCTTCAACCCTCAATACTCAATCTTCAATTCTCAATCGCCTATCTTCAATCCTCAATACTAAATCTACAATCCTCGATCCTCAATCCTCAATCCTCAATCCTCATTCTACAATCCTCAATACTCAATCTTGAATCATCAATCCTCAATTCTCAATCCTCAATCCTAAATACTCAATCGTCACTCCTCAATGCCCAGTCCTCAATCTTCAATCCTCAATCTTCAATCCTCAATCCTCAATCCTCAATCCTCAATCCTCAATGCTCAATCATCAATCCTCAATCTTCAATACTTAATACTCAATCCTCAAACCTCAATCCTGAATCCTCAATCATCAATCCTCAATCTTCAATACTCATTCTTCAATCCTCAATCTTCAATCCTCAATACTCAACCATCAATCCTCAGTTCTCAATAGAATATCATCAATTCACAGTTTTCAATACTCAATTCTCAATCTGCAATTTTCAAATCTCTATCCACAAACATCAATTCTCATCACTCAACCCTCAACACTCAGTCCTCAACGTTCAATCCTCAATCCTCAATCCTCAATCCTCAATCGTCAATCTTCAATCCTCAATACTCAATCTTCAATCCTCAATCCTTAGTCCTCAATACTCAATCCTCAATCCTCGTTCTTCAATCCTCAGTACCCAAACCTCAATCTTCAATCCTCAATCCTCAATCCTCAATTCTCAACCCTCAGCCCTCATCGTCAATCCTCAATCCTCAATCCTCAATCCTCAACCTTCAATCCTCAATACTCAATCATCAATCCTCAATCATCAATTCTCAACACTCAATCCTCAATCCTCAATCCTCAGTCCTAAATTCTCAATCCTCAATCGTCAGTCTTCAATCCTCAATACTCAATCTTCTATCCTCAATCCTCAATCCTCAATCCTCAATCCTCATTCTTGAATCCTCAATACCCAATACTCAATCTTCAATCCTCAATTCTCAATCCTCATTTCTCAATGCTCTATCCTCAGTCCTCAGTCCTCAAACCTCAATCCTCTACCGTCAGCCCCCATCCTCAATCCTCAACCTTCAATCTTAAATCCTCAATCCTCAATCCTCAATACTCATTCTTCAATCCTCAATACTCAATCCTCAATCGTCAATCCTCAATCCCCAATCCTCAATCTTCAATGCTCAATCCTCAATCCTCAATACTCAATCCTCAATCCTCAATCTTCAATCCTCAATACTCAATCTTCAATCCTAAATCCTCAATCCTCAATCCTCAGTCCTCAATCCTCAATCCTGAATCCTCAATCTTCAATCCTCAATACTCAATCTGCAATCCTCAAACCTCAATCCTCAGCCCTCAGCCCTCATCCTCCATCCTCAATACTCAATCCTCAATCCTGAATCTTCAATCCTCTATATTCAATCTTCAATCCTCAATACTCAATCCTCAATCCTCAGTGATCAATACTCAATCGTCAATAATGAATCCTCAATCCTCAATCCTCAATCCTCAATCCTCAATCCTCAATCCTCATTTCTCAATCCTCAATCCTCAACCCTCAGTCCTCATCCTCAATTCTCAATTCTCAATCCACAATCCTGAATTCTCAATCTTCAATCCTCAATAATCAACCTCCAATCCTAGATCCTCAGACCACAATACTCAACCATCAATCCTCAATACTGAATCTTCAATCCTCAATCCTCAATCCTCAATCCTTAATCCTCAATCGTCAATCTTCAGTCCTCAATACTCAATCTTCAATTCTCAATCTTCAATCCTCAATCCTCAATCCTCAATCCTCAGTACTCAATCCTGAATCCTCAATCTTCAATCCTCAATACTCAATCTTCAACCCTCAATCCTCAATCCTCAATCTTCAATCCTCAATCTTCAATCCTCAATCCTCAATCCTCTATCTTCAATCCTCAATACTAAATCTTCAATCCCCGATCTTCAATCCTCAATCCTCAATCCACAATCCTCAGTCCTCAGTCCTCAAACCTCAATACTCAATCCTCAATCCCAAATCCTCAATCCTCAATTTTCAATCATCAATACTAAATCGTCAATCCTCAATCCTCGATCCTCAATCTTCAATCCTCAATCCTCAATCGTCAGTCTTCTATCCTCAATACTCAATCTTCAATCCTCAATCCTCAATCCTCAATCCTCAATCTTCAATACTCAATCCTCAATCCTCAATCCTCAATCCTCAATATTCAACACTCAACCCTCAACCATCAATCGTCAATACTCAACCACCAAACCTCAATTCTCAATACTCAATAGAACATCCTGAATTCTGATGGTTCAATACTCAATCCAGAATATTCAATAATCAAATCTCAAACCTCAAGCATCAATTCTCAACACTCAATCCTCAACATTCAGTCCTCTCTCTTCAATCCTACATCCTCAACACTCAATCCTCAAGCGTCAATCCTCAATACTCAATCCTCAATCCTCAATCATCAATCCTCAATCTTCAATACTCAATCCTCAATCCTCAATCCTCAATCCTCAATACTCAACCATCAATCCTAAATTCTCAATGCTCAATAGAATATCCTGAATTCTCAGGATTCTATACTCAAACCTCAATCCTCAACCCTCAGCCCTCATTCCCAATCCTCAATCCTCAATCCTCAATATTCAATCCCCAATACTCAATCTTCAATCCTCTATCCTCAATCCTCAATCCTCAATCCTCAATCCTCGGTCATAAATCCTCAATCTTCAATACTCAATCGTCAATCCTCAGTCCTCAATCCTCAATCCTCAATCCTCGTTCCTCAAGCCTCAATCCTCAACCCTCAGTCCACATCCTCAATTCTCAATTCTCAATCCTCAATCCTCAATCCTCAACCTTCAATCCCCAAAAATCAATCTCCAATCCTAGATCTTCAATCCTCAATCCTCAGTCCTTAATCCTCAATCTTCAATCCTCAATCGCCAGTCCTCAATCTCCAATCCTCTATGCTCAGTCGTCAATCCTCAAGCCTCAGTCCTCAATCCTCAATCCTCAATGCTCGAACCTGAATCCTCAACCGTCAGTCCTCGTCCTCAATCCTCGACCCTCAATCCTCAGTCCTCAATCTTCAATCATCAATAATCAATCTTCAATCCTCAATAATCAATCCTCAATCCTCAATCCTCAATCCTCAATATTCAACACTCAACCCTTAACCATCAATCCTTAATACTCAACCACCAATCCTCAATTCTCAATACTCAATAGGACATCCTGAATACTTATGGTTCAATACTCAATCCAGAATATTCAATAATCAAACCTCAAACCACAAGCATCAATTCTCAACACTCAATCCTCAACACTCAGTCCTCTCTCTTCAATCCTACATCCTCAACCCTCGATCCTCAAGCGTCAATCCTCAGTCCTCAATCCTCAATCCTCAATCGTCAGTCTTCAATCCTCAATACTCAATCTTCAATCCTCAATCCTCAAACCTCAATCCTCAATACTCAATCCTCAATCCTCAATCCTCAATCCTCAATCCTCAATCCTCAATCCTCAATCGTCAGTCTTCAACCCTCAATACTCAATCTTCAATTCTCAATCGCCTATCTTCAATCCTCAATACTAAATCTACAATCCTCGATCCTCAATCCTCAATCCTCAATCCTCATTCTACAATCCTCAATACTCAATCTTGAATCATCAATCCTCAATTCTCAATCCTCAATCCTAAATACTCAATCGTCACTCCTCAATGCCCAATCCTCAATCTTCAATCCTCAATCTTCAATCCTCAATCCTCAATCCTCAATCCTCAATCCTCAATGCTCAATCATCAATCCTCAATCTTCAATACTTAATACTCAATCCTCAAACCTCAATCCTGAATCCTCAATCATCAATCCTCAATCTTCAATACTCATTCTTCAATCCTCAATCTTCAATCCTCAATACTCAACCATCAATCCTCAGTTCTCAATAGAATATCATCAATTCACAGTTTTCAATACTCAATTCTCAATCTGCAATTTTCAAATCTCTATCCACAAACATCAATTCTCACCTCTCAACCCTCAACACTCAGTCCCCAATCCTCAATATTCAATCCTCAATCCTCAATCCTCAATCCTCAATCCTCAATCTTCATTCCTCAATCCTCAATCCTCAATCCTCAATGCTCAATCATCAATCCTCAATCTTCAATACTTAATACTCAATCCTCAAACCTCAATCCTGAATCCTCAATCATCAATCCTCAATCTTCAATACTCAATCTTCAATCCTCAATCCTCAATCCTCAATCCTCAATCCTCAATGCTCAATCATCAATCCTCAATCTTCAATACTTAATACTCAATCCTCAAACCTCAATCCTGAATCCTCAATCCTCAAACCTCAATCCTCAATACTCAATCCTCAATCCTCAATCCTCAATCCTCAATCCTCAATCCTCAATCCTCAATCGTCAGTCTTCAACCCTCAATACTCAATCTTCAATTCTCAATCGCCTATCTTCAATCCTCAATACTAAATCTACAATCCTCGATCCTCAATCCTCAATCCTCAATCCTCATTCTACAATCCTCAATACTCAATCTTGAATCATCAATCCTCAATTCTCAATCCTCAATCCTAAATACTCAATCGTCACTCCTCAATGCCCAGTCCTCAATCTTCAATCCTCAATCTTCAATCCTCAATCCTCAATCCTCAATCCTCAATCCTCAATGCTCAATCATCAATCCTCAATCTTCAATACTTAATACTCAATCCTCAAACCTCAATCCTGAATCCTCAATCATCAATCCTCAATCTTCAATACTCATTCTTCAATCCTCAATCTTCAATCCTCAATACTCAACCATCAATCCTCAGTTCTCAATAGAATATCATCAATTCACAGTTTTCAATACTCAATTCTCAATCTGCAATTTTCAAATCTCTATCCACAAACATCAATTCTCATCACTCAACCCTCAACACTCAGTCCTCAACGTTCAATCCTCAATCCTCAATCCTCAATCCTCAATCGTCAATCTTCAATCCTCAATACTCAATCTTCAATCCTCAATCCTTAGTCCTCAATACTCAATCCTCAATCCTCGTTCTTCAATCCTCAGTACCCAAACCTCAATCTTCAATCCTCAATCCTCAATCCTCAATTCTCAACCCTCAGCCCTCATCGTCAATCCTCAATCCTCAATCCTCAATCCTCAACCTTCAATCCTCAATACTCAATCATCAATCCTCAATCATCAATTCTCAACACTCAATCCTCAATCCTCAATCCTCAGTCCTAAATTCTCAATCCTCAATCGTCAGTCTTCAATCCTCAATACTCAATCTTCTATCCTCAATCCTCAATCCTCAATCCTCAATCCTCATTCTTGAATCCTCAATACCCAATACTCAATCTTCAATCCTCAATTCTCAATCCTCATTTCTCAATGCTCTATCCTCAGTCCTCAGTCCTCAAACCTCAATCCTCTACCGTCAGCCCGCATCCTCAATCCTCAACCTTCAATCTTAAATCCTCAATCCTCAATCCTCAATACTCATTCTTCAATCCTCAATACTCAATCCTCAATCGTCAATCCTCAATCCCCAATCCTCAATCTTCAATGCTCAATCCTCAATCCTCAATACTCAATCCTCAATCCTCAATCTTCAATCCTCAATACTCAATCTTCAATCCTAAATCCTCAATCCTCAATCCTCAGTCCTCAATCCTCAATCCTGAATCCTCAATCTTCAATCCTCAATACTCAATCTGCAATCCTCAAACCTCAATCCTCAGCCCTCAGCCCTCATCCTCCATCCTCAATACTCAATCCTCAATCCTGAATCTTCAATCCTCTATATTCAATCTTCAATCCTCAATACTCAATCCTCAATCCTCAGTGATCAATACTCAATCGTCAATAATGAATCCTCAATCCTCAATCCTCAATCCTCAATCCTCAATCCTCAATCCTCATTTCTCAATCCTCAATCCTCAACCCTCAGTCCTCATCCTCAATTCTCAATTCTCAATCCACAATCCTGAATTCTCAATCTTCAATCCTCAATAATCAACCTCCAATCCTAGATCCTCAGACCACAATACTCAACCATCAATCCTCAATACTGAATCTTCAATCCTCAATCCTCAATCCTCAATCCTTAATCCTCAATCGTCAATCTTCAGTCCTCAATACTCAATCTTCAATTCTCAATCTTCAATCCTCAATCCTCAATCCTCAATCCTCAGTACTCAATCCTGAATCCTCAATCTTCAATCCTCAATACTCAATCTTCAACCCTCAATCCTCAATCCTCAATCTTCAATCCTCAATCTTCAATCCTCAATCCTCAATCCTCTATCTTCAATCCTCAATACTAAATCTTCAATCCCCGATCTTCAATCCTCAATCCTCAATCCACAATCCTCAGTCCTCAGTCCTCAAACCTCAATACTCAATCCTCAATCCCAAATCCTCAATCCTCAATTTTTAATCATCAATACTAAATCGTCAATCCTCAATCCTCGATCCTCAATCTTCAATCCTCAATCCTCAATCGTCAGTCTTCTATCCTCAATACTCAATCTTCAATCCTCAATCCTCAATCCTCAATCCTCAATCTTCAATACTCAATCCTCAATCCTCAATCCTCAATCCTCAATATTCAACACTCAACCCTCAACCATCAATCGTCAATACTCAACCACCAAACCTCAATTCTCAATACTCAATAGAACATCCTGAATTCTGATGGTTCAATACTCAATCCAGAATATTCAATAATCAAATCTCAAACCTCAAGCATCAATTCTCAACACTCAATCCTCAACATTCAGTCCTCTCTCTTCAATCCTACATCCTCAACACTCAATCCTCAAGCGTCAATCCTCAATACTCAATCCTCAATCCTCAATCATCAATCCTCAATCTTCAATACTCAATCCTCAATCCTCAATCCTCAATCCTCAATACTCAACCATCAATCCTAAATTCTCAATGCTCAATAGAATATCCTGAATTCTCAGGAATCTATACTCAAACCTCAATCCTCAACCCTCAGACCTCATTCCCAATCCTCAATCCTCAATCCTCAATATTCAATCCCCAATACTCAATCTTCAATCCTCTATCCTCAATCCTCAATCCTCAATCCTCAATCCTCGGTCATAAATCCTCAATCTTCAATACTCAATCGTCAATCCTCAGTCCTCAATCCTCAATCCTCAATCCTCGTTCCTCAAGCCTCAATCCTCAACCCTCAGTCCACATCCTCAATTCTCAATTCTCAATCCTCAATCCTCAATCCTCAGGATTCAATCCCCAAAAATCAATCTCCAATCCTAGATCTTCAATCCTCAATCCTCAGTCCTTAATCCTCAATCTTCAATCCTCAATCGCCAGTCCTCAATCTCCAATCCTCTATGCTCAGTCGTCAATCCTCGAGCCTCAGTCCTCAATCCTCAATCCTCAATGCTCAAACCTCAATCCTCAACCGTCAGTCCTCGTCCTCAATCCTCAACCCTCAATCCTCAGTCCTCAATCTTCAATCATCAATAATCAATCTTCAATCCTCAATAATCAATCCTCAATCCTCAATCCTCAATCCTCAATATTCAACACTCAACCCTTAACCATCAATCCTCAATACTCAACCATCAATCCTCAATTCTCAATACTCAATAGGACATCCTGAATTCTTATGGTTCAATACTCAATCCAGAATATTCAATAATCAAACCTCAAACCACAAGCATCAATTCTCAACACTCAATCCTCAACACTCAGTCCTCTCTCTTCAATCCTACATCCTCAACCCTCAATCCTCAAGCGTCAATCCTCAGTCCTCAATCCTCAATCCTCAATCGTCAGTCTTCAATCCTCAATACTCAATCTTCAATCCTCAGTCCTCAAACCTCAATCCTCAATACTCAATCCTCAATCCTCAATCCTCAATCCTCAATCCTCAATCCTCAATCCTCAATCGTCAGTCTTCAACCCTCAATACTCAATCTTCAATTCTCAATCGCCTATCTTCAATCCTCAATACTAAATCTTCAATCCTCGATCCTCAATCCTCAATCCTCAATCCTCAATCCACAGTCCTCAAACATCAGTCCTGAATCCTCAAACCTGAATCCTCAATCTTCAGCCCTCAGTCCTCAACAATCGGTTGTCAATCCTCAATCCTCAATAGAATATCATCAATTCACAGGTTTCAATACTCAATACTCAATCTCCAATCTTCAAGTCTCTATCCTCAAACATCAATTCTGATCACTCAACCCTCAACACTCAGTCCCCAATCCTCAATATTCAATCCTCAATCCTCCGTTCTCAATCCACGATCCTCAACCTTCAATCCTCAATACTGAATCTTGAATCCTCAATCCCCAATCTTCAATTCTTAATCCTCAATCTTCAATCCTCAATCCCCAGTCCTCAATCTTCAATCCTCAATGCTCAATCCTCAATCCTCAACCCTCAGTCCTCAATCCTCAATCCTCAATCCTCAAACCTCAATCCTCAACCGTCAGTCCTCATCCTCCATCCTCAATCCTCAGTCCTCAATCCTCAATCTTCAATCCCCAATACTCAATCTTCAATCCTCAATCCTCAATCCTCAATCCACAATGCTCAATCCTCAGGCATCAATACTCAATCTTCAATACTCAATCCTGAATCCTCAATCCTCAATCCTCAATCCTCAACCCTCAATCCTCATTCCTCAAACCTCAATTCTCAACCCTCAGTCCTTATCCTCAATTCTCAATTCTCAATCCTCAATCCTCAATTCTCAATCTTCAATCCTCAATAATCAATCTCCAATCCTAGATCCTCATTCCCAATCTTCAACCCTTAATCCTCAATCCTCAGTCATAAATCCTCAATTTTCAATACTCAATCGCCAATCCTCATTCTTCAATCCTCAATCCTCAATCCACAATCCTCAATATTCAATCCTCAATACTCAACCTTCAATCCTCAATCCTCAATCCTCAATCTTCAATCCTCAATAATCAATCTCCAATCCTAGATCCTCAATCCCCAATCTTCAATCCTTAATACTCAATCTTCAAACCTAAATCCCCAGTCATCAATCTTCAATCCTCAACGCTCAATCCTCAATCCTCAATCCTCAGTCCTCAATCCACAATCCTCAATCCTCAAACCTCAATCCTCAACCGTCAGTCCTCGTCCTCAATCCTCAAACCTCAATCCTCAATCCTCAATATTCAATCATCAATACTCAATCTTCAATCCTCAATGCTCTATCCTCAATCCTCAATCCTCAATCCTTTAATATTCAAGACACAACCCTCAGCCATCAATCCTGAATACTCAAACATCAATCCTCAATTCTCCATACTCAATAGAATATTCTGAATACTCATGGTTCAATACTCAGTCCACAATATTGAATAATCAAATCTCAATCCTCAATCTTCAATCCTCAATACTCAATTTCAATCCTCAATCCTCAAGTCTCAATCCCCAATACTCAATCCTCAATCGTCAATCCTCAATCCCCAATCCTCAATCTTCAATCCTCAACCTCAATCCTCAATCCTCAATCCTCAATCCTCAATCCTCAATCTTCAATCCTCAATACTCAATCTTCAATCCTCAATCATCAATCCTCAATCCTCAATCCTCAATCCTCAATCCTCAATCCTCAATTCTCAATCCTCAATCCTCAATACGTAATCTGCAATTGTCAATCCTCAATCATCAATCCTCAATCCTCATTCTTCAATCCTCAATACCCAATCTTCAATCTTCAATCCTCAATCCTCAATCCACAATCCTCAACATTCAACCCTCAATCCTCAATCCTCAATCCTCAATCCTCAATCTTCAATCCTCAATACTCAATCTTCAATCCCCAATCCTCAATTCTCAATCCTCAATCCTCAATGTTCAATCCTCAATACTCAATCTTCAATCCTCAATTCTCAATCCTCAATCCTCAATCCTCATTCTTCAATCCTCAGCACCCAATCCTCAATCTTCAATCCTCAATCCTCAATCCTCAATTCTCAATCCTCAATCCTCAATCCTCAGACCTCAAGCATCAATATTCAACCCTCAGTCCTCGTCCTCTATCCACAACCACCAATCCTCAATCCTCAACCTTCAATCATCAATATTCAATCTTCAATCCTCAATCCTCAATCCTCAATCCTCAATCCTCAATCCACAATCCTCAATCTTCAATCCTCAATCCTCAATCCTCAACCCTGAATCCTCAATCTTCAATCCTCAATACTCAATCTTCAATCCCCAATCCTCAATTCTCAATCCTCAATCCTCAATGTTCAATCCTCAATACTCAATCTTCAATCCTCAATCCTCAATCCTCAATCCTCAATTCTCAATCTTCAATCCTCAATAATCAATTTCCAATCCTAGATCCTCAATCCCCAATCTTCAATCCTTAATCCTCAACCTTTAATCCTTAATCCTCAATCGTCAATCTTCAATCCTCAATACTCAGTCTTCAATCCTCAATCCTCAATCCTCAATCGTCAATCCTCATTCCTCAATCCTCAATACCCGATACTCAATCTTAAATCCTCAATCCTCAATTCTCAATCCTCAATCCTCAATCCTCAATCCTCAATCTTCAATCGTCAATCCTCAATCCTCAATCCTGAATTCTCAATCTTCAATCTTCAATCCTCAATACTCAATCTTCAATCCCCAATCCTCAATCCTCAATCCTCAATCCTCATTCATCAAACCTCAATCCTCAACCGTCAGTCCTCATCCTCAATTCTCAATCCTCAATCCTCAATCCTCTATCCTCAATCTTCAATCCTCAATAATCGATCTCCAATCATAGATCCTCAATCCCCGATCTTCAATCCTTAGTCCTCAATCCTCAATCCTGAATCCTCAATCCTCAATATTCAATCCTCAATCCTCGATCCCCATTCCTCAGTCGTCAATCCTCAATCCTCAATCCACAATCCTCAATATTCAATCCTCAATACTCAACCTTCAATCCTCAATACTCAATCCTCAATCCTCAATCCTCGACCCTCAGTCATAAATCCTCAATCTTCAATACTCAATCTTCAATCCTCAATCCTCAATCCTCAACCCTCAATCCTCAATCCTCAATTCTCAATCTTCAATCCTCAATAATCAATCTCCAATCCTAGATCCTCAATCCCCAATCTTCAATCCTTAATCCCCAATCTTTAATCCTTAATCCTCAATCGTCAATCTTCAATCCTCAATACTCAGTCTTCAATCCTCAATCCTCAATCCTCAATAGTCAATCCTCATGCCTCAGTCCTCAATACCCAATCCTCAATCTTAAATCCTCAATCCTCAATCCTCAATCCTCAGTCATAAATCCTCAATCTTCAACACTCAATCGTCAATCCTCAGTCCTCAATCCTCAATCCTCAATCCTCGTTCCTCAAACCTCAATCCTCATCCCTCAGTCCACATCCTCAATTCTCAGTTCTCAATCCTCAATCCTCAATCCTCAATTTTCAATCCCCAAAAATCAATCTCCAATCCTAGATCCTCAATCCCCAATCCTCAGTCCTTAATCCTCAATCTTCAATCCTCAATCGCCAGTCCTCAAGCTTCAATCCTCTATGCTCAATCGTCAATCCTCAAGCCTCAGTCCTCAATCCTCAATCCTCAATCCTCAAACCTCAATCCTCAACCGTCAGTCCTCGTCCTCAATCCTCAACCCTCAATCATCAATCCTCAACCTTCAATCATCAATACTCAACCTTCAATCCTCAATACTCAATCCTCAATCGTCAATCCTCAATCCCCAATCCTCAATCTTCAATGCTCAATCCTCAATTCTCAATCCTCAATCGTCAGTCTTCTATCCTCAATACTCAATCTTCAATCCTCAATCCTCAATCATCAATCCTCAATCTTCAATACTCAATCCTCAATCCTCAATCCTCAATCCTCAATATTCAACACTCAACCCTCAACCATCAATCCTCAATACTCAACCACCAATCCTCAATTCTCAATACTCAATAGAACATCCTGAATTCTGATGGGTCAATTCTCAATCCAGAATATTCAATAATCAAATCCCAAACCTAAAGCATCAATTCACAACACTCAATCCTCAACATTCAGTCCTCTCTCTTCAATCCTACATCCTCAACACTCAATCCTCGAGCGTCATTCCTCAATACTCAATCCTCAATCCTCAATCATCAATCCTCAATCTTCAATACTCAATCCTCAATCCTCAATCCTCAATCCTCAATACTCAACCATCAATCCTAAATTCTCAATGCTCAATAGAATATCCTGAATTCTCAGGATTCTATACTCAAACCTCAATCCTCAACCCTCAGCCCTCATTCTCAATCCTCAATCCTCAATCCTCAATATTCAGTCCCCAATACTTAATCTTCAATCCTCTATCCTCAATCCTCAATCCTCAAGCCTCAATCCTCAGACATAAATCCTCAATCTTCATTACTCAATCGTCAATCCTCAGTCCTCAATCCTCAATCCTCAATCCTCGTTCCTCAAGCCTCAATCCTCAACCCACAGTCCACACCCTCAATTCTCAATTCTCAATCCTCAATCCTCAATCCTCAACCTTCAATCCCCAAAAATCGATCTCCAATCCTAGATCTTCAATCCCCAATCCTCAGTCCTTAATCCTCAATCTTCAATCCTCAATCGCCAGTCCTCAATCGTCAATCCTCTATGCTCAATCGTCAATCCTCAAGCCTCAGTCCTCAATCCTCAATCCTCAATCCTCAAACCTCAATCCTCAACCGTCAGTCCTCGTCCTCAATCCTCAACCCTCAATCCTCATTCTTCAATCCTCAATACCCAATTCTCAATCTTCAATCCTCAATCCTAAATCCTCAATTCTCAATCCTCAATCCTCAGTCCTCAGTCCTCAAACCTCAATCCTCAACCATCAGCCCTAATCCTGAATACTCAATCCTCAATCCTCAATCCTCAGCCCTCTGTCCTCAAACCTCAATGCTCAATCCTCAATCCCCAATCCTCAATCCTCAATCCTCAAACATCAATCCTCAATCTTCAATACTCATTCCTCAATCCTCAATCCCCAATCCTCAATCTTCAATCATCAATCCTCAATCTTCAACACTCGATCCTCAATCCTCAATCCTCAATACTAACCATCAATCCTCAATTCTCGATACTGAATAGAATATCCTGAATTTTCAGGATTCTATACTCAAACCTCAATCCTCAACCCTCAGCCCTCATTCTCAACCCTCAATCCTCAACCCTTAGTCCTCATCCTCAATTCCCAATTCTCAATCCTCAACCCTCAATTCTCAATCTTCATCCTCAATAATCAATCTCCAATCCTAGATACTGAATCCTCTATCCTCAATCCCCAATCTTCAATCCTCAATATTCAATCTCGAATCCTAGATCCTCAATCCTCAATCCTCAATCCTCAATCCTCAATCCTCATTCTTCAAACCTCAATACCCAATTCTCAATCTTCATCCTCAATAATCAATCTCCAATCCTAGATCCTCAATCCTCAATCCTCAATCCCCAATCTTCAATCCTCAATAATCAATCTCCAATCCTAGATCCTCAATCCTCAATCCTCAATCCTCAATCCTCAATCCTCAATCCTCATTCTTCAAACCTCAATACCCAGTCCTCAATATTCAATCATCAATAATCAATCTTCAATACTCAATCATCAATCCTCAATCCTCAATCCTCAATCCTCAATATTCAACACTCAACTCTCAATCATCAATCCTCTATACTCAACCATCAATCCTCAATTCTCAATATTCAACAGAACTTCCTGAATTCTTATGGTTCAGTACTCAATCCAGAATATTCAATAATCAAATCACAAACCTCAGGCATCACTTCTCAACACTCAATCCTCAACACTCAGTCCTCTCTCTTCAATCCTACATCCTCAACCCTCAATGCTCAAGCGTCAATCCTCAGTCCTCAATCCTCAATCCTCAATCGTCAACCTTCAGTCCTCAATACTCAATCTTCAATTCTCAATCTTCAATCCTCAATCCTCAATCCTCAATCCTCAGTACTCAATCCTGAATCCTCAATCTTCAATCCTCAATACTCAATCTTCAACCCTCAATCCTCAATCCTCAATCCTCAATCCTCAAACCTCAGTCCTCAATCCTCATTCTTCAATCCTCAATACGCAATACTCAATCTTCAATCCTCAATCCTCAATCCTCATTTCTCAATGCTCTATCCTCAGTCCTCAGTCCTCAAACCTCAATCCTCAACCGTCAGCCCCCATCCTCAATCCTCAACCCTCGATCTTCAATCCTCAATCCTCAATCCTCCATACTCAATCTTCGATCCTCAATCCTAGGTCCTCAAACCTCAATTCTGAATCCTCAATACTGAATCCTCAATCTTCAGACCTCAGTCCTCAACAACCTGTTGTCAATCCTCAATCCTTAATAGAATATCCTCAATTCACAGTTTTCAATACTCAATACTCAATCTGCAATCTTCAAACCTCTATCCACAAAAATCAATCCTCATCACTCAACACTCAACACTCAGTCCTCAATGTTCAATCCTCAATCCTCAATTCCCAATCTTCAATCCTCAATACTGAATCTTCAGTACTCAATCCTCAATCCTCAATCCTCAATCCTCATTCCTCAATCATCAATCCTCAATCTTCAATACTCAATTCTCAATCCTCAATCGTCAGTTTTCTATCCTCAATACTCAATCTTCAATCCTCAACACTCAATCCTCAATCCTCAATCCTCAATCCTCATTCTTCAATCCTCAGTACCCAATCCTCAATCTTCAATCCTCAATCCTCAATCCTCAATCCTCAATCCTCATTCCTCAATCATCAATCCTCAATCTTCAATACTCAATTCTCAATCCTCAATCGTCAGTCTTCTATCGTCAATACTCAATCTTCAATCCTCAACACTCAATCCTCAATCCTCAATCCTCAATCCTCATTCTTCAATCCTCAGTACCCAATGCTCAATCTTCAATCCTCAATCCTCAATCCTCAATTCTCAATCCTCTATCTTCAATCCTCAATACTAAATCTTCAATCCTCAATCCTCGATCCTCAATCCTCAATTCTCAATCCTCAATCGTCAGTCTTCTATCCTCAATACTCAATCTTCAATCCTCAACACTCAATCCTCAATCCTCAATCCTCAATACTCATTCTTCAATCCTCAATACCCAATCCTCAATCTTCAATCCTCAATCCTCAATCCTCAATTCTCAATCGCCTATCTTCAATCCTCAATACTAAATCTTCAACCCTCGATCCTCAATCCTCAATCCTCAATCCTCAATTCTCAATCTTCAATCCTCAATAATCAATCTCCAAACCTAGATCCACAATCCCCATTCTTCAATCCTTAATCCTCATTCTTTAATCCTTAATCCTCAATCGTCAATCTTCAATCCTCAATACTCAGTCTTCAATCCTCAATCCTCAATCCTCAATCGTCAATCCTCATTCCTCAATCCTCAATACCCAATCCTCAATCTTCAATCCTCAATCCTCAATCCTCAATCCTCAATCCTCAATCCACAGTCCTCAAACATCAGTCCTGAATCCTCAAACCTGAATCCTCAATCTTCAGCCCTCAGTCCTCAACAATCGGTTGTCAATCCTCAATCCTCAATAGAATATCATCAATTCACAGGTTTCAATACTCAATACTCAATCTCCAATCTTCAAGTCTCTATCCTCAAACGTCAATTCTGATCACTCAACCCTCAACACTCAGTCCCCAATCCTCAATATTCAATCCTCAATCCTCCGTTCTCAATCCACGATCCTCAACCTTCAATCCTCAATACTGAATCTTGAATCCTCAATCCTCAATCCTCAATCCTCAATTCTCAACCCTCAATCCTTAATCCTCAGACCTCAAACATCAATATCCAGCCCTCAGTCCTCGTCCTCAATCCACAACACTCAATCCTCAGTCCTCAATATTCAATCATCAATATTCAATCTTCAATCCTCAATCCTCAATCCTCAATCCTCAATTCGCAAACCTCAATCTTCAACCCTCAATACTCAGTCTTCAATTCTCAATCTTCAATCCTCAATCCTCAATCCTCAATCCTCAACCTTCAATGCTCAATACTCAATCTTCAATCCTCAATCCTCAATCCTCAATCCTCAATCCTCAATCTTCAATACTCAATCCTCAAACCTCAATCTTCAATCCTCAATACTCAATCTGCAATCCTCAATCCTCAAACCTCAATCCTCAATCCTCATACTTCAATCCTCAATACACAATCCTCAATCTTCAATCCTCAATCCTCAATCCTCAATTCTCAACCCTCAATCCTTAATCCTCAGACCTCAAACATCAATGTTCAACCCTCAGTCCTCGTCCTCAATCCACTACACTCAATCCTCAGTCCTCAATATTCAATCATCAATATTCAATCTTCAATCCTCAATCCTCAATCCTCAATCCTCAATTCGCAATCCTCAATCTTCAATCCTCAATCCTCAATCCTCAATACTCAATCCTCAATCTTCAATCCTCAATAGTCAATCTTCTATCCTCAATCCTCAATACTCACTCCTCAATCCTCAATCCACAATCCTCAATCCTCAACCCTCAATCCTCATTCCTCATACCTCAATCCTCAAACCTCAGTCCTCATACTCAATTCTCAATTCTCAATCCTCAATCCTCAATCCTCAATCTTCAATCCTCAATAATCAATCTCCAATCCTAGATCCTCAATCCCCAATCTTCAATTCTTAATCCTCAATCTTCAATCCTCAATCCCCAGTCCTCAATCTTCAATCCTCAATGCTCAATCCTCAATCCTCAACCCTCAGTCCTCAATCCTCAATCCTCAATCGCCAGTCCTCAATCTCCAATCCCCTATGCTCAGTCGTCAATCCTCAAGCCTCAGTCCTCAATCCTCAATCCTCAATGCTCAAACCTCAATCCTCAACCGTCAGTCCTCGTCCTCAATCCTCAACCCTCAATCCTCAGTCCTCAATCTTCAATCATCAATAATCAATCTTCAATCCTCAATAATCAATCCTGAATCCTCAATCCTCAATCCTCAATATTCAACACTCAACCCTTAACCATCAATCCTCAATACTCAACCATCAATCCTCAATTCTCAATACTCAATAGGACATCCTGAATTCTTATGGTTCAATACTCAATCCAGAATATTCAATAATCAAACCTCAAACCACAAGCATCAATTCTCAACACTCAATCCTCAACACTCAGTCCTCTCTCTTCAATCCTACATCCTCAACCCTCGATCCTCAAGCGTCAATCCTCAGTCCTCAATCCTCAATCCTCAATCGTCAGTCTTCAATCCTCAATACTCAATCTTCAATCCTCAATCCTCAAACCTCAATCCTCAATACTCAATCCTCAATCCTCAATCCTCAATCCTCAATCCTCAATCCTCAATCCTCAATCGTCAGTCTTCAACCCTCAATACTCAATCTTCAATTCTCAATCGCCTATCTTCAATCCTCAATACTAAATCTACAATCCTCGATCCTCAATCCTCAATCCTCAATCCTCATTCTACAATCCTCAATACTCAATCTTGAATCATCAATCCTCAATTCTCAATCCTCAATCCTAAATACTCAATCGTCACTCCTCAATGCCCAATCCTCAATCTTCAATCCTCAATCTTCAATCCTCAATCCTCAATCCTCAATCCTCAATCCTCAATGCTAAATCATCAATCCTCAATCTTCAATACTTAATACTCAATCCTCAAACCTCAATCCTGAATCCTCAATCATCAATCCTCAATCTTCAATACTCATTCTTTAATCCTCAATCTTCAATCCTCAATACTCAACCATCAATCCTCAGTTCTCAATAGAATATCATCAATTCACAGTTTTCAATACTCAATTCTCAATCTGCAATTTTCAAATCTCTATCCACAAACATCAATTCTCACCTCTCAACCCTCAACACTCAGTCCCCAATCCTCAATATTCAATCCTCAATCCTCAATCCTCAATCCTCAATCCTCAATCTTCAATCCTCAATCCTCAATCCTCAATCCTCAACGCTCAATCATCAATCCTCAACCTTCAATACTTAATACTCAATCCTCAAACCTCAATCCTGAATCCTCAATCATCAATCCTCAATCTTCAATACTCAATCTTCAATCCTCAATCCTCAATCCTCAATCCTCAATCCTCAATGCTCAATCATCAATCCTCAATCTTCAATACTTAATACTCAATCCTCAAACCTCAATCCTGAATCCTCAATCCTCAAACCTCAATCCTCAATACTCAATCCTCAATCCTCAATCCTCAATCCTCAATCCTCAATCCTCAATCCTCAATCGTCAGTCTTCAACCCTCAATACTCAATCTTCAATTCTCAATCGCCTATCTTCAATCCTCAATACTAAATCTACAATCCTCGATCCTCAATCCTCAATCCTCAATCCTCATTCTACAATCCTCAATACTCAATCTTGAATCATCAATCCTCAATTCTCAATCCTCAATCCTAAATACTCAATCGTCACTCCTCAATGCCCAATCCTCAATCTTCAATCCTCAATCTTCAATCCTCAATCCTCAATCCTCAATCCTCAAACCTCAATGCTCAATCATCAATCCTCAATCTTCAATACTTAATACTCAATCCTCAAACCTCAATCCTGAATCCTGAATCCTCAATCATCAATCCTCAATCTTCAATACTCATTCTGCAATCCTCAATCTTCAATCCTCAATACTCAACCATCAATCCTCAGTTCTCAATAGAATATCATCAATTCACAGTTTTCAATACTCAATTCTCAATCTGCAATTTTCAAATCTCTATCCACAAACATCAATTCTCACCTCTCAACCCTCAACACTCAGTCCCCAATCCTCAATATTCAATCCTCAATCCTCAATCCTCAATCCTCAATCCTCAATCTTCAATCCTCAATACTCAATCCTCAATCCTCAATCCTCAATCCTCAATCCTCAATCCTCAATCCTCAATCGTCAGGCTTCAACCCTCAATACTCAATCTTCAATACTCAACACTCAATCCTCAATCCTCAGTCCTCTAACCTCAATTCTGAATCCTCAATCCTGTGTCCTCAATCTTCGGCCCTCAGTCCTCAACTATCAATTGTCAATCCTCAATCCTCAATAGAATATCCTCAATTCACAGCTTTCAATAATCAATACTCAAACTGCAATCTTCGAACCTCTATCCACAAACATCAATTCTCATCACTCAACCCTCAACACTCAGTCCTCAACGTTCAATCCTCAATCCTCAATCCTCAATCCTCAATCGTCAATCTTCAATCCTCAATCCTCAATCCTCAATCCTTAATCCTCAATCGTCAATCTTCAGTCCTCAATACTCAATCTTCAATTCTCAATCTTCAATCCTCAATCCTCAGTACTCAATCCTCAGTCCTCAAACCTCAATTCTGTGTCCTCAATCCTGAGTCCTCAATCTTCGGCCCTCAGTCCTCAACTATCAATTGTCAATCCTCAATCCTCAATAGAATATCCTCAATTCACAGCTTTCAATACTCAATACTCAAACTGCAATCTTCAAACCTCTATCCACAAACATCAATTCTCATCACTCAACCCTCAACACTCAGTCCTCAACGTTCAATCCTCAATCCTCAATCCTCAATCCTCAATCGTCAATCCTCAATCCTCAATCCTCATTCTTCAATCCTCAGTACCCAAACCTCAATCTTCAATCCTCAATCCTCAATCCTCAATTCTCAATCCTCAACCGTCAGTCCTCAGTCCTCAAACCTCAATCCTCAACCCTCAGCCCTCATCGTCAATCCTCAATCCTCAATCCTCAATCCTCAACCTTCAATCCTCAATACTCAATCTTCAATCCTCAATCATCAATCCTCAATTCTCAATCCTCTATCTTCAATCCTCAATACTAAATCTTCAATCCTCAATCCTCGATACTCAATCCTCAATTCTCAATCCTCAATCGTCAGTCTTCTATCCTCAATACTCAATCTTCAATCCTCAACACTCAATCCTCAATCCTCAATCCTCAATCCTCATTCTTCAATCCTCAATACCCAATCCTCAATCTTCAATCCTCAATACTCAATCCTCAATCCTCAATCTTCAATACTCAATCCTCAATCCTCAATCCTCAATCCTCAATATTCAACACTCAACCCTCAACCATCAATCGTCAATACTCAACCACCAAACCTCAATTCTCAATACTCAATAGAACATCCTGAATTCTGATGGTTCAATACTCAATCCAGAATATTCAATAATCAAATCTCAAACCTCAAGCGTCAATTCTCAACACTCAATCCTCAACATTCAGTCCTCTCTCTTCAATCCTACATCCTCAACACTCAATCCTCAAGCGTCAATCCTCAATACTCAATCCTCAATCCTCAATCATCAATCCTCAATCTTCAATACTCAATCCTCAATCCTCAATCCTCAATCCTCAATACTCAACCATCAATCCTAAATTCTCAATGCTCAATAGAATATCCTGAATTCTCAGGATTCTATACTCAAACCTCAATCCTCAACCCTCAGCCCTCATTCCCAATCCTCAATCCTCAATCCTCAATATTCAATCCCCAATACTCAATCTTCAATCCTCTATCCTCAATCCTCAATCCTCAATCCTCAATCCTCGGTCATAAATCCTCAATCTTCAATACTCAATCGTCAATCCTCAGTCCTCAATCCTCAATCCTCAATCCTCGTTCCTCAAGCCTCAATCCTCAACCCTCAGTCCACATCCTCAATTCTCAATTCTCAATCCTCAATCCTCAATCCTCAACCTTCAATCCCCAAAAATCAATCTCCAATCCTAGATCTTCAATCCTCAATCCTCAGTCCTTAATCCTCAATCTTCAATCCTCAATCGCCAGTCCTCAATCTCCAATCCTCTATGCTCAGTCGTCAATCCTCAAGCCTCAGTCCTCAATCCTCAATCCTCAATGCTCAAACCTCAATCCTCAACCGTCAGTCCTCGTCCTCAATCCTCAACCCTCAATCCTCAGTCCTCAATCTTCAATCATCAATCATCAATAATCAATCTTCAATCCTCAATAATCAATCCTCAATCCTCAATCCTCAATCCTCAATATTCAACACTCAACCCTTAACCATCAATCCTCAATACTCAACCATCAATCCTCAATTCTCAATACTCAATAGGACATCCTGAATTCTTATGGTTCAATACTCAATCCAGAATATTCAATAATCAAACCTCAAACCACAAGCATCAATTCTCAACACTCAATCCTCAACACTCAGTCCTCTCTCTTCAATCCTACATCCTCAACCCTCGATCCTCAAGCGTCAATCCTCAGTCCTCAATCCTCAATCCTCAATCGTCAGTCTTCAATCCTCAATACTCAATCTTCAATCCTCAATCCTCAAACCTCAATCCTCAATACTCAATCCTCAATCCTCAACCCTCAATCCTCAATCCTCAATCCTCAATCCTCAATCGTCAGTCTTCAACCCTCAATACTCAATCTTCAATTCTCAATCGCCTATCTTCAATCCTCAATACTAAATCTACAATCCTCGATCCTCAATCCTCAATCCTCAATCCTCATTCTACAATCCTCAATACTCAATCTTGAATCATCAATCCTCAATTCTCAATCCTCAATCCTAAATACTCAATCGTCACTCCTCAATGCCCAATCCTCAATCTTCAATCCTCAATCTTCAATCCTCAATCCTCAATCCTCAATCCTCAATCCTCAATGCTAAATCATCAATCCTCAATCTTCAATACTTAATACTCAATCCTCAAACCTCAATCCTGAATCCTCAATCATCAATCCTCAATCTTCAATACTCATTCTTCAATCCTCAATCTTCAATCCTCAATACTCAACCATCAATCCTCAGTTCTCAGTAGAATATCATCAATTCACAGTTTTCAATACTCAATTCTCAATCTGCAATTTTCAAATCTCTATCCACAAACATCAATTCTCACCTCTCAACCCTCAACACTCAGTCCCCAATCCTCAATATTCAATCCTCAATCCTCAATCCTCAATCCTCAATCCTCAATCTTCAATCCTCAATACTCAATCCTCAATCCTCAATCCTCAATCCTCAATCCTCAATCCTCAATCCTCAATCGTCAGGCTTCAACCCTCAATACTCAATCTTCAATACTCAACACTCAATCCTCAATCCTCAGTCCTCTAACCTCAATTCTGAATCCTCAATCCTGTGTCCTCAATCTTCGGCCCTCAGTCCTCAACTATCAATTGTCAATCCTCAATCCTCAATAGAATATCCTCAATTCACAGCTTTCAATAATCAATACTCAAACTGCAATCTTCGAACCTCTATCCACAAACATCAATTCTCATCACTCAACCCTCAACACTCAGTCCTCAACGTTCAATCCTCAATCCTCAATCCTCAATCCTCAATCGTCAATCTTCAATCCTCAATCCTCAATCCTCAATCCTTAATCCTCAATCGTCAATCTTCAGTCCTCAATACTCAATCTTCAATTCTCAATCTTCAATCCTCAATCCTCAGTACTCAATCCTCAGTCCTCAAACCTCAATTCTGAGTCCTCAATCCTGAGTCCTCAATCTTCGGCCCTCAGTCCTCAACTATCAATTGTCAATCCTCAATCCTCAATAGAATATCCTCAATTCACAGCTTTCAATACTCAATACTCAAACTGCAATCTTCAAACCTCTATCCACAAACATCAATTCTCATCACTCAACCCTCAACACTCAGTCCTCAACGTTCAATCCTCAATCCTCAATCCTCAATCCTCAATCGTCAATCCTCAATCCTCAATCCTCATTCTTCAATCCTCAGTACCCAAACCTCAATCTTCAATCCTCAATCCTCAATCCTCAATTCTCAATCCTCAACCGTCAGTCCTCAGTCCTCAAACCTCAATCCTCAACCCTCAGCCCTCATCGTCAATCCTCAATCCTCAATCCTCAATCCTCAACCTTCAATCCTCAATACTCAATCTTCAATCCTCAATCATCAATCCTCAATTCTCAATCCTCTATCTTCAATCCTCAATACTAAATCTTCAATCCTCAATCCTCGATACTCAATCCTCAATTCTCAATCCTCAATCGTCAGTCTTCTATCCTCAATACTCAATCTTCAATCCTCAACACTCAATCCTCAATCCTCAATCCTCAATCCTCATTCTTCAATCCTCAATCTTCAATCCTCAATCCTCAATCCTCAATTCTCAATCCTCTATCTTCAATCCTCAATACTAAATCTTCAATCCTCGATCTTCAATTCTCAATCCTCAATCCACAATCCTCAGTCCTCAGTCCTCAAACCTCAATACTCAATCCTCAATCCCAAATCCACAATCCTCAATTTTCAATCATCAATACTAAATCGTCAATCCTCAATCCTCGATCCTCAATCTTCAATCCTCAATCCTCAATCGTCAGTCTTCTATCCTCAATACTCAATCTTCAATCCTCAATCCTCAATCCTCAATCCTCAATCTTCAATACTCAATCCTCAATCCTCAATCCTCAATCCTCAATATTCAACACTCAACCCTCAACCATCAATCGTCAATACTCAACCACCAAACCTCAATTCTCAATACTCAATAGAACATCCTGAATTCTGATGGTTCAATACTCAATCCAGAATATTCAATAATCAAATCTCAAACCTCAAGCATCAATTCTCAACACTCAATCCTCAACATTCAGTCCTCTCTCTTCAATCCTACATCCTCAACACTCAATCCTCAAGCGTCAATCCTCAATACTCAATCCTCAATCCTCAATCATCAATCCTCAATCTTCAATACTCAATCCTCAATCCTCAATCCTCAATCCTCAATACTCAACCATCAATCCTAAATTCTCAATGCTCAATAGAATATCCTGAATTCTCAGGATTCTATACTCAAACCTCAATCCTCAACCCTCAGCCCTCATTCCCAATCCTCAATCCTCAATCCTCAATATTCAATCCCCAATACTCAATCTTCAATCCTCTATCCTCAATCCTCAATCCTCAATCCTCAATCCTCGGTCATAAATCCTCAATCTTCAATACTCAATCGTCAATCCTCAGTCCTCAATCCTCAATCCTCAATCCTCGTTCCTCAAGCCTCAATCCTCAACCCTCAGTCCACATCCTCAATTCTCAATTCTCAATCCTCAATCCTCAATCCTCAACCTTCAATCCCCAAAAATCAATCTCCAATCCTAGATCTTCAATCCTCAATCCTCAGTCCTTAATCCTCAATCTTCAATCCTCAATCGCCAGTCCTCAATCTCCAATCCTCTATGCTCAGTCGTCAATCCTCAAGCCTCAGTCCTCAATCCTCAATCCTCAATGCTCAAACCTCAATCCTCAACCGTCAGTCCTCGTCCTCAATCCTCAACCCTCAATCCTCAGTCCTCAATCTTCAATCATCAATAATCAATCTTCAATCCTCAATAATCAATCCTCAATCCTCAATCCTCAATCCTCAATATTCAACACTCAACCCTTAACCATCAATCCTCAATACTCAACCATCAATCCTCAATTCTCAATACTCAATAGGACATCCTGAATTCTTATGGTTCAATACTCAATCCAGAATATTCAATAATCAAACCTCAAACCACAAGCATCAATTCTCAACACTCAATCCTCAACACTCAGTCCTCTCTCTTCAATCCTACATCCTCAACCCTCGATCCTCAAGCGTCAATCCTCAGTCCTCAATCCTCAATCCTCAATCGTCAGTCTTCAATCCTCAATACTCAATCTTCAATCCTCAATCCTCAAACCTCAATCCTCAATACTCAATCCTCAATCCTCAATCCTCAGTCCTCAATCCTCAATCCTCAATCCTCAATCGTCAGTCTTCAACCCTCAATACTCAATCTTCAATTCTCAATCGCCTATCTTCAATCCTCAATACTAAATCTACAATCCTCGATCCTCAATCCTCAATCCTCAATCCTCATTCTACAATCCTCAATACTCAATCTTGAATCATCAATCCTCAATTCTCAATCCTCAATCCTAAATACTCAATCGTCACTCCTCAATGCCCAATCCTCAATCTTCAATCCTCAATCTTCAATCCTCAATCCTCAATCCTCAATCCTCAATCCTCAATGCTAAATCATCAATCCTCAATCTTCAATACTTAATACTCAATCCTCAAACCTCAATCCTGAATCCTCAATCATCAATCCTCAATCTTCAATACTCATTCTTCAATCCTCAATCTTCAATCCTCAATACTCAACCATCAATCCTCAGTTCTCAATAGAATATCATCAATTCACAGTTTTCAATACTCAATTCTCAATCTGCAATTTTCAAATCTCTATCCACAAACATCAATTCTCACCTCTCAACCCTCAACACTCAGTCCCCAATCCTCAATATTCAATCCTCAATCCTCAATCCTCAATCCTCAATCCTCAATCTTCAATCCTCAATCCTCAATCCTCAATCCTCAATGCTCAATCATCAATCCTCAATCTTCAATAATTAATACTCAATCCTCAAACCTCAATCCTGAATCCTCAATCATCAATCCTCAATCTTCAATACTCAATCTTCAATCCTCAATCCTCAATCCTCAATCCTCAATCCTCAATGCTCAATCATCAATCCTCAATCTTCAATACTTAATACTCAATCCTCAAACCTCAATCCTGAATCCTCAATCCTCAAACCTCAATCCTCAATACTCAATCCTCAATCCTCAATCCTCAATCCTCAATCCTCAATCCTCAATCCTCAATCCTCAATCCTCAATCGTCAGTCTTCAACCCTCAATACTCAATCTTCAATTCTCAATCGCCTATCTTCAATCCTCAATACTAAATCTACAATCCTCGATCCTCAATCCTCAATCCTCAATCCTCATTCTACAATCCTCAATACTCAATCTTGAATCATCAATCCTCAATTCTCAATCCTCAATCCTAAATACTCAATCGTCACTCCTCAATGCCCAATCCTCAATCTTGAATCCTCAATCTTCAATCCTCAATCCTCAATCCTCAATCCTCAAACCTCAATGCTCAATCATCAATCCTCAATCTTCAATACTTAATACTCAATCCTCAAACCTCAATCCTGAATCCTGAATCCTCAATCATCAATCCTCAATCTTCAATACTCATTCTTCAATCCTCAATCTTCAATCCTCAATACTCAACCATCAATCCTCAGTTCTCAATAGAATATCATCAGTTCACAGTTTTCAATACTCAATTCTCAATCTGCAATTTTCAAATCTCTATCCACAAACATCAATTCTCACCTCTCAACCCTCAACACTCAGTCCCCAATCCTCAATATTCAATCCTCAATCCTCAATCCTCAATCCTCAGTCCTCAATCTTCAATCCTCAATACTCAATCCTCAATCCTCAATCCTCAATCCTCAATCCTCAATCCTCAATCCTCAATCGTCAGGCTTCAACCCTCAATACTCAATCTTCAATACTCAACACTCAATCCTCAATCCTCAATCCTCAGTCCTCTAACCTCAATTCTGAATCCTCAATCCTGTGTCCTCAATCTTCGGCCCTCAGTCCTCAACTATCAATTGTCAATCCTCAATCCTCAGTAGAATATCCTCAATTCACAGCTTTCAATAATCAATACTCAAACTGCAATCTTCGAACCTCTATCCACAAACATCAATTCTCATCACTCAACCCTCAACACTCAGTCCTCAACGTTCAATCCTCAATCCTCAATCCTCAATCCTCAATCGTCAATCTTCAATCCTCAATACTCAATCTTCAATCCTCAATCCTTAGTCCTCAATACTCAATCCTCAATCCTCATTCTTCAATCCTCAATACTCAATCTTCAATCCTCAATCATCAATTCTCAACACTCAATCCTCAATCCTCAATCCTCAGTCCTAAATTCTCAATCCTCAATCGTCAGTCTTCAATCCTCAATACTCAATCTTCTATCCTCAATCCTCAATCCTCAATCCTCAATCCTCATTCTTGAATCCTCAATACCCAATACTCAATCTTCAATCCTCAATTCTCAATCCTCATTTCTCAATGCTCTATCCTCAGTCCTCAGTCCTCAAACCTCAATCCTCTACCGTCAGCCCCCATCCTCAATCCTCAACCTTCAATCTTAAATCCTCAATCCTCAATCCTCAATACTCATTCTTCAATCCTCAATACTCAATCCTCAGTCGTCAATCCTCAATCCCCAATCCTCAATCTTCAATGCTCAATCCTCAATCCTCAATACTCAATCCTCAATCCTCAATCTTCAATCCTCAATACTCAATCTTCAATCCTCAATCCTCAATCCTCAATCCTGAATCCTCAATCTTCAATCCTCAATACTCAATCTGCAATCCTCAAACCTCAATCCTCAGCCCTCAGCCCTCGTCCTCCATCCTCAATACTCAATCCTCAATCCTGAATCTTCAATCCTCTATATTCAATCTTCAATCCTCAATACTCAATCCTCAATCCTCAGTGATCAATACTCAATCGTGAATAATGAATCCTCAATCCTCAATCCTCAATCCTCAATCCTCAATCCTCAATCCTCATTTCTCAATCCTCAATCCTCAACCCTCAGTCCTCATCCTCAATTCTCAATTCTCAATCCACAATCCTGAATTCTCAATCTTCAATCCTCAATAATCAACCTCCAATCCTAGATCCTCAGACCACAATACTCAACCATCAATCCTCAATACTGAATCTTCAATCCTCAATCCTCAATCCTCAATCCTCAATACTCATTCTTCAATCCTCAATACCCAATCCTCAATCTTCAATCCTCAATCCTCAATCCTCAATTCTCAATCGCCTATCTTCAATCCTCAATACTAAATCTTCAACCCTCGATCCTCAATCCTCAATCCTCAATCCTCATTCTACAATCCTCAATACTCAATCTTGAATCATCAATCCTCAATTCTCAATCCTCAATCCTAAATACTCAATCGTCACTCCTCAATCCCCAATCCTCAATCTTCAATCCTCTATCTTCAATCCTCAATCCTCAATCCTCAATCCTCAATCCTCAATGCTCAATCATCAATCCTCAATCTTCAATACTTAATACTCAATCCTCAATCTTCAATCCTCAATACTCAATCTTCAATCCTAAATCCTCAATCCTCAATCCCCAATCCTCAATCCTCAATCTTCAATCCTCAATACTCAATCTGCAATCATCAAACCTCAATCCTCAGCCCTCAGCCCTCATCCTCCATTCTCAATACTCAATCCTCAATCCTGAATCTTCAATCCTCTATATTCAACCTTCAGTCTTCAATACTCAATCCTCAATCCTCAGTGATCAATACTCAATCGTCAATACTGAATCCTCAATCCTCAATCCTCAATCCTCAATCCTCAACCCTCAATCCTCATTTCTCAATCCTCAATCCTCAACCCTCAGTCCTCATCCTCAATTCTCAATTCTCAATCCTCAATCCTGAATTCTCAATCTTCAATCCTCAATAATCAACCTCCAATCCTAGATCCTCAATCCACAATACTCAACCATCAATCCTCAATACTGAATCTTCAATCCTCAATCCTCAATACTCAATCCTTAATCATCAATCGTCAATCTTCAGTCCTCAATACTCAATCTTCAATTCTCAATCTTCAATCCTCAATCCTCAATCCTCAATCCTCAGTACTCAATCCTCAGTCCTCAAACCTCAATTCTGAATCCTCAATCCTGAGTCCTCAATCTTCGGCCCTCAGTCCTCAACTATCAATTGTCAATCCTCAATCCTCAATAGAATATCCTCAATTCACAGCTTTCAATACTCAATACTCAAACTGCAATCTTCAAACCTCTATCCACAAACATCAATTCTCATCACTCAACCCTCAACACTCAGTCCTCAACGTTCAATCCTCAATCCTCAATCCTCAATCCTCAATCGTCAATCCTCAATCCTCAATCCTCATTCTTCAATCCTCAGTACCCAAACCTCAATCTTCAATCCTCAATCCTCAATCCTCAATTCTCAATCCTCAACCGTCAGTCCTCAGTCCTCAAACCTCAATCCTCAACCCTCAGCCCTCATCGTCAATCCTCAATCCTCAATCCTCAATCCTCAACCTTCAATCCTCAATACTCAATCTTCAATCCTCAATCATCAATCCTGAATTCTCAATCCTCTATCTTCAATCCTCAATACTAAATCTTCAATCCTCGATCTTCAATCCTCAATCCTCAATCCACAATCCTCAGTCCTCAGTCCTCAAACCTCAATACTCAATCCTCAATCCCAAATCCTCAATCCTCAATTTTCAATCATCAATACTAAATCGTCAATCCTCAATCCTCGATCCTCAATCTTCAATCCTCAATCCTCAATCGTCAGTCTTCTATCCTCAATACTCAATCTTCAATCCTCAATCCTCAATCCTCAATCCTCAATCTTCAATACTCAATCCTCAATCCTCAATCCTCAATCCTCAATATTCAACACTCAACCCTCAACCATCAATCGTCAATACTCAACCACCAAACCTCAATTCTCAATACTCAATAGAACATCCTGAATTCTGATGGTTCAATACTCAACCCAGAATATTCAATAATCAAATCTCAAACCTCAAGCATCAATTCTCAACACTCAATCCTCAACATTCAGTCCTCTCTCTTCAATCCTACATCCTCAACACTCAATCCTCAAGCGTCAATCCTCAATACTCAATCCTCAATCCTCAATCATCAATCCTCAATCTTCAATACTCAATCCTCAATCCTCAATCCTCAATCCTCAATACTCAACCATCAATCCTAAATTCTCAATGCTCAATAGAATATCCTGAATTCTCAGGATTCTATACTCAAACCTCAATCCTCAACCCTCAGCCCTCATTCCCAATCCTCAATCCTCAATCGTCAATATTCAATCCCCAATACTCAATCTTCAATCCTCTATCCTCAATCCTCAATCCTCAATCCTCAATCCTCGGTCATAAATCCTCAATCTTCAATACTCAATCGTCAATCCTCAGTCCTCAATCCTCAATCCTCAATCCTCGTTCCTCAAGCCTCAATCCTCAACCCTCAGTCCACATCCTCAATTCTCAATTCTCAATCCTCAATCCTCAATCCTCAACCTTCAATCCCCAAAAATCAATCTCCAATCCTAGATCTTCAATCCTCAATCCTCAGTCCTTAATCCTCAATCTTCAATCCTCAATCGCCAGTCCTCAATCTCCAATCCTCTATGCTCAGTCGTCAATCCTCAAGCCTCAGTCCTCAATCCTCAATCCTCAATGCTCAAACCTCAATCCTCAACCGTCAGTCCTCGTCCTCAATCCTCAACCCTCAATCCTCAGTCCTCAATCTTCAATCATCAATAATCAATCTTCAATCCTCAATAATCAATCCTCAATCCTCAATCCTCAATCCTCAATATTCAACACTCAACCCTTAACCATCAATCCTCAATACTCAACCATCAATCCTCAATTCTCAATACTCAATAGGACATCCTGAATTCTTATGGTTCAATACTCAATCCAGAATATTCAATAATCAAACCTCAAACCACAAGCATCAATTCTCAACACTCAATCCTCAACACTCAGTCCTCTCTCTTCAATCCTACATCCTCAACCCTCGATCCTCAAGCGTCAATCCTCAGTCCTCAATCCTCAATCCTCAATCGTCAGTCTTCAACCCTCAATACTCAATCTTCAATTCTCAATCGCCTATCTTCAATCCTCAATACTAAATCTACAATCCTCGATCCTCAATCCTCAATCCTCAATCCTCATTCTACAATCCTCAATACTCAATCTTGAATCATCAATCCTCAATTCTCAATCCTCAATCCTAAATACTCAATCGTCACTCCTCAATGCCCAATCCTCAATCTTCAATCCTCAATCTTCAATCCTCAATCCTCAATCCTCAATCCTCAATCCTCAATGCTAAATCATCAATCCTCAATCTTCAATACTTAATACTCAATCCTCAAACCTCAGTCCTGAATCCTCAATCATCAATCCTCAATCTTCAATACTCATTCTTCAATCCTCAATCTTCAATCCTCAATACTCAACCATCAATCCTCAGTTCTCAATAGAATATCATCAATTCACAGTTTTCAATACTCAATTCTCAATCTGCAATTTTCAAATCTCTATCCACAAACATCAATTCTCACCTCTCAACCCTCAACACTCAGTCCCCAATCCTCAATATTCAATCCTCAATCCTCAATCCTCAATCCTCAATCCTCAATCTTCAATCCTCAATCCTCAATCCTCAATCCTCAATGCTCAATCATCAATCCTCAATCTTCAATACTTAATACTCAATCCTCAAACCTCAATCCTGAATCCTCAATCATCAATCCTCAATCTTCAATACTCAATCTTCAATCCTCAATCCTCAATCCTCAATCCTCAATCCTCAATGCTCAATCATCAATCCTCAATCTTCAATACTTAATACTCAATCCTCAAACCTCAATCCTGAATCCTCAATCCTCAAACCTCAATCCTCAATACTCAATCCTCAATCCTCAATCCTCAATCCTCAATCCTCAATCCTCAATCCTCAATCGTCAGTCTTCAACCCTCAATACTCAATCTTCAATTCTCAATCGCCTATCTTCAATCCTCAATACTAAATCTACAATCCTCGATCCTCAATCCTCAATCCTCAATCCTCATTCTACAATTATCAATACTCAATCTTGAATCATCAATCCTCAATTCTCAATCCTCAATCCTAAATACTCAATCGTCACTCCTCAATGCCCAATCCTCAATCTTCAATCCTCAATCTTCAATCCTCAATCCTCAATCCTCAATCCTCAAACCTCAATGCTCAATCATCAATCCTCAATCTTCAATACTTAATACTCAATCCTCAAACCTCAATCCTGAATCCTGAATCCTCAATCATCAATCCTCAATCTTCAATACTCATTCTTCAATCCTCAATCTTCAATCCTCAATACTCAACCATCAATCCTCAGTTCTCAATAGAATATCATCAATTCACAGTTTTCAATACTCAATTCTCAATCTGCAATTTTCAAATCTCTATCCACAAACATCAATTCTCACCTCTCAACCCTCAACACTCAGTCCCCAATCCTCAATATTCAATCCTCAATCCTCAATCCTCAATCTTCAATCCTCAATCTTCAATCCTCAATACTCAATCCTCAATCCTCAATCCTCAATCCTCAATCCTCAATCCTCAATCCTCAATCCTCAATCGTCAGGCTTCAACCCTCAATACTCAATCTTCAATACTCAACACTCAATCCTCAATCCTCAATCCTCAGTCCTCTAACCTCAATTCTGAATCCTCAATCCTGTGTCCTCAATCTTCGGCCCTCAGTCCTCAACTATCAATTGTCAATCCTCAATCCTCAATAGAATATCCTCAATTCACAGCTTTCAATAATCAATACTCAAACTGCAATCTTCGAACCTCTATCCACAAACATCAATTCTCATCACTCAACCCTCAACACTCAGTCCTCAACGTTCAATCCTCAATCCTCAATCCTCAATCCTCAATCGTTAATCTTCAATCCTCAATACTCAATCTTCAATCCTCAATCCTTAGTCCTCAATACTCAATCCTCAATCCTCATTCTTCAATCCTCAATACCCAATCTTCAATCCTCAATCATCAATTCTCAACACTCAATCCTCAATCCTCAATCCTCAGTCCTAAATTCTCAATCCTCAATCGTCAGTCTTCAATCCTCAATACTCAATCTTCTATCCTCAATCCTCAATCCTCAATCCTCAATCCTCATTCTTGAATCCTCAATACCCAATACTCAATCTTCAATCCTCAATTCTCAATCCTCATTTCTCAATGCTCTATCCTCAGTCCTCAGTCCTCAAACCTCAATCCTCTACCGTCAGCCCCCATCCTCAATCCTCAACCTTCAATCTTAAATCCTCAATCCTCAATCCTCAATACTCATTCTTCAATCCTCAATACTCAATCCTCAATCGTCAATCCTCAATCCCCAATCCTCAATCTTCAATGCTCAATCCTCAATCCTCAATACTCAATCCTCAATCCTCAATCTTCAATCCTCAATACTCAATCTTCAATCCTAAATCCTCAATCCTCAATCCTCAATCCTCAATCCTCAATCCTGAATCCTCAATCTTCAATCCTCAATACTCAATCTGCAATCCTCAAACCTCAATCCTCAGCCCTCAGCCCTCATCCTCCATCCTCAATACTCAATCCTCAATCCTGAATTTTCAATCCTCTATATTCAATCTTCAATCCTCAATACTCAATCCTCAATCCTCAGTGATCAATACTCAATCGTCAATAATGAATCCTCAATCCTCAATCCTCAATCCTCAATCCTCAATCCTCAATCCTCATTTCTCAATCCTCAATCCTCAACCCTCAGTCCTCATCCTCAATTCTCAATTCTCAATCCACAATCCTGAATTCTCAATCTTCAATCCTCAATAATCAACCTCCAATCCTAGATCCTCAGACCACAATACTCAACCATCAATCCTCAATACTGAATCTTCAATCCTCAATCCTCAATCCTCAACCCTTAATCCTCAATCGTCAATCTTCAGTCCTCAATACTCAATCTTCAATTCTCAATCTTCAATCCTCAATCCTCAATCCTCAATCCTCAGTACTCAATCCTGAATCCTCAATCTTCAATCCTCAATACTCAATCTTCAACCCTCAATCCTCAATCCTCAATCTTCAATCCTCAATCTTCAATCCTCAATCCTCAATCCTCTATCTTCAATCCTCAATACTAAATCTTCAATCCTCGATCTTCAATCCTCAATCCTCAATCCACAATCCTCAGTCCTCAGTCCTCAAACCTCAATACTCAATCCTCAATCCCAAATCCTCAATCCTCAATTTTCAATCATCAATACTAAGTCGTCAATCCTCAATCCTCGATCCTCAATCTTCAATCCTCAATCCTCAATCGTCAGTCTTCTATCCTCAATACTCAATCTTCAATCCTCAATCCTCAATCCTCAATCCTCAATCTTCAATACTCAATCCTCAATCCTCAATCCTCAATCCTCAATATTCAACACTCAACCCTCAACCATCAATCGTCAATACTCAACCACCAAACCTCAATTCTCAATACTCAATAGAACATCCTGAATTCTGATGGTTCAATACTCAATCCAGAATATTCAATAATCAAATCTCAATCCTCAAGCATCAATTCTCAACACTCAATCCTCAACATTCAGTCCTCTCTCTTCAATCCTACATCCTCAACACTCAATCCTCAAGCGTCAATCCTCAATACTCAATCCTCAATCCTCAATCATCAATCCTCAATCTTCAATACTCAATCCTCAATCCTCAATCCTCAATCCTCAATACTCAACCATCAATCCTAAATTCTCAATGCTCAATAGAATATCCTGAATTCTCAGGATTCTATACTCAAACCTCAATCCTCAACCCTCAGACCTCATTCCTAATCCTCAATCCTCAATCCTCAATATTCAATCCCCAATACTCAATCTTCAATCCTCTATCCTCAATCCTCAATCCTCAATCCTCAATCCTCGGTCATAAATCCTCAATCTTCAATACTCAATCGTCAATCCTCAGTCCTCAATCCTCAATCCTCAATCCTCGTTCCTCAAGCCTCAATCCTCAACCCTCAGTCCACATCCTCAATTCTCAATTCTCAATCCTCAATCCTCAATCCTCAGCCTTCAATCCCCAAAAATCAATCTCCAATCCTAGATCTTCAATCCTCAATCCTCAGTCCTTAATCCTCAATCTTTAATCCTCAATCGCCAGTCCTCAATCTCCAATCCTCTATGCTCAGTCGTCAATCCTCAAGCCTCAGTCCTCAATCCTCAATCCTCAATGCTCAAACCTCAATCCTCAACCGTCAGTCCTCGTCCTCAATCCTCAACCCTCAATCCTCAGTCCTCAATCTTCAATCATCAATAATCAATCTTCAATCCTCAATAATCAATCCTCAATCCTCAATCCTCAATCCTCAATATTCAACACTCAACCCTTAACCATCAATCCTCAATACTCAACCATCAATCCTCAATTCTCAATACTCAATAGGACATCCTGAATTCTTATGGTTCAATACTCAATCCAGAATATTCAATAATCAAACCTCAAACCACAAGCATCAATCCTCAACACTCAATCCTCAACACTCAGTCCTCTCTCTTCAATCCTACATCCTCAACCCTCAATCCTCAAGCGTCAATCCTCAGTCCTCAATCCTCAATCCTCAATCGTCAGTCTTCAATCCTCAATACTCAATCTTCAATCCTCAATCCTCAAACCTCAATCCTCAATACTCAATCCTCAATCCTCAATCCTCAATCCTCAATCCTGAATCCTCAGTCCTCAATCGTCAGTCTTCAACCCTCAATACTCAATCTTCAATTCTCAATCGCCTATCTTCAATCCTCAATACTAAATCTTCAATCCTCGATCCTCAATCCTCAATCCTCAATCCTCATTCTACAATCCTCAATACTCAATCTTGAATCATCAATCCTCAATTCTCAATCCTCAATCCTAAATACTCAATCGTCACTCCTCAATGCCCAATCCTCAATCTTCAATCCTCAATCTTCAATCCTCAATCCTCAATCCTCAATCCTCAATCCTCAATGCTCAATCATCAATCCTCAATCTTCAATACTTAATACTCAATCCTCAAACCTCAATCCTGAATCCTCAATCATCAATCCTCAATCTTCAATACTCATTCTTCAATCCTCAATCTTCAATCCTCAATACTCAACCATCAATCCTCAGTTCTCAATAGAATATCATCAATTCACAGTTTTCAATACTCAATTCTCAATCTGCAATCTTCAAATCTCTATCCACAAACATCAATTCTCACCTCTCAACCCTCAACACTCAGTCCCCAATCCTCAATATTCAATCCTCAATCCTCAATCCTCAATCCTCAATCCTCAATCTTCAATCCTCAATACTCAATCCTCAATCCTCAATCCTCAATCCTCAATCGTCAGTCTTCAACCCTCAATACTCAACCTTCAATACTCAACACTCAATCCTCAATCCTCAATCCTCAGTCCTCTAACCTCAATTCTGAATCCTCAATCCTGTGTCCTCAATCTTCGGCCCTCAGTCCTCAACTATCAATTGTCAATCCTCAATCCTCAATAGAATATCCTCAATTCACAGCTTTCAATAATCAATACTCAAACTGCAATCTTCGAACCTCTATCCACAAACATCAATTCTCATCACTCAACCCTCAACACTCAGTCCTCAACGTTCAATCCTCAATCCTCAATCCTCAATCCTCAATCGTCAATCTTCAATCCTCAATACTCAATCCTCAATCCTGAATCTTCAATCCTCTATATTCAATCTTCAATCCTCAATACTCAATCCTCAATCCTCAGTGATCAATACTCAATCGTCAATAATGAATCCTCAATCCTCAATCCTCAATCCTCAATCCTCAATCCTCAATCCTCATTTCTCAATCCTCGATCCTCAACCCTCAGTCCTCATCCTCAATTCTCAATTCTCAATCCACAATCCTGAATTCTCAATCTTCAATCCTCAATAATCAACCTCCAATCCTAGATCCTCAGACCACAATACTCAACCATCAATCCTCAATACTGAATCTTCAATCCTCAATCCTCAATCCTCAATCCTTAATCCTCAATCGTCAATCTTCAGTCCTCAATACTCAATCTTCAATTCTCAATCTTCAATCCTCAATCCTCAATCCTCAATCCTCAGTACTCAATCCTCAGTCCTCAAACCTCAATTCTGAATCCTCAATCCTGAGTCCTCAATCTTCGGCCCTCAGTCCTCAACTATCAATTGTCAATCCTCAATCCTCAATAGAATATCCTCAATTCACAGCTTTCAATACTCAATACTCAAACTGCAATCTTCAAACCTCTATCCACAAACATCAATTCTCATCACTCAACCCTCAACACTCAGTCCTCAACGTTCAATCCTCAATCCTCAATCCTCAATCCTCAATCGTCAATCCTCAATCCTCAATCCTCATTCTTCAATCCTCAGTACCCAAACCTCAATCTTCAATCCTCAATCCTCAATCCTCAATTCTCAATCCTCAACCGTCAGTCCTCAGTCCTCAAACCTCAATCCTCAACCCTCAGCCCTCATCGTCAATCCTCAATCCTCAATCCTCAATCCTCAACCTTCAATCCTCAATACTCAATCTTCAATCCTCAATCATCAATCCTCAATTCTCAATCCTCTATCTTCAATCCTCAATACTAAATCTTCAATCCTCAATCCTCGATACTCAATCCTCAATTCTCAATCCTCAATCGTCAGTCTTCTATCCTCAATACTCAATCATCAATCCTCAACACTCAATCCTCAATCCTCAATCCTCAATCCTCATTCTTCAATCCTCAATACCCAATCCTCAATCTTCAATCCTCAATCCTCAATCCTCAATTCTCAATCCTCTATCTTCAATCCTCAATACTAAATCTTCAATCCTCGATCTTCAATCCTCAATCCTCAATCCACAATCCTCAGTCCTCAGTCCTCAAACCTCAATACTCAATCCTCAATCCCGAATCCTCAATCCTCAATTTTCAATCATCAATACTAAATCGTCAATCCTCAATCCTCGATCCTCAATCTTCAATCCTCAAACCTCAATCGTCAGTCTTCTATCCTCAATACTCAATCTTCAATGCTCAATCCTCAATCCTCAATCCTCAATCTTCAATACTCAATCCTCAATCCTCAATCCTCAATCCTCAATATTCAACACTCAACCCTCAACCATCAATCGTCAATACTCAACCACCAAACCTCAATTCTCAATACTCAATAGAACATCCTGAATTCTGATGGTTCAATACTCAATCCAGAATATTCAATAATCAAATCTCAAACCTCAAGCATCAATTCTCAACACTCAATCCTCAACATTCAGTCCTCTCTCTTCAATCCTACATCCTCAACACTCAATCCTCAAGCGTCAATCCTCAATACTCAATCCTCAATCCTCAAACCTCAATCATCAATCCTCAATCTTCAATACTCAATCCTCAATCCTCAATCCTCAATCCTCAATACTCAACCATCAATCCTAAATTCTCAATGCTCAATAGAATATCCTGAATTCTCAGGATTCTATACTCAAACCTCAATCCTCAACCCTCAGCCCTCATTCCCAATCCTCAATCCTCAATCCTCAATATTCAATCCCCAATACTCAATCTTCAATCCTCTATCCTCAATCCTCAATCCTCAATCCTCAATCCTCGGTCATAAATCCTCAATCTTCAATACTCAATCGTCAATCCTCAGTCCTCAATCCTCAATCCTCAATCCTCGTTCCTCAAGCCTCAATCCTCAACCCTCAGTCCACATCCTCAATTCTCAATTCTCAATCCTCAATCCTCAATCCTCAACCTTCAATCCCCAAAAATCAATCTCCAATCCTAGATCTTCAATCCTCAATCCTCAGTCCTTAATCCTCAATCTTCAATCCTCAATCGCCAGTCCTCAATCTCCAATCCTCTATGCTCAGTCGTCAATCCTCAAGCCTCAGTCCTCAATCCTCAATCCTCAATGCTCAAACCTCAATCCTCAACCGTCAGTCCTCGTCCTCAATCCTCAACCCTCAATCCTCAGTCCTCAATCTTCAATCATCAATAATCAATCTTCAATGCTCAATAATCAATCCTCAATCCTCAATCCTCAATCCTCAATATTCAACACGCAACCCTTAACCATCAATCCTCAATACTCAACCATCAATCCTCAATTCTCAATACTCAATAGGACATCCTGAATTCTTATGGTTCAATACTCAATCCAGAATATTCAATAATCAAACCTCAAACCACAAGCATCAATTCTCAACACTCAATCCTCAACACTCAGTCCTCTCTCTTCAATCCTACATCCTCAACCCTCGATCCTCAAGCGTCAATCCTCAGTCCTCAATCCTCAATCCTCAATCGTCAGTCTTCAATCCTCAATACTCAATCTTCAATCCTCAATCCTCAAACCTCAATCCTCAATACTCAATCCTCAATCCTCAATCCTCAATCCTCAATCCTCAATCCTCAATCCTCAATCGTCAGTCTTCAACTCTCAATACTCAATCTTCAATTCTCAATCGCCTATCTTCAATCCTCAATACTAAATCTACAATCCTCGATCCTCAATCCTCAATCCTCAATCCTCATTCTACAATCCTCAATACTCAATCTTGAATCATCAATCCTCAATTCTCAATCCTCAATCCTAAATACTCAATCGTCACTCCTCAATGCCCAATCCTCAATCTTCAATCCTCAATCTTCAATCCTCAATCCTCAATCCTCAATCCTCAATCCTCAATGCTCAATCATCAATCCTCAATCTTCAATACTTAATACTCAATCCTCAAACCTCAATCCTGAATCCTCAATCATCAATCCTCAATCTTCAATACTCATTCTTCAATCCTCAATCTTCAATCCTCAATACTCAACCATCAATCCTCAGTTCTCAATAGAATATCATCAGTTCACAGTTTTCAATACTCAATTCTCAATCTGCAATTTTCAAATCTCTATCCACAAACATCAATTCTCACCTCTCAACCCTCAACACTCAGTCCCCAATCCTCAATATTCAATCCTCAATCCTCAATCCTCAATCCTCAATCCTCAATCTTCAATCCTCAATACTCAATCCTCAATCCTCAATCCTCAATCCTCAATCCTCAATCCTCAATCCTCAATCGTCAGGCTTCAACCCTCAATACTCAATCTTCAATACTCAACACTCAATCCTCAATCCTCAATCCTCAGTCCTCTAACCTCAATTCTGAATCCTCAATCCTGTGTCCTCAATCTTCGGCCCTCAGTCCTCAACTATCAATTGTCAATCCTCAATCCTCAGTAGAATATCCTCAATTCACAGCTTTCAATAATCAATACTCAAACTGCAATCTTCGAACCTCTATCCACAAACATCAATTCTCATCACTCAACCCTCAACACTCAGTCCTCAACGTTCAATCCTCAATCCTCAATCCTCAATCCTCAATCGTCAATCTTCAATCCTCAATACTCAATCTTCAATCCTCAATCCTTAGTCCTCAATACTCAATCCTCAATCCTCATTCTTCAATCCTCAATACTCAATCTTCAATCCTCAATCATCAATTCTCAACACTCAATCCTCAATCCTCAATCCTCAGTCCTAAATTCTCAATCCTCAATCGTCAGTCTTCAATCCTCAATACTCAATCTTCTATCCTCAATCCTCAATCCTCAATCCTCAATCCTCATTCTTGAATCCTCAATACCCAATACTCAATCTTCAATCCTCAATTCTCAATCCTCATTTCTCAATGCTCTATCCTCAGTCCTCAGTCCTCAAACCTCAATCCTCTACCGTCAGCCCCCATCCTCAATCCTCAACCTTCAATCTTAAATCCTCAATCCTCAATCCTCAATACTCATTCTTCAATCCTCAATACTCAATCCTCAGTCGTCAATCCTCAATCCCCAATCCTCAATCTTCAATGCTCAATCCTCAATCCTCAATACTCAATCCTCAATCCTCAATCTTCAATCCTCAATACTCAATCTTCAATCCTCAATCCTCAATCCTCAATCCTGAATCCTCAATCTTCAATCCTCAATACTCAATCTGCAATCCTCAAACCTCAATCCTCAGCCCTCAGCCCTCGTCCTCCATCCTCAATACTCAATCCTCAATCCTGAATCTTCAATCCTCTATATTCAATCTTCAATCCTCAATACTCAATCCTCAATCCTCAGTGATCAATACTCAATCGTGAATAATGAATCCTCAATCCTCAATCCTCAATCCTCAATCCTCAATCCTCAATCCTCATTTCTCAATCCTCAATCCTCAACCCTCAGTCCTCATCCTCAATTCTCAATTCTCAATCCACAATCCTGAATTCTCAATCTTCAATCCTCAATAATCAACCTCCAATCCTAGATCCTCAGACCACAATACTCAACCATCAATCCTCAATACTGAATCTTCAATCCTCAATCCTCAATCCTCAATCCTCAATACTCATTCTTCAATCCTCAATACCCAATCCTCAATCTTCAATCCTCAATCCTCAATCCTCAATTCTCAATCGCCTATCTTCAATCCTCAATACTAAATCTTCAACCCTCGATCCTCAATCCTCAATCCTCAATCCTCATTCTACAATCCTCAATACTCAATCTTGAATCATCAATCCTCAATTCTCAATCCTCAATCCTAAATACTCAATCGTCACTCCTCAATCCCCAATCCTCAATCTTCAATCCTCTATCTTCAATCCTCAATCCTCAATCCTCAATCCTCAATCCTCAATGCTCAATCATCAATCCTCAATCTTCAATACTTAATACTCAATCCTCAATCTTCAATCCTCAATACTCAATCTTCAATCCTAAATCCTCAATCCTCAATCCCCAATCCTCAATCCTCAATCTTCAATCCTCAATACTCAATCTGCAATCATCAAACCTCAATCCTCAGCCCTCAGCCCTCATCCTCCATTCTCAATACTCAATCCTCAATCCTGAATCTTCAATCCTCTATATTCAACCTTCAGTCTTCAATACTCAATCCTCAATCCTCAGTGATCAATACTCAATCGTCAATACTGAATCCTCAATCCTCAATCCTCAATCCTCAATCCTCAACCCTCAATCCTCATTTCTCAATCCTCAATCCTCAACCCTCAGTCCTCATCCTCAATTCTCAATTCTCAATCCTCAATCCTGAATTCTCAATCTTCAATCCTCAATAATCAACCTCCAATCCTAGATCCTCAATCCACAATACTCAACCATCAATCCTCAATACTGAATCTTCAATCCTCAATCCTCAATACTCAATCCTTAATCATCAATCGTCAATCTTCAGTCCTCAATACTCAATCTTCAATTCTCAATCTTCAATCCTCAATCCTCAATCCTCAATCCTCAGTACTCAATCCTCAGTCCTCAAACCTCAATTCTGAATCCTCAATCCTGAGTCCTCAATCTTCGGCCCTCAGTCCTCAACTATCAATTGTCAATCCTCAATCCTCAATAGAATATCCTCAATTCACAGCTTTCAATACTCAATACTCAAACTGCAATCTTCAAACCTCTATCCACAAACATCAATTCTCATCACTCAACCCTCAACACTCAGTCCTCAACGTTCAATCCTCAATCCTCAATCCTCAATCCTCAATCGTCAATCCTCAATCCTCAATCCTCATTCTTCAATCCTCAGTACCCAAACCTCAATCTTCAATCCTCAATCCTCAATCCTCAATTCTCAATCCTCAACCGTCAGTCCTCAGTCCTCAAACCTCAATCCTCAACCCTCAGCCCTCATCGTCAATCCTCAATCCTCAATCCTCAATCCTCAACCTTCAATCCTCAATACTCAATCTTCAATCCTCAATCATCAATCCTGAATTCTCAATCCTCTATCTTCAATCCTCAATACTAAATCTTCAATCCTCGATCTTCAATCCTCAATCCTCAATCCACAATCCTCAGTCCTCAGTCCTCAAACCTCAATACTCAATCCTCAATCCCAAATCCTCAATCCTCAATTTTCAATCATCAATACTAAATCGTCAATCCTCAATCCTCGATCCTCAATCTTCAATCCTCAATCCTCAATCGTCAGTCTTCTATCCTCAATACTCAATCTTCAATCCTCAATCCTCAATCCTCAATCCTCAATCTTCAATACTCAATCCTCAATCCTCAATCCTCAATCCTCAATATTCAACACTCAACCCTCAACCATCAATCGTCAATACTCAACCACCAAACCTCAATTCTCAATACTCAATAGAACATCCTGAATTCTGATGGTTCAATACTCAACCCAGAATATTCAATAATCAAATCTCAAACCTCAAGCATCAATTCTCAACACTCAATCCTCAACATTCAGTCCTCTCTCTTCAATCCTACATCCTCAACACTCAATCCTCAAGCGTCAATCCTCAATACTCAATCCTCAATCCTCAATCATCAATCCTCAATCTTCAATACTCAATCCTCAATCCTCAATCCTCAATCCTCAATACTCAACCATCAATCCTAAATTCTCAATGCTCAATAGAATATCCTGAATTCTCAGGATTCTATACTCAAACCTCAATCCTCAACCCTCAGCCCTCATTCCCAATCCTCAATCCTCAATCGTCAATATTCAATCCCCAATACTCAATCTTCAATCCTCTATCCTCAATCCTCAATCCTCAATCCTCAATCCTCGGTCATAAATCCTGAATCTTCAATACTCAATCGTCAATCCTCAGTCCTCAATCCTCAATCCTCAATCCTCGTTCCTCAAGCCTCAATCCTCAACCCTCAGTCCACATCCTCAATTCTCAATTCTCAATCCTCAATCCTCAATCCTCAACCTTCAATCCCCAAAAATCAATCTCCAATCCTAGATCTTCAATCCTCAATCCTCAGTCCTTAATCCTCAATCTTCAATCCTCAATCGCCAGTCCTCAATCTCCAATCCTCTATGCTCAGTCGTCAATCCTCAAGCCTCAGTCCTCAATCCTCAATCCTCAATGCTCAAACCTCAATCCTCAACCGTCAGTCCTCGTCCTCAATCCTCAACCCTCAATCCTCAGTCCTCAATCTTCAATCATCAATAATCAATCTTCAATCCTCAATAATCAATCCTCAATCCTCAATCCTCAATCCTCAATATTCAACACTCAACCCTTAACCATCAATCCTCAATACTCAACCATCAATCCTCAATTCTCAATACTCAATAGGACATCCTGAATTCTTATGGTTCAATACTCAATCCAGAATATTCAATAATCAAACCTCAAACCACAAGCATCAATTCTCAACACTCAATCCTCAACACTCAGTCCTCTCTCTTCAATCCTACATCCTCAACCCTCGATCCTCAAGCGTCAATCCTCAGTCCTCAATCCTCAATCCTCAATCGTCAGTCTTCAACCCTCAATACTCAATCTTCAATTCTCAATCGCCTATCTTCAATCCTCAATACTAAATCTACAATCCTCGATCCTCAATCCTCAATCCTCAATCCTCATTCTACAATCCTCAATACTCAATCTTGAATCATCAATCCTCAATTCTCAATCCTCAATCCTAAATACTCAATCGTCACTCCTCAATGCCCAATCCTCAATCTTCAATCCTCAATCTTCAATCCTCAATCCTCAATCCTCAATCCTCAATCCTCAATGCTAAATCATCAATCCTCAATCTTCAATACTTAATACTCAATCCTCAAACCTCAATCCTGAATCCTCAATCATCAATCCTCAATCTTCAATACTCATTCTTCAATCCTCAATCTTCAATCCTCAATACTCAACCATCAATCCTCAGTTCTCAATAGAATATCATCAATTCACAGTTTTCAATACTCAATTCTCAATCTGCAATTTTCAAATCTCTATCCACAAACATCAATTCTCACCCCTCAACCCTCAACACTCAGTCCCCAATCCTCAATATTCAATCCTCAATCCTCAATCCTCAATCCTCAATCCTCAATCTTCAATCCTCAATCCTCAATCCTCAATCCTCAATGCTCAATCATCAATCCTCAATCTTCAATACTTAATACTCAATCCTCAAACCTCAATCCTGAATCCTCAATCATCAATCCTCAATCTTCAATACTCAATCTTCAATCCTCAATCCTCAATCCTCAATCCTCAATCCTCAATGCTCAATCATCAATCCTCAATCTTCAATACTTAATACTCAATCCTCAAACCTCAATCCTGAATCCTCAATCCTCAAACCTCAATCCTCAATACTCAATCCTCAATCCTCAATCCTCAATCCTCAATCCTCAATCCTCAATCCTCAATCGTCAGTCTTCAACCCTCAATACTCAATCTTCAATTCTCAATCGCCTATCTTCAATCCTCAATACTAAATCTACAATCCTCGATCCTCAATCCTCAATCCTCAATCCTCATTCTACAATCCTCAATACTCAATCTTGAATCATCAATCCTCAATTCTCAATCCTCAATCCTAAATACTCAATCGTCACTCCTCAATGCCCAATCCTCAATCTTCAATCCTCAATCTTCAATCCTCAATCCTCAATCCTCAATCCTCAAACCTCAATGCTCAATCATCAATCCTCAATCTTCAATACTTAATACTCAATCCTCAAACCTCAATCCTGAATCCTGAATCCTCAATCATCAATCCTCAATCTTCAATACTCATTCTTCAATCCTCAATCTTCAATCCTCAATACTCAACCATCAATCCTCAGTTCTCAATAGAATATCATCAATTCACAGTTTTCAATACTCAATTCTCAATCTGCAATTTTCAAATCTCTATCCACAAACATCAATTCTCACCTCTCAACCCTCAACACTCAGTCCCCAATCCTCAATATTCAATCCTCAATCCTCAATCCTCAATCTTCAATCCTCAATCTTCAATCCTCAATACTCAATCCTCAATCCTCAATCCTCAATCCTCAATCCTCAATCCTCAATCCTCAATCCTCAATCGTCAGGCTTCAACCCTCAATACTCAATCTTCAATACTCAACACTCAATCCTCAATCCTCAATCCTCAGTCCTCTAACCTCAATTCTGAATCCTCAATCCTGTGTCCTCAATCTTCGGCCCTCAGTCCTCAACTATCAATTGTCAATCCTCAATCCTCAATAGAATATCCTCAATTCACAGCTTTCAATAATCAATACTCAAACTGCAATCTTCGAACCTCTATCCACAAACATCAATTCTCATCACTCAACCCTCAACACTCAGTCCTCAACGTTCAATCCTCAATCCTCAATCCTCAATCCTCAATCGTTAATCTTCAATCCTCAATACTCAATCTTCAATCCTCAATCCTTAGTCCTCAATACTCAATCCTCAATCCTCATTCTTCAATCCTCAATACCCAATCTTCAATCCTCAATCATCAATTCTCAACACTCAATCCTCAATCCTCAATCCTCAGTCCTAAATTCTCAATCCTCAATCGTCAGTCTTCAATCCTCAATACTCAATCTTCTATCCTCAATCCTCAATCCTCAATCCTCAATCCTCATTCTTGAATCCTCAATACCCAATACTCAATCTTCAATCCTCAATTCTCAATCCTCATTTCTCAATGCTCTATCCTCAGTCCTCAGTCCTCAAACCTCAATCCTCTACCGTCAGCCCCCATCCTCAATCCTCAACCTTCAATCTTAAATCCTCAATCCTCAATCCTCAATACTCATTCTTCAATCCTCAATACTCAATCCTCAATCGTCAATCCTCAATCCCCAATCCTCAATCTTCAATGCTCAATCCTCAATCCTCAATACTCAATCCTCAATCCTCAATCTTCAATCCTCAATACTCAATCTTCAATCCTAAATCCTCAATCCTCAATCCTCAATCCTCAATCCTCAATCCTGAATCCTCAATCTTCAATCCTCAATACTCATTCTTCAATCCTCAATCCCCAATCCTCAATCTTCAATGCTCAATCCTCAATCCTCAATACTCAATCCTCAATCCTCAATCCTCAATCCTCAATCCTCAATCCTCATTTCTCAATCCTCAATCCTCAACCCTCAGTCCTCATCCTCAATTCTCAATTCTCAATCCACAATCCTGAATTCTCAATCTTCAATCCTCAATAATCAACCTCCAATCCTAGATCCTCAGACCACAATACTCAACCATCAATCCTCAATACTGAATCTTCAATCCTCAATCCTCAATCCTCAACCCTTAATCCTCAATCGTCAATCTTCAGTCCTCAATACTCAATCTTCAATTCTCAATCTTCAATCCTCAATCCTCAATCCTCAATCCTCAGTACTCAATCCTGAATCCTCAATCTTCAATCCTCAATACTCAATCTTCAACCCTCAATCCTCAATCCTCAATCTTCAATCCTCAATCTTCAATCCTCAATCCTCAATCCTCTATCTTCAATCCTCAATACTAAATCTTCAATCCTCGATCTTCAATCCTCAATCCTCAATCCACAATCCTCAGTCCTCAGTCCTCAAACCTCAATACTCAATCCTCAATCCCAAATCCTCAATCCTCAATTTTCAATCATCAATACTAAGTCGTCAATCCTCAATCCTCGATCCTCAATCTTCAATCCTCAATCCTCAATCGTCAGTCTTCTATCCTCAATACTCAATCTTCAATCCTCAATCCTCAATCCTCAATCCTCAATCTTCAATACTCAATCCTCAATCCTCAATCCTCAATCCTCAATATTCAACACTCAACCCTCAACCATCAATCGTCAATACTCAACCACCAAACCTCAATTCTCAATACTCAATAGAACATCCTGAATTCTGATGGTTCAATACTCAATCCAGAATATTCAATAATCAAATCTCAATCCTCAAGCATCAATTCTCAACACTCAATCCTCAACATTCAGTCCTCTCTCTTCAATCCTACATCCTCAACACTCAATCCTCAAGCGTCAATCCTCAATACTCAATCCTCAATCCTCAATCATCAATCCTCAATCTTCAATACTCAATCCTCAATCCTCAATCCTCAATCCTCAATACTCAACCATCAATCCTAAATTCTCAATGCTCAATAGAATATCCTGAATTCTCAGGATTCTATACTCAAACCTCAATCCTCAACCCTCAGACCTCATTCCCAATCCTCAATCCTCAATCCTCAATATTCAATCCCCAATACTCAATCTTCAATCCTCTATCCTCAATCCTCAATCCTCAATCCTCAATCCTCGGTCATAAATCCTCAATCTTCAATACTCAATCGTCAATCCTCAGTCCTCAATCCTCAATCCTCAATCCTCGTTCCTCAAGCCTCAATCCTCAACCCTCAGTCCACATCCTCAATTCTCAATTCTCAATCCTCAATCCTCAATCCTCAGCCTTCAATCCCCAAAAATCAATCTCCAATCCTAGATCTTCAATCCTCAATCCTCAGTCCTTAATCCTCAATCTTTAATCCTCAATCGCCAGTCCTCAATCTCCAATCCTCTATGCTCAGTCGTCAATCCTCAAGCCTCAGTCCTCAATCCTCAATCCTCAATGCTCAAACCTCAATCCTCAACCGTCAGTCCTCGTCCTCAATCCTCAACCCTCAATCCTCAGTCCTCAATCTTCAATCATCAATAATCAATCTTCAATCCTCAATAATCAATCCTCAATCCTCAATCCTCAATCCTCAATATTCAACACGCAACCCTTAACCATCAATCCTCAATACTCAACCATCAATCCTCAATTCTCAATACTCAATAGGACATCCTGAATTCTTATGGTTCAATACTCAATCCAGAATATTCAATAATCAAACCTCAAACCACAAGCATCAATTCTCAACACTCAATCCTCAACACTCAGTCCTCTCTCTTCAATCCTACATCCTCAACCCTCGATCCTCAAGCGTCAATCCTCAGTCCTCAATCCTCAATCCTCAATCGTCAGTCTTCAATCCTCAATACTCAATCTTCAATCCTCAATCCTCAAACCTCAATCCTCAATACTCAATCCTCAATCCTCAATCCTCAATCCTCAATCCTCAATCCTCAATCCTCAATCGTCAGTCTTCAACTCTCAATACTCAATCTTCAATTCTCAATCGCCTATCTTCAATCCTCAATACTAAATCTACAATCCTCGATCCTCAATCCTCAATCCTCAATCCTCATTCTACAATCCTCAATACTCAATCTTGAATCATCAATCCTCAATTCTCAATCCTCAATCCTAAATACTCAATCGTCACTCCTCAATGCCCAATCCTCAATCTTCAATCCTCAATCTTCAATCCTCAATCCTCAATCCTCAATCCTCAATCCTCAATGCTCAATCATCAATCCTCAATCTTCAATACTTAATACTCAATCCTCAAACCTCAATCCTGAATCCTCAATCATCAATCCTCAATCTTCAATACTCATTCTTCAATCCTCAATCTTCAATCCTCAATACTCAACCATCAATCCTCAGTTCTCAATAGAATATCATCAATTCACAGTTTTCAATAATCAATTCTCAATCTGCAATCTTCAAATCTCTATCCACAAACATCAATTCTCACCTCTCAACCCTCAACACTCAGTCCCCAATCCTCAATATTCAATCCTCAATCCTCAATCCTCAATCCTCAATCCTCAATCTTCAATCCTCAATACTCAATCCTCAATCCTCAATCCTCAATCCTCAATCGTCAGTCTTCAACCCTCAATACTCAACCTTCAATACTCAACACTCAATCCTCAATCCTCAATCCTCAGTCCTCTAACCTCAATTCTGAATCCTCAATCCTGTGTCCTCAATCTTCGGCCCTCAGTCCTCAACTATCAATTGTCAATCCTCAATCCTCAATAGAATATCCTCAATTCACAGCTTTCAATAATCAATACTCAAACTGCAATCTTCGAACCTCTATCCACAAACATCAATTCTCATCACTCAACCCTCAACACTCAGTCCTCAACGTTCAATCCTCAATCCTCAATCCTCAATCCTCAATCGTCAATCTTCAATCCTCAATACTCAATCCTCAATCCTGAATCTTCAATCCTCTATATTCAATCTTCAATCCTCAATACTCAATCCTCAATCCTCAGTGATCAATACTCAATCGTCAATAATGAATCCTCAATCCTCAATCCTCAATCCTCAATCCTCAATCCTCAATCCTCATTTCTCAATCCTCAATCCTCAACCCTCAGTCCTCATCCTCAATTCTCAATTCTCAATCCACAATCCTGAATTCTCAATCTTCAATCCTCAATAATCAACCTCCAATCCTAGATCCTCAGACCACAATACTCAACCATCAATCCTCAATACTGAATCTTCAATCCTCAATCCTCAATCCTCAATCCTTAATCCTCAATCGTCAATCTTCAGTCCTCAATACTCAATCTTCAATTCTCAATCTTCAATCCTCAATCCTCAATCCTCAATCCTCAGTACTCAATCCTCAGTCCTCAAACCTCAATTCTGAATCCTCAATCCTGAGTCCTCAATCTTCGGCCCTCAGTCCTCAACTATCAATTGTCAATCCTCAATCCTCAATAGAGTATCCTCAATTCACAGCTTTCAATACTCAATACTCAAACTGCAATCTTCAAACCTCTATCCACAAACATCAATTCTCATCACTCAACCCTCAACACTCAGTCCTCAACGTTCAATCCTCAATCCTCAATCCTCAATCCTCAATCGTCAATCCTCAATCCTCAATCCTCATTCTTCAATCCTCAGTACCCAAACCTCAATCTTCAATCCTCAATCCTCAATCCTCAATTCTCAATCCTCAACCGTCAATCCTCAGTCCTCAAACCTCAATCCTCAACCCTCAGCCCTCATCGTCAATCCTCAATCCTCAATCCTCAATACTCAACCTTCAATCCTCAATACTCAATCTTCAATCCTCAATCATCAATCCTCAATTCTCAATCCTCTATCTTCAATCCTCAATACTAAATCTTCAATCCTCAATCCTCGATACTCAATCCTCAATTCTCAATCCTCAATCGTCAGTCTTCTATCCTCAATACTCAATCTTCAATCCTCAACACTCAATCCTCAATCCTCAATCCTCAATCCTCATTCTTCAATCCTCAATACCCAATCCTCAATCTTCAATCCTCAATCCTCAATCCTCAATTCTCAATCCTCTATCTTCAATCCTCAATACTAAATCTTCAATCCTCGATCTTCAATCCTCAATCCTCAATCCACAATCCTCAGTCCTCAGTCCTCAAACCTCAATACTCAATCCTCAATCCCAAATCCTCAATCCTCAATTTTCAATCATCAATACTAAATCGTCAATCCTCAATCCTCGATCCTCAATCTTCAATCCTCAATCCTCAATCGTCAGTCTTCTATCCTCAATACTCAATCTTCAATCCTCAATCCTCAATCCTCAATCCTCAATCTTCAATACTCAATCCTCAATCCTCAATCCTCAATCCTCAATATTCAACACTCAACCCTCAACCATCAATCGTCAATACTCAACCACCAAACCTCAATTCTCAATACTCAATAGAACATCCTGAATTCTGATGGTTCAATACTCAATCCAGAATATTCAATAATCAAATCTCAAACCTCAAGCATCAATTCTCAACACTCAATCCTCAACATTCAGTCCTCTCTCTTCAATCCTACATCCTCAACACTCAATCCTCAAGCGTCAATCCTCAATACTCAATCCTCAATCCTCAATCATCAATCCTCAATCTTCAATACTCAATCCTCAATCCTCAATCCTCAATCCTCAATACTCAACCATCAATCCTAAATTCTCAATGCTCAATAGAATATCCTGAATTCTCAGGATTCTATACTCAAACCTCAATCCTCAACCCTCAGCCCTCATTCCCAATCCTCAATCCTCAATCCTCAATATTCAATCCCCAATACTCAATCTTCAATCCTCTATCCTCAATCCTCAATCCTCAATCCTCAATCCTCGGTCATAAATCCTCAATCTTCAATACTCCATCGTCAATCCTCAGTCCTCAATCCTCAATCCTCAATCCTCGTTCCTCAAGCCTCAATCCTCAACCCTCAGTCCACATCCTCAATTCTCAATTCTCAATCCTCAATCCTCAATCCTCAACCTTCAATCCCCAAAAATCAATCTCCAATCCTAGATCTTCAATCCTCAATCCTCAGTCCTTAATCCTCAATCTTCAATCCTCAATCGCCAGTCCTCAATCTCCAATCCTCTATGCTCAGTCGTCAATCCTCAAGCCTCAGTCCTCAATCCTCAATCCTCAATGCTCAAACCTCAATCCTCAACCGTCAGTCCTCGTCCTCAATCCTCAACCCTCAATCCTCAGTCCTCAATCTTCAATCATCAATAATCAATCTTCAATCCTCAATAATCAATCCTCAATCCTCAATCCTCAATCCTCAATATTCAACACTCAACCCTTAACCATCAATCCTCAATACTCAACCATCAATCCTCAATTCTCAATACTCAATAGGACATCCTGAATTCTTATGGTTCAATACTCAATCCAGAATATTCAATAATCAAACCTCAAACCACAAGCATCAATTCTCAACACTCAATCCTCAACACTCAGTCCTCTCTCTTCAATCCTACATCCTCAACCCTCGATCCTCAAGCGTCAATCCTCAGTCCTCAATCCTCAATCCTCAATCGTCAGTCTTCAATCCTCAATACTCAATCTTCAATCCTCAATCCTCAAACCTCAATCCTCAATACTCAATCCTCAATCCTCAATCCTCAATCCTCAATCCTCAATCCTCAATCCTCAATCGTCAGTCTTCAACCCTCAATACTCAATCTTCAATTCTCAATCGCCTATCTTCAATCCTCAATACTAAATCTACAATCCTCGATCCTCAATCCTCAATCCTCAATCCTCATTCTACAATCCTCAATACTCAATCTTGAATCATCAATCCTCAATTCTCAATCCTCAATCCTAAATACTCAATCGTCACTCCTCAATGCCCAATCCTCAATCTTCAATCCTCAATCTTCAATCCTCAATCCTCAATCCTCAATCCTCAATCCTCAATGCTAAATCATCAATCCTCAATCTTCAATACTTAATACTCAATCCTCAAACCTCAATCCTGAATCCTCAATCATCAATCCTCAATCTTCAATACTCATTCTTCAATCCTCAATCTTCAATCCACAATACTCAACCATCAATCCTCAGTTCTCAATAGAATATCATCAATTCACAGTTTTCAATACTCAATTCTCAATCTGCAATTTTCAAATCTCTATCCACAAACATCAATTCTCACCTCTCAACCCTCAACACTCAGTCCCCAATCCTCAATATTCAATCCTCAATCCTCAATCCTCAATCCTCAATCCTCAACCGTCAGTCCTCAGTCCTCAAACCTCAATCCTCAACCCTCAGCCCTCATCGTCAATCCTCAATCCTCAATCCTCAATCCTCAACCTTCAATCCTCAATACTCAATCTTCAATCCTCAATCATCAATCCTCAATTCTCAATCCTCTATCTTCAATCCTCAATACTAAATCTTCAATCCTCAATCCTCGATACTCAATCCTCAATTCTCAATCCTCAATCGTCAGTCTTCTATCCTCAATACTCAATCTTCAATCCTCAATCCTCAATCCTCAATCCTCAATCTTCAATACTCAATCCTCAATCCTCAATCCTCAATCCTCAATATTCAACACTCAACCCTCAACCATCAATCGTCAATACTCAACCACCAAACCTCAATTCTCAATACTCAATAGAACATCCTGAATTCTGATGGTTCAATACTCAATCCAGAATATTCAATAATCAAATCTCAAACCTCAAGCATCAATTCTCAACACTCAATCCCCAACATTCAGTCCTCTCTCTTCAATCCTACATCCTCAACACTCAATCCTCAAGCGTCAATCCTCAATACTCAATCCTCAATCCTCAATCATCAATCCTCAATCTTCAATACTCAATCCTCAATCCTCAATCCTCGATCCTCAATCTTCAATCCTCAATCCTCAATCGTCAGTCTTCAACCCTCAATACTCAATCTTCAATTCTCAATCGCCTATCTTCAATCCTCAATACTAAATCTACAATCCTCGATCCTCAATCCTCAATCCTCAATCCTCATTCTACAATCCTTAATACTCAATCTTGAATCATCAATCCTCAATTCTCAATCCCTAATCCTAAATACTCAATCGTCACTCCTCAATGCCCAATCCTCAATCTTCAATCCTCAATCTTCAATCCTCAATCCTCAATCCTCAATCCTCAATCCTCAATGCTAAATCATCAATCCTCAATCTTCAATACTTAATACTCAATCCTCAAACCTCAATCCTGAATCCTCAATCATCAATCCTCAATCTTCAATACTCATTCTTCAATCCTCAATCTTCAATCCACAATACTCAACCATCAATCCTCAGTTCTCAATAGAATATCATCAATTCACAGTTTTCAATACTCAATTCTCAATCTGCAATTTTCAAATCTCTATCCACAAACATCAATTCTCACCTCTCAACCCTCAACACTCAGTCCCCAATCCTCAATATTCAATCCTCAATCCTCAATCCTCAATCCTCAATCCTCAATCTTCAATCCTCAATCCTCAATCCTCAATCCTCAATGCTCAATCATCAATCCTCAATCTTCAATACTTAATACTCAATCCTCAAACCTCAATCCTGAATCCTCAATCATCAATCCTCAATCTTCAATACTCAATCTTCAATCCTCAATCCTCAATCCTCAATCCTCAATCCTCAATGCTCAATCATCAATCCTCAATCTTCAATACTTAATACTCAATCCTCAAACCTCAATCCTGAATCCTCAATCCTCAAACCTCAATCCTCAATACTCAATCCTCAATCCTCAATCCTCAATCCTCAATCCTCAGCCCTCATCGTCAATCCTCAATCCTCAATCCTCAATACTCAACCTTCAATCCTCAATACTCAATCTTCAATCCTCAATCATCAATCCTCAATTCTCAATCCTCTATCTTCAATCCTCAATACTAAATCTTCAATCCTCAATCCTCGATACTCAATCCTCAATTCTCAATCCTCAATCGTCAGTCTTCTATCCTCAATACTCAATCTTCAATCCTCAACACTCAATCCTCAATCCTCAATCCTCAATCCTCATTCTTCAATCCTCAATACCCAATCCTCAATCTTCAATCCTCAATCCTCAATCCTCAATTCTCAATCCTCAATCCTCAATCCTCAATCCTCAATCCTCAATGCTCAATCATCAATCCTCAATCTTCAATACTTAATACTCAATCCTCAAACCTCAATCCTGAATCCTCAATCATCAATCCTCAATCTTCAATACTCATTCTTCAATCCTCAATCTTCAATCCTCAATACTCAACCATCAATCCTCAGTTCTCAATAGAATATCATCAATTCACAGTTTTCAATAATCAATTCTCAATCTGCAATCTTCAAATCTCTATCCACAAACATCAATTCTCACCTCTCAACCCTCAACACTCAGTCCCCAATCCTCAATATTCAATCCTCAATCCTCAATCCTCAATCCTCAATCCTCAATCTTCAATCCTCAATACTCAATCCTCAATCCTCAATCCTCAATCCTCAATCGTCAGTCTTCAACCCTCAATACTCAACCTTCAATACTCAACACTCAATCCTCAATCCTCAATCCTCAGTCCTCTAACCTCAATTCTGAATCCTCAATCCTGTGTCCTCAATCTTCGGCCCTCAGTCCTCAACTATCAATTGTCAATCCTCAATCCTCAATAGAATATCCTCAATTCACAGCTTTCAATAATCAATACTCAAACTGCAATCTTCGAACCTCTATCCACAAACATCAATTCTCATCACTCAACCCTCAACACTCAGTCCTCAACGTTCAATCCTCAATCCTCAATCCTCAATCCTCAATCGTCAATCTTCAATCCTCAATACTCAATCCTCAATCCTGAATCTTCAATCCTCTATATTCAATCTTCAATCCTCAATACTCAATCCTCAATCCTCAGTGATCAATACTCAATCGTCAATAATGAATCCTCAATCCTCAATCCTCAATCCTCAATCCTCAATCCTCAATCCTCATTTCTCAATCCTCAATCCTCAACCCTCAGTCCTCATCCTCAATTCTCAATTCTCAATCCACAATCCTGAATTCTCAATCTTCAATCCTCAATAATCAACCTCCAATCCTAGATCCTCAGACCACAATACTCAACCATCAATCCTCAATACTGAATCTTCAATCCTCAATCCTCAATCCTCAATCCTTAATCCTCAATCGTCAATCTTCAGTCCTCAATACTCAATCTTCAATTCTCAATCTTCAATCCTCAATCCTCAATCCTCAATCCTCAGTACTCAATCCTCAGTCCTCAAACCTCAATTCTGAATCCTCAATCCTGAGTCCTCAATCTTCGGCCCTCAGTCCTCAACTATCAATTGTCAATCCTCAATCCTCAATAGAGTATCCTCAATTCACAGCTTTCAATACTCAATACTCAAACTGCAATCTTCAAACCTCTATCCACAAACATCAATTCTCATCACTCAACCCTCAACACTCAGTCCTCAACGTTCAATCCTCAATCCTCAATCCTCAATCCTCAATCGTCAATCCTCAATCCTCAATCCTCATTCTTCAATCCTCAGTACCCAAACCTCAATCTTCAATCCTCAATCCTCAATCCTCAATTCTCAATCCTCAACCGTCAATCCTCAGTCCTCAAACCTCAATCCTCAACCCTCAGCCCTCATCGTCAATCCTCAATCCTCAATCCTCAATACTCAACCTTCAATCCTCAATACTCAATCTTCAATCCTCAATCATCAATCCTCAATTCTCAATCCTCTATCTTCAATCCTCAATACTAAATCTTCAATCCTCAATCCTCGATACTCAATCCTCAATTCTCAATCCTCAATCGTCAGTCTTCTATCCTCAATACTCAATCTTCAATCCTCAACACTCAATCCTCAATCCTCAATCCTCAATCCTCATTCTTCAATCCTCAATACCCAATCCTCAATCTTCAATCCTCAATCCTCAATCCTCAATTCTCAATCCTCTATCTTCAATCCTCAATACTAAATCTTCAATCCTCGATCTTCAATCCTCAATCCTCAATCCACAATCCTCAGTCCTCAGTCCTCAAACCTCAATACTCAATCCTCAATCCCAAATCCTCAATCCTCAATTTTCAATCATCAATACTAAATCGTCAATCCTCAATCCTCGATCCTCAATCTTCAATCCTCAATCCTCAATCGTCAGTCTTCTATCCTCAATACTCAATCTTCAATCCTCAATCCTCAATCCTCAATCCTCAATCTTCAATACTCAATCCTCAATCCTCAATCCTCAATCCTCAATATTCAACACTCAACCCTCAACCATCAATCGTCAATACTCAACCACCAAACCTCAATTCTCAATACTCAATAGAACATCCTGAATTCTGATGGTTCAATACTCAATCCAGAATATTCAATAATCAAATCTCAAACCTCAAGCATCAATTCTCAACACTCAATCCTCAACATTCAGTCCTCTCTCTTCAATCCTACATCCTCAACACTCAATCCTCAAGCGTCAATCCTCAATACTCAATCCTCAATCCTCAATCATCAATCCTCAATCTTCAATACTCAATCCTCAATCCTCAATCCTCAATCCTCAATACTCAACCATCAATCCTAAATTCTCAATGCTCAATAGAATATCCTGAATTCTCAGGATTCTATACTCAAACCTCAATCCTCAACCCTCAGCCCTCATTCCCAATCCTCAATCCTCAATCCTCAATATTCAATCCCCAATACTCAATCTTCAATCCTCTATCCTCAATCCTCAATCCTCAATCCTCAATCCTCGGTCATAAATCCTCAATCTTCAATACTCCATCGTCAATCCTCAGTCCTCAATCCTCAATCCTCAATCCTCGTTCCTCAAGCCTCAATCCTCAACCCTCAGTCCACATCCTCAATTCTCAATTCTCAATCCTCAATCCTCAATCCTCAACCTTCAATCCCCAAAAATCAATCTCCAATCCTAGATCTTCAATCCTCAATCCTCAGTCCTTAATCCTCAATCTTCAATCCTCAATCGCCAGTCCTCAATCTCCAATCCTCTATGCTCAGTCGTCAATCCTCAAGCCTCAGTCCTCAATCCTCAATCCTCAATGCTCAAACCTCAATCCTCAACCGTCAGTCCTCGTCCTCAATCCTCAACCCTCAATCCTCAGTCCTCAATCTTCAATCATCAATAATCAATCTTCAATCCTCAATAATCAATCCTCAATCCTCAATCCTCAATCCTCAATATTCAACACTCAACCCTTAACCATCAATCCTCAATACTCAACCATCAATCCTCAATTCTCAATACTCAATAGGACATCCTGAATTCTTATGGTTCAATACTCAATCCAGAATATTCAATAATCAAACCTCAAACCACAAGCATCAATTCTCAACACTCAATCCTCAACACTCAGTCCTCTCTCTTCAATCCTACATCCTCAACCCTCGATCCTCAAGCGTCAATCCTCAGTCCTCAATCCTCAATCCTCAATCGTCAGTCTTCAATCCTCAATACTCAATCTTCAATCCTCAATCCTCAAACCTCAATCCTCAATACTCAATCCTCAATCCTCAATCCTCAATCCTCAATCCTCAATCCTCAATCCTCAATCGTCAGTCTTCAACCCTCAATACTCAATCTTCAATTCTCAATCGCCTATCTTCAATCCTCAATACTAAATCTACAATCCTCGATCCTCAATCCTCAATCCTCAATCCTCATTCTACAATCCTCAATACTCAATCTTGAATCATCAATCCTCAATTCTCAATCCTCAATCCTAAATACTCAATCGTCACTCCTCAATGCCCAATCCTCAATCTTCAATCCTCAATCTTCAATCCTCAATCCTCAATCCTCAATCCTCAATCCTCAATGCTAAATCATCAATCCTCAATCTTCAATACTTAATACTCAATCCTCAAACCTCAATCCTGAATCCTCAATCATCAATCCTCAATCTTCAATACTCATTCTTCAATCCTCAATCTTCAATCCACAATACTCAACCATCAATCCTCAGTTCTCAATAGAATATCATCAATTCACAGTTTTCAATACTCAATTCTCAATCTGCAATTTTCAAATCTCTATCCACAAACATCAATTCTCACCTCTCAACCCTCAACACTCAGTCCCCAATCCTCAATATTCAATCCTCAATCCTCAATCCTCAATCCTCAATCCTCAACCGTCAGTCCTCAGTCCTCAAACCTCAATCCTCAACCCTCAGCCCTCATCGTCAATCCTCAATCCTCAATCCTCAATCCTCAACCTTCAATCCTCAATACTCAATCTTCAATCCTCAATCATCAATCCTCAATTCTCAATCCTCTATCTTCAATCCTCAATACTAAATCTTCAATCCTCAATCCTCGATACTCAATCCTCAATTCTCAATCCTCAATCGTCAGTCTTCTATCCTCAATACTCAATCTTCAATCCTCAATCCTCAATCCTCAATCCTCAATCTTCAATACTCAATCCTCAATCCTCAATCCTCAATCCTCAATATTCAACACTCAACCCTCAACCATCAATCGTCAATACTCAACCACCAAACCTCAATTCTCAATACTCAATAGAACATCCTGAATTCTGATGGTTCAATACTCAATCCAGAATATTCAATAATCAAATCTCAAACCTCAAGCATCAATTCTCAACACTCAATCCCCAACATTCAGTCCTCTCTCTTCAATCCTACATCCTCAACACTCAATCCTCAAGCGTCAATCCTCAATACTCAATCCTCAATCCTCAATCATCAATCCTCAATCTTCAATACTCAATCCTCAATCCTCAATCCTCGATCCTCAATCTTCAATCCTCAATCCTCAATCGTCAGTCTTCAACCCTCAATACTCAATCTTCAATTCTCAATCGCCTATCTTCAATCCTCAATACTAAATCTACAATCCTCGATCCTCAATCCTCAATCCTCAATCCTCATTCTACAATCCTTAATACTCAATCTTGAATCATCAATCCTCAATTCTCAATCCCTAATCCTAAATACTCAATCGTCACTCCTCAATGCCCAATCCTCAATCTTCAATCCTCAATCTTCAATCCTCAATCCTCAATCCTCAATCCTCAATCCTCAATGCTAAATCATCAATCCTCAATCTTCAATACTTAATACTCAATCCTCAAACCTCAATCCTGAATCCTCAATCATCAATCCTCAATCTTCAATACTCATTCTTCAATCCTCAATCTTCAATCCACAATACTCAACCATCAATCCTCAGTTCTCAATAGAATATCATCAATTCACAGTTTTCAATACTCAATTCTCAATCTGCAATTTTCAAATCTCTATCCACAAACATCAATTCTCACCTCTCAACCCTCAACACTCAGTCCCCAATCCTCAATATTCAATCCTCAATCCTCAATCCTCAATCCTCAATCCTCAATCTTCAATCCTCAATCCTCAATCCTCAATCCTCAATGCTCAATCATCAATCCTCAATCTTCAATACTTAATACTCAATCCTCAAACCTCAATCCTGAATCCTCAATCATCAATCCTCAATCTTCAATACTCAATCTTCAATCCTCAATCCTCAATCCTCAATCCTCAATCCTCAATGCTCAATCATCAATCCTCAATCTTCAATACTTAATACTCAATCCTCAAACCTCAATCCTGAATCCTCAATCCTCAAACCTCAATCCTCAATACTCAATCCTCAATCCTCAATCCTCAATCCTCAATCCTCAGCCCTCATCGTCAATCCTCAATCCTCAATCCTCAATACTCAACCTTCAATCCTCAATACTCAATCTTCAATCCTCAATCATCAATCCTCAATTCTCAATCCTCTATCTTCAATCCTCAATACTAAATCTTCAATCCTCAATCCTCGATACTCAATCCTCAATTCTCAATCCTCAATCGTCAGTCTTCTATCCTCAATACTCAATCTTCAATCCTCAACACTCAATCCTCAATCCTCAATCCTCAATCCTCATTCTTCAATCCTCAATACCCAATCCTCAATCTTCAATCCTCAATCCTCAATCCTCAATTCTCAATCCTCTATCTTCAATCCTCAATACTAAATCTTCAATCCTCGATCTTCAATCCTCAATCCTCAATCCACAATCCTCAGTCCTCAGTCCTCAAACCTCAATACTCAATCCTCAATCCCAAATCCTCAATCCTCAATTTTCAATCATCAATACTAAATCGTCAATCCTCAATCCTCGATCCTCAATCTTCAATCCTCAATCCTCAATCGTCAGTCTTCTATCCTCAATACTCAATCTTCAATCCTCAATCCTCAATCCTCAATCCTCAATCTTCAATACTCAATCCTCAATCCTCAATCCTCAATCCTCAATATTCAACACTCAACCCTCAACCATCAATCGTCAATACTCAACCACCAAACCTCAATTCTCAATACTCAATAGAACATCCTGAATTCTGATGGTTCAATACTCAATCCAGAATATTCAATAATCAAATCTCAAACCTCAAGCATCAATTCTCAACACTCAATCCTCAACATTCAGTCCTCTCTCTTCAATCCTACATCCTCAACACTCAATCCTCAAGCGTCAATCCTCAATACTCAATCCTCAATCCTCAATCATCAATCCTCAATCTTCAATACTCAATCCTCAATCCTCAATCCTCAATCCTCAATACTCAACCATCAATCCTAAATTCTCAATGCTCAATAGAATATCCTGAATTCTCAGGATTCTATACTCAAACCTCAATCCTCAACCCTCAGCCCTCATTCCCAATCCTCAATCCTCAATCCTCAATATTCAATCCCCAATACTCAATCTTCAATCCTCTATCCTCAATCCTCAATCCTCAATCCTCAATCCTCGGTCATAAATCCTCAATCCTCAATACTCAATCGTCAATCCTCAGTCCTCAATCCTCAATCCTCAATCCTCGTTCCTCAAGCCTCAATCCTCAACCCTCAGTCCACATCCTCAATTCTCAATTCTCAATCCTCAATCCTCAATCCTCAACCTTCAATCCCCAAAAATCAATCTCCAATCCTAGATCTTCAATCCTCAATCCTCAGTCCTTAATCCTCAATCTTCAATCCTCAATCGCCAGTCCTCAATCTCCAATCCTCTATGCTCAGTCGTCAATTCTCAAGCCTCAGTCCTCAATCCTCAATCCTCAATGCTCAAACCTCAATCCTCAACCGTCAGTCCTCGTCCTCAATCCTCAACCCTCAATCCTCAGTCCTCAATCTTCAATCATCAATAATCAATCTTCAATCCTCAATAATCAATCCTCAATCCTCAATCCTCAATCCTCAATATTCAACACTCAACCCTTAACCATCAATCCTCAATACTCAACCATCAATCCTCAATTCTCAATACTCAATAGGACATCCTGAATTCTTATGGTTCAATACTCAATCCAGAATATTCAATAATCAAACCTCAAACCACAAGCATCAATTCTCAACACTCAATCCTCAACACTCAGTCCTCTCTCTTCAATCCTACATCCTCAACCCTCGATCCTCAAGCGTCAATCCTCAGTCCTCAATCCTCAATCCTCAATCGTCAGTCTTCAATCCTCAATACTCAATCTTCAATCCTCAATCCTCAAACCTCAATCCTCAATACTCAATCCTCAATCCTCAATCCTCAATCCTCAATCCTCAATCCTCAATCCTCAATCGTCAGTCTTCAACCCTCAATACTCAATCTTCAATTCTCAATCGCCTATCTTCAATCCTCAATACTAAATCTACAATCCTCGATCCTCAATCCTCAATCCTCAATCCTCATTCTACAATCCTCAATACTCAATCTTGAATCATCAATCCTCAATTCTCAATCCTCAATCCTAAATACTCAATCGTCACTCCTCAATGCCCAATCCTCAATCTTCAATCCTCAATCTTCAATCCTCAATCCTCAATCCTCAATCCTCAATCCTCAATGCTAAATCATCAATCCTCAATCTTCAATACTTAATACTCAATCCTCAAACCTCAATCCTGAATCCTCAATCATCAATCCTCAATCTTCAATACTCATTCTTCAATCCTCAATCTTCAATCCACAATACTCAACCATCAATCCTCAGTTCTCAATAGAATATCATCAATTCACAGTTTTCAATACTCAATTCTCAATCTGCAATTTTCAAATCTCTATCCACAAACATCAATTCTCACCTCTCAACCCTCAACACTCAGTCCCCAATCCTCAATATTCAATCCTCAATCCTCAATCCTCAATCCTCAATCCTCAACCGTCAGTCCTCAGTCCTCAAACCTCAATCCTCAACCCTCAGCCCTCATCGTCAATCCTCAATCCTCAATCCTCAATCCTCAACCTTCAATCCTCAATACTCAATCTTCAATCCTCAATCATCAATCCTCAATTCTCAATCCTCTATCTTCAATCCTCAATACTAAATCTTCAATCCTCAATCCTCGATACTCAATCCTCAATTCTCAATCCTCAATCGTCAGTCTTCTATCCTCAATACTCAATCTTCAATCCTCAATCCTCAATCCTCAATCCTCAATCTTCAATACTCAATCCTCAATCCTCAATCCTCAATCCTCAATATTCAACACTCAACCCTCAACCTTCAATCGTCAATACTCAACCACCAAACCTCAATTCTCAATACTCAATAGAACATCCTGAATTCTGATGGTTCAATACTCAATCCAGAATATTCAATAATCAAATCTCAAACCTCAAGCATCAATTCTCAACACTCAATCCTCAACATTCAGTCCTCTCTCTTCAATCCTACATCCTCAACACTCAATCCTCAAGCGTCAATCCTCAATACTCAATCCTCAATCCTCAATCATCAATCCTCAATCTTCAATACTCAATCCTCAATCCTCAATCCTCGATCCTCAATCTTCAATCCTCAATCCTCAATCGTCAGTCTTCAACCCTCAATACTCAATCTTCAATTCTCAATCGCCTATCTTCAATCCTCAATACTAAATCTACAATCCTCGATCCTCAATCCTCAATCCTCAATCCTCATTCTACAATCCTCAATACTCAATCTTGAATCATCAATCCTCAATTCTCAATCCCTAATCCTAAATACTCAATCGTCACTCCTCAATGCCCAATCCTCAATCTTCAATCCTCAATCTTCAATCCTCAATCCTCAATCCTCAATCCTCAATCCTCAATGCTAAATCATCAATCCTCAATCTTCAATACTTAATACTCAATCCTCAAACCTCAATCCTGAATCCTCAATCATCAATCCTCAATCTTCAATACTCATTCTTCAATCCTCAATCTTCAATCCACAATACTCAACCATCAATCCTCAGTTCTCAATAGAATATCATCAATTCACAGTTTTCAATACTCAATTCTCAATCTGCAATTTTCAAATCTCTATCCACAAACATCAATTCTCACCTCTCAACCCTCAACACTCAGTCCCCAATCCTCAATATTCAATCCTCAATCCTCAATCCTCAATCCTCAATCCTCAATCTTCAATCCTCAATCCTCAATCCTCAATCCTCAATGCTCAATCATCAATCCTCAATCTTCAATACTTAATACTCAATCCTCAAACCTCAATCCTGAATCCTCAATCATCAATCCTCAATCTTCAATACTCAATCTTCAATCCTCAATCCTCAATCCTCAATCCTCAATCCTCAATGCTCAATCATCAATCCTCAATCTTCAATACTTAATACTCAATCCTCAAACCTCAATCCTGAATCCTCAATCCTCAAACCTCAATCCTCAATACTCAATCCTCAATCCTCAATCCTCAATCCTCAATCCTCAATCCTCAATCCTCAATCGTCAGTCTTCAACCCTCAGTACTCAATCTTCAATTCTCAATCGCCTATCTTCAATCCTCAATACTAAATCTACAATCCTCGATCCTCAATCCTCAATCCTCAATCCTCATTCTACAATCCTCAATACTCAATCTTGAATCATCAATCCTCAATTCTCAATCCTCAATCCTAAATACTCAATCGTCACTCCTCAATGCCCAATCCTCAATCTTCAATCCTCAATCTTCAATCCTCAATCCTCAATCCTCAATTCTCAAACCTCAATGCTCAATCATCAATCCTCAATCTTCAATACTTAATACTCAATCCTCAAACCTCAATCCTGAATCCTGAATCCTCAATCATCAATCCTCAATCTTCAATACTCATTCTTCAATCCTCAATCTTCAATCCTCAATACTCAACCATCAATCCTCAGTTCTCAATAGAATATCATCAATTCACAGTTTTCAATACTCAATTCTCAATCTGCAATTTTCAAATCTCTATCCACAAACATCAATTCTCACCTCTCAACCCTCAACACTCAGTCCCCAATCCTCAATATTCAATCCTCAATCCTCAATCCTCAATCCTCAATCCTCAATCTTCAATCCTCAATACTCAATCCTCAATCCTCAATCCTCAATCCTCAATCCTCAATCCTCAATCCTCAATCCTCAATCGTCAGGCTTCAACCCTCAATACTCAATCTTCAATACTCAACACTCAATCCTCAATCCTCAATCCTCAGTCCTCTAACCTCAATTCTGAATCCTCAATCCTGTGTCCTCAATCTTCGGCCCTCAGTCCTCAACTATCAATTGTCAATCCTCAATCCTCAATAGAATATCCTCAATTCACAGCTTTCAATAATCAATACTCAAACTGCAATCTTCGAACCTCTATCCACAAACATCAATTCTCATCACTCAACCCTCAACACTCAGTCCTCAACGTTCAATCCTCAATCCTCAATCCTCAATCCTCAATCGTCAATCTTCAATCCTCAATCCTCAATCCTCAATCCTCATTCTACAATCCTCAATACTCAATCTTGAATCATCAATCCTCAATTCTCAATCCCTAATCCTAAATACTCAATCGTCACTCCTCAATGCCCAATCCTCAATCTTCAATCCTCAATCTTCAATCCTCAATCCTCAATCCTCAATCCTCAATCCTCAATGCTAAATCATCAATCCTCAATCTTCAATACTTAATACTCAATCCTCAAACCTCAATCCTGAATCCTCAATCATCAATCCTCAATCTTCAATACTCATTCTTCAATCCTCAATCTTCAATCCACAATACTCAACCATCAATCCTCAGTTCTCAATAGAATATCATCAATTCACAGTTTTCAATACTCAATTCTCAATCTGCAATTTTCAAATCTCTATCCACAAACATCAATTCTCACCTCTCAACCCTCAACACTCAGTCCCCAATCCTCAATATTCAATCCTCAATCCTCAATCCTCAATCCTCAATCCTCAATCTTCAATCCTCAATCCTCAATCCTCAATCCTCAATGCTCAATCATCAATCCTCAATCTTCAATACTTAATACTCAATCCTCAAACCTCAATCCTGAATCCTCAATCATCAATCCTCAATCTTCAATACTCAATCTTCAATCCTCAATCCTCAATCCTCAATCCTCAATCCTCAATGCTCAATCATCAATCCTCAATCTTCAATACTTAATACTCAATCCTCAAACCTCAATCCTGAATCCTCAATCCTCAAACCTCAATCCTCAATACTCAATCCTCAATCCTCAATCCTCAATCCTCAATCCTCAATCCTCAATCCTCAATCGTCAGTCTTCAACCCTCAATACTCAATCTTCAATTCTCAATCGCCTATCTTCAATCCTCAATACTAAATCTACAATCCTCGATCCTCAATCCTCAATCCTCAATCCTCATTCTACAATCCTCAATACTCAATCTTGAATCATCAATCCTCAATTCTCAATCCTCAATCCTAAATACTCAATCGTCACTCCTCAATGCCCAATCCTCAATCTTCAATCCTCAATCTTCAATCCTCAATCCTCAATCCTCAATTCTCAAACCTCAATGCTCAATCATCAATCCTCAATCTTCAATACTTAATACTCAATCCTCAAACCTCAATCCTGAATCCTGAATCCTCAATCATCAATCCTCAATCTTCAATACTCATTCTTCAATCCTCAATCTTCAATCCTCAATACTCAACCATCAATCCTCAGTTCTCAATAGAATATCATCAATTCACAGTTTTCAATACTCAATTCTCAATCTGCAATTTTCAAATCTCTATCCACAAACATCAATTCTCACCTCTCAACCCTCAACACTCAGTCCCCAATCCTCAATATTCAATCCTCAATCCTCAATCCTCAATCCTCAATCCTCAATCTTCAATCCTCAATACTCAATCCTCAATCCTCAATCCTCAATCCTCAATCCTCAATCCTCAATCCTCAATCCTCAATCGTCAGGCTTCAACCCTCAATACTCAATCTTCAATACTCAACACTCAATCCTCAATCCTCAATCCTCAGTCCTCTAACCTCAATTCTGAATCCTCAATCCTGTGTCCTCAATCTTCGGCCCTCAGTCCTCAACTATCAATTGTCAATCCTCAATCCTCAATAGAATATCCTCAATTCACAGCTTTCAATAATCAATACTCAAACTGCAATCTTCGAACCTCTATCCACAAACATCAATTCTCATCACTCAACCCTCAACACTCAGTCCTCAACGTTCAATCCTCAATCCTCAATCCTCAATCCTCAATCGTCAATCTTCAATCCTCAATACTCAATCTTCAATCCTCAATCCTTAGTCCTCAATACTCAATCCTCAATCCTCATTCTTCAATCCTCAATACTCAATCTTCAATCCTCAATCATCAATTCTCAACACTGAATCCTCAATCCTCAATCCTCAGTCCTAAATTCTCAATCCTCAATCGTCAGTCTTCAATCCTCAATACTCAATCTTCTATCCTCAATCCTCAATCCTCAATCCTCAATCCTCATTCTTGAATCCTCAATACCCAATACTCAATCTTCAATCCTCAATTCTCAATCCTCATTTCTCAATGCTCTATCCTCAGTCCTCAGTCCTCAAACCTCAATCCTCTACCGTCAGCCCCCATCCTCAATCCTCAACCTTCAATCTTAAATCCTCAATCCTCAATCCTCAATACTCATTCTTCAATCCTCAATACTCAATCCTCAGTCGTCAATCCTCAATCCCCAATCCTCAATCTTCAATGCTCAATCCTCAATCCTCAATACTCAATCCTCAATCCTCAATCTTCAATCCTCAATACTCAATCTTCAATCCTAAATCCTCAATCCTCAATCCTCAATCCTCAATCCTCAATCCTGAATCCTCAATCTTCAATCCTCAATACTCAATCTGCAATCCTCAAACCTCAATCCTCAGCCCTCAGCCCTCATCCTCCATCCTCAATACTCAATCCTCAATCCTGAATCTTCAATCCTCTATATTCAATCTTCAATCCTCAATACTCAATCCTCAATCCTCAGTGATCAATACTCAATCGTCAATAATGAATCCTCAATCCTCAATCCTCAATCCTCAATCCTCAATCCTCAATCCTCATTTCTCAATCCTCAATCCTCAACCCTCAGTCCTCATCCTCAATTCTCAATTCTCAATCCACAATCCTGAATTCTCAATCTTCAATCCTCAATAATCAACCTCCAATCCTAGATCCTCAGACCACAATACTCAACCATCAATCCTCAATACTGAATCTTCAATCCTCAATCCTCAATCCTCAATCCTCAATACTCATTCTTCAATCCTCAATACCCAATCCTCAATCTTCAATCCTCAATCCTCAATCCTCAATTCTCAATCGCCTATCTTCAATCCTCAATACTAAATCTTCAACCCTCGATCCTCAATCCTCAATCCTCAATCCTCATTCTACAATCCTCAATACTCAATCTTGAATCATCAATCCTCAATTCTCAATCCTCAATCCTAAATACTCAATCGTCACTCCTCAATCCCCAATCCTCAATCTTCAATCCTCTATCTTCAATCCTCAATCCTCAATCCTCAATCCTCAATCCTCAATGCTCAATCATCAATCCTCAATCTTCAATACTTAATACTCAATCCTCAATCTTCAATCCTCAATACTCAATCTTCAATCCTAAATCCTCAATCCTCAATCCCCAATCCTCAATCCTCAATCTTCAATCCTCAATACTCAATCTGCAATCATCAAACCTCAATCCTCAGCCCTCAGCCCTCATCCTCCATTCTCAATACTCAATCCTCAATCCTGAATCTTCAATCCTCTATATTCAACCTTCAGTCTTCAATACTCAATCCTCAATCCTCAGTGATCAATACTCAATCGTCAATACTGAATCCTCAATCCTCAATCCTCAATCCTCAATCCTCAACCCTCAATCCTCATTTCTCAATCCTCAATCCTCAACCCTCAGTCCTCATCCTCAATTCTCAATTCTCAATCCTCAATCCTGAATTCTCAATCTTCAATCCTCAATAATCAACCTCCAATCCTAGATCCTCAATCCACAATACTCAACCATCAATCCTCAATACTGAATCTTCAATCCTCAATCCTCAATCCTCAATCCTTAATCCTCAATCGTCAATCTTCAGTCGTCAATACTCAATCTTCAATTCTCAATCTTCAATCCTCAATCCTCAATCCTCAATCCTCAGTACTCAATCCTCAGTCCTCAAACCTTAATTCTGAATCCTCAATCCTGAGTCCTCAATCTTCGGCCCTCAGTCCTCAACTATCAATTGTCAATCCTCAATCCTCAATAGAATATCCTCAATTCACAGCTTTCAATACTCAATACTCAAACTGCAATCTTCAAACCTCTATCCACAAACATCAATTCTCATCACTCAACCCTCAACACTCAGTCCTCAACGTTCAATCCTCAATCCTCAATCCTCAATCCTCAATCGTCAATCCTCAATCCTCAATCCTCATTCTTCAATCCTCAGTACCCAAACCTCAATCTTCAATCCTCAATCCTCAATCCTCAATTCTCAATCCTCAACCGTCAGTCCTCAGTCCTCAAACCTCAATCCTCAACCCTCAGCCCTCATCGTCAATCCTCAATCCTCAATCCTCAATCCTCAACCTTCAATCCTCAATACTCAATCTTCAATCCTCAATCATCAATCCTCAATTCTCAATCCTCTATCTTCAATCCTCAATACTAAATCTTCAATCCTCAATCCTCGATACTCAATCCTCAATTCTCAATCCTCAATCGTCAGTCTTCTATCCTCAATACTCAATCTTCAATCCTCAACACTCAATCCTCAATCCTCAATCCTCAATCCTCATTCTTCAATCCTCAATACCCAATCCTCAATCTTCAATCCTCAATCCTCAATCCTCAATTCTCAATCCTCTATCTTCAATCCTCAATACTAAATCTTCAATCCTCGATCTTCAATCCTCAATCCTCAATCCACAATCCTCAGTCCTCAGTCCTCAAACCTCAATACTCAATCCTCAATGCCAAATCCTCAATCCTCAATTTTCAATCATCAATACTAAATCGTCAATCCTCAATCCTCGATCCTCAATCTTCAATCCTCAATCCTCAATCGTCAGTCTTCTATCCTCAATACTCAATCTTCAATCCTCAATCCTCAATCCTCAATCCTCAATCTTCAATACTCAATCCTCAATCCTCAATCCTCAATCCTCAATATTCAACACTTAACCCTCAACCATCAATCGTCAATACTCAACCACCAAACCTCAATTCTCAATACTCAATAGAACATCCTGAATTCTGATGGTTCAATACTCAATCCAGAATATTCAATAATCAAATCTCAAACCTCAAGCATCAATTCTCAACACTCAATCCTCAACATTCAGTCCTCTCTCTTCAATCCTACATCCTCAACACTCAATCCTCAAGCGTCAATCCTCAATCCTCAATCCTCAATCCTCAATACTCAACCATCAATCCTAAATTCTCAATGCTCAATAGAATATCCTGAATTCTCAGGATTCTATACTCAAACCTCAATCCTCAACCCTCAGCCCTCATTCCCAATCCTCAATCCTCAATCCTCAATGTTCAATCCCCAATACTCAATCTTCAATCCTCTATCCTCAAACCTCAATCCTCAATCCTCAATCCTCGGTCATAAATCCTCAATCTTCAATACTCAATCGTCAATCCTCAGTCCTCAATCCTCAATCCTCAATCCTCGTTCCTCAAGCCTCAATCCTCAACCCTCAGTCCACATCCTCAATTCTCAATTCTCAATCCTCAATCCTCAATCCTCAACCTTCAATCCCCAAAAATCAATCTCCAATCCTAGATCTTCAATCCTCAATCCTCAGTCCTTAATCCTCAATCTTCAATCCTCAATCGCCAGTCCTCAATCTCCAATCCTCTATGCTCAGTCGTCAATCCTCAAGCCTCAGTCCTCAATCCTCAATCCTCAATGCTCAAACCTCAATCCTCAACCGTCAGTCCTCGTCCTCAATCCTCAACCCTCAATCCTCAGTCCTCAATCTTCAATCATCAATAATCAATCTTCAATCCTCAATAATCAATCCTCAATCCTCAATCCTCAATCCTCAATATTCAACACTCAACCCTTAACCATCAATCCTCAATACTCAACCATCAATCCTCAATTCTCAATATTCAATAGGACATCCTGAATTCTTATGGTTCAATACTCAATCCAGAATATTCAATAATCAAACCTCAAACCACAAGCATCAATTCTCAACACTCAATCCTCAACACTCAGTCCTCTCTCTTCAATCCTACATCCTCAACCCTCGATCCTCAAGCGTCAATCCTCAGTCCTCAATCCTCAATCCTCAATCGTCAGTCTTCAATCCTCAATAATCAATCTTCAATCCTCAATCCTCAAACCTCAATCCTCAATACTCAATCCTCAATCCTCAATCCTCAATCCTCAATCCTCAATCCTCAATCCTCAATCGTCAGTCTTCAACCCTCAATACTCAATCTTCAATTCTCAATCGCCTATCTTCAATCCTCAATACTAAATCTACAATCCTCGATCCTCAATCCTCAATCCTCAATCCTCATTCTACAATCCTCAATACTCAATCTTGAATCATCAATCCTCAATTCTCAATCCTCAATCCTAAATACTCAATCGTCACTCCTCAATGCCCAATCCTCAATCTTCAATCCTCAATCTTCAATCCTCAATCCTCAATCCTCAATCCTCAAACCTCAATGCTCAATCATCAATCCTCAATCTTCAATACTTAATACTCAATCCTCAAACCTCAATCCTGAATCCTGAATCCTCAATCATCAATCCTCAATCTTCAATACTCATTCTTCAATCCTCAATCTTCAATCCTCAATACTCAACCATCAATCCTCAGTTCTCAATAGAATATCATCAATTCACAGTTTTCAATACTCAATTCTCAATCTGCAATTTTCAAATCTCTATCCACAAACATCAATTCTCACCTCTCAACCCTCAACACTCAGTCCCCAATCCTCAATATTCAATCCTCAATCCTCAATCCTCAATCCTCAATCCTCAATCTTCAATCCTCAATACTCAATCCTCAATCCTCAATCCTCAATCCTCAATCCTCAATCCTCAATCCTCAATCGTCAGGCTTCAACCCTCAATACTCAATCTTCAATACTCAACACTCAATCCTCAATCCTCAATCCTCAGTCCTCTAACCTCAATTCTGAATCCTCAATCCTGTGTCCTCAATCTTCGGCCCTCAGTCCTCAACTATCAATTGTCAATCCTCAATCCTCAATAGAATATCCTCAATTCACAGCTTTCAATAATCAATACTCAAACTGCAATCTTCGAACCTCTATCCACAAACATCAATTCTCATCACTCAACCCTCAACACTCAGTTCTCAACGTTCAATCCTCAATCCTCAATCCTCAATCCTCAATCGTCAATCTTCAATCCTCAATACTCAATCTTCAATCCTCAATCCTTAGTCCTCAATACTCAATCCTCAATCCTCATTCTTCAATCCTCAATACTCAATCTTCAATCCTCAATCATCAATTCTCAACACTCAATCCTCAATCCTCAATCCTCAGTCCTAAATTCTCAATCCTCAATCGTCAGTCTTCAATCCTCAATACTCAATCTTCTATCCTCAATCCTCAATCCTCAATCCTCAATCCTCATTCTTGAATCCTCAATACCCAATACTCAATCTTCAATCCTCAATTCTCAATCCTCATTTCTCAATGCTCTATCCTCAGTCCTCAGTCCTCAAACCTCAATCCTCTACCGTCAGCCCCCATCCTCAATCCTCAACCTTCAATCTTAAATCCTCAATCCTCAATCCTCAATACTCATTCTTCAATCCTCAATACTCAATCCTCTGTCGTCAATCCTCAATCCCCAATCCTCAATCTTCAATGCTCAATCCTCAATCCTCAATACTCAATCCTCAATCCTCTATCTTCAATCCTCAATACTAAATCTTCAATCCTCAATCCTCGATACTCAATCCTCAATTCTCAATCCTCAATCGTCAGTCTTCTATCCTCAATACTCAATCTTCAATCCTCAACACTCAATCCTCAATCCTCAATCCTCAATCCTCAATCCTCAATCCTCAATGCTCAATCCTCAATCTTCAATCCTCAATACTCAATCTGCAATCATCAAACCTCAATCCTCAGCCCTCAGCCCTCATCCTCCATTCTCAATACTCAATCCTCAATCCTGAATCTTCAATCCTCTATATTCAACCTTCAGTCTTCAATACTCAATCCTCAATCCTCAGTGATCAATACTCAATCGTCAATACTGAATCCTCAATCCTCAATCCTCAATCCTCAATCCTCAACCCTCAATCCTCATTTCTCAATCCTCAATCCTCAACCCTCAGTCCTCATCCTCAATTCTCAATTCTCAATCCTCAATCCTGAATTCTCAATCATCAATCCTCAATAATCAACCTCCAATCCTAGATCCTCAATCCACAATACTCAACCATCAATCCTCAATACTGAATCTTCAATCCTCAATCCTCAATCCTCAATCCTTAATCCTCAATCGTCAATCTTCAGTCCTCAATACTCAATTTTCAATTCTCAATCTTCTATCCTCAATCCTCAATCCTCAATCCTCAGTACTCAATCCTCAGTCCTCAAACCTCAATTCTGAATCCTCAATCCTGAGTCCTCAATCTTCGGCCCTCAGTCCTCAACTATCAATTGTCAATCCTCAATCCTCAATAGAATATCCTCAATTCACAGCTTTCAATACTCAATACTCAAACTGCAATCTTCAAACCTCTATCCACAAACATCAATTCTCATGACTCAACCCTCAACACTCAGTCCTCAACGTTCAATCCTCAATCCTCAATCCTCAATCCTCAATCGTCAATCCTCAATCCTCAATCCACATTCTTCAATCCTCAGTACCCAAACCTCAATCTTCAATCCTCAATCCTCAATCCTCAATTCTCAATCCTCAACCGTCAGTCCTCAGTCCTCAAACCTCAATCCTCAACCCTCAGCCCTCATCGTCAATCCTCAATCCTCAATCCTCAATCCTCAACCTTCAATCCTCAATACTCAATCTTCAATCCTCAATCATCAATCCTCAATTCTCAATCCTCTATCTTCAATCCTCAATACTAAATCTTCAATCCTCAATCCTCGATACTCAATCCTCAATTCTCAATCCTCAATCGTCAGTCTTCTATCCTCAATACTCAATCTTCAATCCTCAACACTCAATCCTCAATCCTCAATCCTCAATCCTCATTCTTCAATCCTCAATACCCAATCCTCAATCTTCAATCCTCAATCCTCAATCCTCAATTCTCAATCCTCTATCTTCAATCCTCAATACTAAATCTTCAATCCTCGATCTTCAATCCTCAATCCTCAATCCACAATCCTCAGTCCTCAGTCCTCAAACCTCAATACTCAATCCTCAATCCCAAATCCTCAATCCTCAATTTTCAATCATCAATACTAAATCGTCAATCCTCAATCCTCGATCCTCAATCTTCAATCCTCAATCCTCAATCGTCAGTCTTCTATCCTCAATACTCAATCTTCAATCCTCAATCCTCAATCCTCAATCCTCAATCTTCAATACTCAATCCTCAATCCTCAATCCTCAATCCTCAATATTCAACACTCAACCCTCAACCATCAATCGTCAATACTCAACCACCAAACCTCAATTCTCAATACTCAATAGAACATCCTGAATTCTGATGGTTCAATACTCAATCCAGAATATTCAATAATCAAATCTCAAACCTCAAGCATCAATTCTCAACACTCAATCCTCAACATTCAGTCCTCTCTCTTCAATCCTACATCCTCAACACTCAATCCTCAAGCGTCAATCCTCAATACTCAAACCTCAATCCTCAATCATCAATCCTCAATCTTCAATACTCAATCCTCAATCCTCAATCCTCAATCCTCAATACTCAACCATCAATCCTAAATTCTCAATGCTCAATAGAATATCCTGAATTCTCAGGATTCTATACTCAAACCTCAATCCTCAACCCTCAGCCCTCATTCCCAATCCTCAATCCTCAATCCTCAATGTTCAATCCCCAATACTCAATCTTCAATCCTCTATCCTCAAACCTCAATCCTCAATCCTCAATCCTCGGTCATAAATCCTCAATCTTCAATACTCAATCGTCAATCCTCAGTCCTCAATCCTCAATCCTCAATCCTCGTTCCTCAAGCCTCAATCCTCAACCCTCAGTCCACATCCTCAATTCTCAATTCTCAATCCTCAATCCTCAATCCTCAACCTTCAATCCCCAAAAATCAATCTCCAATCCTAGATCTTCAATCCTCAATCCTCAGTCCTTAATCCTCAATCTTCAATCCTCAATCGCCAGTCCTCAATCTCCAATCCTCTATGCTCAGTCGTCAATCCTCAAGCCTCAGTCCTCAATCCTCAATCCTCAATGCTCAAACCTCAATCCTCAACCGTCAGTCCTCGTCCTCAATCCTCAACCCTCAATCCTCAGTCCTCAATCTTCAATCATCAATAATCAATCTTCAATCCTCAATAATCAATCCTCAATCCTCAATCCTCAATCCTCAATATTCAACACTCAACCCTTAACCATCAATCCTCAATACTCAACCATCAATCCTCAATTCTCAATATTCAATAGGACATCCTGAATTCTTATGGTTCAATACTCAATCCAGAATATTCAATAATCAAACCTCAAACCACAAGCATCAATTCTCAACACTCAATCCTCAACACTCAGTCCTCTCTCTTCAATCCTACATCCTCAACCCTCGATCCTCAAGCGTCAATCCTCAGTCCTCAATCCTCAATCCTCAATCGTCAGTCTTCAATCCTCAATAATCAATCTTCAATCCTCAATCCTCAAACCTCAATCCTCAATACTCAATCCTCAATCCTCAATCCTCAATCCTCAATCCTCAATCCTCAATCCTCAATCGTCAGTCTTCAACCCTCAATACTCAATCTTCAATTCTCAATCGCCTATCTTCAATCCTCAATACTAAATCTACAATCCTCGATCCTCAATCCTCAATCCTCAATCCTCATTCTACAATCCTCAATACTCAATCTTGAATCATCAATCCTCAATTCTCAATCCTCAATCCTAAATACTCAATCGTCACTCCTCAATGCCCAATCCTCAATCTTCAATCCTCAATCTTCAATCCTCAATCCTCAATCCTCAATCCTCAATCCTCAATGCTAAATCATCAATCCTCAATCTTCAATACTTAATACTCAATCCTCAAACCTCAATCCTGAACCCTCAATCATCAATCCTCAATCTTCAATACTCATTCTTCAATCCTCAATCTTCAATCCTCAATACTCAACCATCAATCCTCAGTTCTCAATAGAATATCATCAATTCACAGTTTTCAATACTCAATTCTCAATCTGCAATTTTCAAATCTCTATCCACAAACATCAATTCTCACCTCTCAACCCTCAACACTCAGTCCCCAATCCTCAATATTCAATCCTCAATCCTCAATCCTCAATCCTCAATCCTCAATCTTCAATCCTCAATCCTCAATCCTCAATCCTCAATGCTCAATCATCAATCCTCAATCTTCAATACTTAATACTCAATCCTCAAACCTCAATCCTGAATCCTCAATCATCAATCCTCAATCTTCAATACTTAATCTTCAATCCTCAATCCTCAATCCTCAATCCTCAATCCTCAATGCTCAATCATCAATCCTCAATCTTCAATACTTAATACTCAATCCTCAAACCTCAATCCTGAATCCTCAATCCTCAAACCTCAATCCTCAATACTCAATCCTCAATCCTCAATCCTCAATCCTCAATCCTCAATCCTCAATCCTCAATCGTCAGTCTTCAACCCTCAATACTCAATCTTCAATTCTCAATCGCCTATCTTCAATCCTCAATACTAAATCTACAATCCTCGATCCTCAATCCTCAATCCTCAATCCTCATTCTACAATCCTCAATAATCAATCTTGAATCATCAATCCTCAATTCTCAATCCTCAATCCTAAATACTCAATCGTCACTCCTCAATGCCCAATACTCAATCTTCAATCCTCAATCTTCAATCCTCAATCCTCAATCCTCAATCCTCAAACCTCAATGCTCAATCATCAATCCTCAATCTTCAATACTTAATACTCAATCCTCAAACCTCAATCCTGAATCCTGAATCCTCAATCATCAATCCTCAATCTTCAATACTCATTCTTCAATCCTCAATCTTCAATCCTCAATACTCAACCATCAATCCTCAGTTCTCAATAGAATATTATCAATTCACAGTTTTCAATACTCAATTCTCAATCTGCAATTTTCAAATCTCTATCCACAAACATCAATTCTCACCTCTCAACCCTCAACACTCAGTCCCCAATCCTCAATATTCAATCCTCAATCCTCAATCCTCAATCCTCAATCCTCAATCTTCAATCCTCAATACTCAATCCTCAATCCTCAATCCTCAATCCTCAATCCTCAATCCTCAATCCTCAATCGTCAGGCTTCAACCCTCAATACTCAATCTTCAATACTCAACACTCAATCCTCAATCCTCAATCCTCAGTCCTCTAACCTCAATTCTGAATCCTCAATCCTGTGTCCTCAATCTTCGGCCCTCAGTCCTCAACTATCAATTGTCAATCCTCAATCCTCAATAGAATATCCTCAATTCACAGCTTTCAATAATCAATACTCAAACTGCAATCTTCGAACCTCTATCCACAAACATCAATTCTCATCACTCAACCCTCAACACTCAGTCCTCAACGTTCAATCCTCAATCCTCAATCCTCAATCCTCAATCGTCAATCTTCAATCCTCAATCCTCAATCCTCAATGCTAAATCATCAATCCTCAATCTTCAATACTTAATACTCAATCCTCAAACCTCAATCCTGAATCCTCAATCATCAATCCTCAATCTTCAATACTCATTCTTCAATCCTCAATCTTCAATCCTCAATACTCAACCATCAATCCTCAGTTCTCAATAGAATATCATCAATTCACAGTTTTCAATACTCAATTCTCAATCTGCAATTTTCAAATCTCTATCCACAAACATCAATTCTCACCTCTCAACCCTCAACACTCAGTCCCCAATCCTCAATATTCAATCCTCAATCCTCAATCCTCAATCCTCAATCCTCAATCTTCAATCCTCAATCCTCAATCCTCAATCCTCAATGCTAAATCATCAATCCTCAATCTTCAATACTTAATACTCAATCCTCAAACCTCAATCCTGAATCCTCAATCATCAATCCTCAATCTTCAATACTCATTCTTCAATCCTCAATCTTCAATCCACAATACTCAACCATCAATCCTCAGTTCTCAATAGAATATCATCAATTCACAGTTTTCAATACTCAATTCTCAATCTGCAATTTTCAAATCTCTATCCACAAACATCAATTCTCACCTCTCAACCCTCAACACTCAGTCCCCAATCCTCAATATTCAATCCTCAATCCTCAATCCTCAATCCTCAATCCTCAATCTTCAATCCTCAATCCTCAATCCTCAATCCTCAATGCTCAATCATCAATCCTCAATCTTCAATACTTAATACTCAATCCTCAAACCTCAATCCTGAATCCTCAATCATCAATCCTCAATCTTCAATACTCAATCTTCAATCCTCAATCCTCAATCCTCAATCCTCAATCCTCAATGCTCAATCATCAATCCTCAATCTTCAATACTTAATACTCAATCCTCAAACCTCAATCCTGAATCCTCAATCCTCAAACCTCAATCCTCAATACTCAATCCTCAATCCTCAATCCTCAATCCTCAATCCTCAATCCTCAATCCTCAATCGTCAGTCTTCAACCCTCAATACTCAATCTTCAATTCTCAATCGCCTATCTTCAATCCTCAATACTAAATCTACAATCCTCGATCCTCAATCCTCAATCCTCAATCCTCATTCTACAATCCTCAATAATCAATCTTGAATCATCAATCCTCAATTCTCAATCCTCAATCCTAAATACTCAATCGTCACTCCTCAATGCCCAATCCTCAATCTTCAATCCTCAATCTTCAATCCTCAATCCTCAATCCTCAATCCTCAAACCTCAATGCTCAATCATCAATCCTCAATCTTCAATACTTAATACTCAATCCTCAAACCTCAATCCTGAATCCTGAATCCTCAATCATCAATCCTCAATCTTCAATACTCATTCTTCAATCCTCAATCTTCAATCCTCAATACTCAACCATCAATCCTCAGTTCTCAATAGAATATTATCAATTCACAGTTTTCAATACTCAATTCTCAATCTGCAATTTTCAAATCTCTATCCACAAACATCAATTCTCACCTCTCAACCCTCAACACTCAGTCCCCAATCCTCAATATTCAATCCTCAATCCTCAATCCTCAATCCTCAATCCTCAATCTTCAATCCTCAATACTCAATCCTCAATCCTCAATCCTCAATCCTCAATCCTCAATCCTCAATCCTCAATCGTCAGGCTTCAACCCTCAATACTCAATCTTCAATACTCAACACTCAATCCTCAATCCTCAATCCTCAGTCCTCTAACCTCAATTCTGAATCCTCAATCCTGTGTCCTCAATCTTCGGCCCTCAGTCCTCAACTATCAATTGTCAATCCTCAATCCTCAATAGAATATCCTCAATTCACAGCTTTCAATAATCAATACTCAAACTGCAATCTTCGAACCTCTATCCACAAACATCAATTCTCATCACTCAACCCTCAACACTCAGTCCTCAACGTTCAATCCTCAATCCTCAATCCTCAATCCTCAATCGTCAATCTTCAATCCTCAATCCTCAATCCTCAATGCTCAATCATCAATCCTCAATCTTCAATACTTAATACTCAATCCTCAAACCTCAATCCTGAATCCTCAATCCTCAAACCTCAATCCTCAATACTCAATCCTCAATCCTCAATCCTCAATCCTCAATCCTCAATCCTCAATCCTCAATCGTCAGTCTTCAACCCTCAATACTCAATCTTCAATTCTCAATCGCCTATCTTCAATCCTCAATACTAAATCTACAATCCTCGATCCTCAATCCTCAATCCTCAATCCTCATTCTACAATCCTCAATCCTCATTCTACAATCCTCAATACTCAATCTTGAATCATCAATCCTCAATTCTCAATCCTCAATCCTAAATACTCAATCGTCACTCCTCAATGCCCAATCCTCAATCTTCAATCCTCAATCTTCAATCCTCAATCCTCAATCCTCAATCCTCAAACCTCAATGCTCAATCATCAATCCTCAATCTTCAATACTTAATACTCAATCCTCAAACCTCAATCCTGAATCCTGAATCCTCAATCATCAATCCTCAATCTTCAATACTCATTCTTCAATCCTCAATCTTCAATCCTCAATACTCAACCATCAATCCTCAGTTCTCAATAGAATATCATCAATTCACAGTTTTCAATACTCAATTCTCAATCTGCAATTTTCAAATCTCTATCCACAAACATCAATTCTCACCTCTCAACCCTCAACACTCAATCCTCAATCCTCAATCCTCAATCCTCAATCCTCAATCCTCAATCCTCAATCCTCAATCTTCAATCCTCAATACTCAATCCTCAATCCTCAATCCTCAATCCTCAATCCTCAATCCTCAATCCTCAATCGTCAGGCTTCAACCCTCAATACTCAATCTTCAATACTCAACACTCAATCCTCAATCCTCAATCCTCAGTCCTCTAACCTCAATTCTGAATCCTCAATCCTGTGTCCTCAATCTTCGGCCCTCAGTCCTCAACTATCAATTGTCAATCCTCAATCCTCAATAGAATATCCTCAATTCACAGCTTTCAATAATCAATACTCAAACTGCAATCTTCGAACCTCTATCCACAAACATCAATTCTCATCACTCAACCCTCAACACTCAGTCCTCAACGTTCAATCCTCAATCCTCAATCCTCAATCCTCAATCGTCAATCTTCAATCCTCAATACTCAATCTTCAATCCTCAATCCTTAGTCCTCAATACTCAATCCTCAATCCTCATTCTTCAATCCTCAATACTCAATCTTCAATCCTCAATCATCAATTCTCAACACTCAATCCTCAATCCTCAATCCTCAGTCCTAAATTCTCAATCCTCAATCGTCAGTCTTCAATCCTCAATACTCAATCTTCTATCCTCAATCCTCAATCCTCAATCCTCAATCCTCATTCTTGAATCCTCAATACCCAATACTCAATCTTCAATCCTCAATTCTCAATCCTCATTTCTCAATGCTCTATCCTCAGTCCTCAGTCCTCAAACCTCAATCCTCTACCGTCAGCCCCCATCCTCAATCCTCAACCTTCAATCTTAAATCCTCAATCCTCAATCCTCAATACTCATTCTTCAATCCTCAATACTCAATCCTCAGTCGTCAATCCTCAATCCCCAATCCTCAATCTTCAATGCTCAATCCTCAATCCTCAATACTCAATCCTCAATCCTCAATCTTCAATCCTCAATACTCAATCTTCAATCCTAAATCCTCAATCCTCAATCCTCAATCCTCAATCCTCAATCCTGAATCCTCAATCTTCAATCCTCAATACTCAATCTGCAATCCTCAAACCTCAATCCTCAGCCCTCAGCCCTCATCCTCCATCCTCAATACTCAATCCTCAATCCTGAATCTTCAATCCTCTATATTCAATCTTCAATCCTCAATACTCAATCCTCAATCCTCAGTGATCAATACTCAATCGTCAATAATGAATCCTCAATCCTCAATCCTCAATCCTCAATCCACAATCCTCAATCCTCATTTCTCAATCCTCAATCCTCAACCCTCAGTCCTCATCCTCAATTCTCAATTCTCAATCCACAATCCTGAATTCTCAATCTTCAATCCTCAATAATCAACCTCCAATCCTAGATCCTCAGACCAGAATACTCAACCATCAATCCTCAATACTGAATCTTCAATCCTCAATCCTCAATCCTCAATCCTCAATACTCATTCTTCAATCCTCAATACCCAATCCTCAATCTTCAATCCTCAATCCCCAATCCTCAATTCTCAATCGCCTATCTTCAATCCTCAATACTAAATCTTCAACCCTCGATCCTCAATCCTCAATCCTCAATCCTCATTCTACAATCCTCAATACTCAATCTTGAATCATCAATCCTCAATTCTCAATCCTCAATCCTAAATACTCAATCGTCACTCCTCAATCCCCAATCCTCAATCTTCAATCCTCTATCTTCAATCCTCAATCCTCAATCCTCAATCCTCAATCCTCAATGCTCAATCATCAATCCTCAATCTTCAATACTTAATACTCAATCCTCAATCTTCAATCCTCAATACTCAATCTTCAATCCTAAATCCTCAATCCTCAATCCCCAATCCTCAATCCTCAATCTTCAATCCTCAATACTCAATCTGCAATCATCAAACCTCAATCCTCAGCCCTCAGCCCTCATCCTCCATTCTCAATACTCAATCCTCAATCCTGAATCTTCAATCCTCTATATTCAACCTTCAGTCTTCAATACTCAATCCTCAATCCTCAGTGATCAATACTCAATCGTGAATACTGAATCCTCAATCCTCAATCCTCAATCCTCAATCCTCAACCCTCAATCCTCATTTCTCAATCCTCAATCCTCAACCCTCAGTCCTCATCCTCAATTCTCAATTCTCAATCCTCAATCCTGAATTCTCAATCTTCAATCCTCAATAATCAACCTCCAATCCTAGATCCTCAATCCACAATACTCAACCATCAATCCTCAATACTGAATCTTCAATCCTCAATCCTCAATCCTCAATCCTTAATCCTCAATCGTCAATCTTCAGTCCTCAATACTCAATTTTCAATTCTCAATCTTCAATCCTCAATCCTCAATCCTCAATCCTCAGTACTCAATCCTCAGTCCTCAAACCTCAATTCTGAATCCTCAATCCTGAGTCCTCAATCTTCGGCCCTCAGTCCTCAACTATCAATTGTCAATCCTCAATCCTCAATAGAATATCCTCAATTCACAGCTTTCAATACTCAATACTCAAACTGCAATCTTCAAACCTCTATCCACAAACATCAATTCTCATGACTCAACCCTCAACACTCAGTCCTCAACGTTCAATCCTCAATCCTCAATCCTCAATCCTCAATCGTCAATCCTCAATCCTCAATCCACATTCTTCAATCCTCAGTACCCAAACCTCAATCTTCAATCCTCAATCCTCAATCCTCAATTCTCAATCCTCAACCGTCAGTCCTCAGTCCTCAAACCTCAATCCTCAACCCTCAGCCCTCATCGTCAATCCTCAATCCTCAATCCTCAATCCTCAACCTTCAATCCTCAATACTCAATCTTCAATCCTCAATCATCAATCCTCAATTCTCAATCCTCAAGCGTCAATCCTCAATACTCAAACCTCAATCCTCAATCATCAATCCTCAATCTTCAATACTCAATCCTCAATCCTCAATCCTCAATCCTCAATACTCAACCATCAATCCTAAATTCTCAATGCTCAATAGAATATCCTGAATTCTCAGGATTCTATACTCAAACCTCAATCCTCAACCCTCAGCCCTCATTCCCAATCCTCAATCCTCAATCCTCAATGTTCAATCCCCAATACTCAATCTTCAATCCTCTATCCTCAAACCTCAATCATCAATCCTCAATCCTCGGTCATAAATCCTCAATCTTCAATACTCAATCGTCAATCCTCAGTCCTCAATCCTCAATCCTCAATCCTCGTTCCTCAAGCCTCAATCCTCAACCCTCAGTCCACATCCTCAATTCTCAATTCTCAATCCTCAATCCTCAATCCTCAACCTTCAATCCCCAAAAATCAATCTCCAATCCTAGATCTTCAATCCTCAATCCTCAGTCCTTAATCCTCAATCTTCAATCCTCAATCGCCAGTCCTCAATCTCCAATCCTCTATGCTCAGTCGTCAATCCTCAAGCCTCAGTCCTCAATCCTCAATCCTCAATGCTCAAACCTCAATCCTCAACCGTCAGTCCTCGTCCTCAATCCTCAACCCTCAATCCTCAGTCCTCAATCTTCAATCTTCAATAATCAATCTTCAATCCTCAATAATCAATCCTCAATCCTCAATCCTCAATCCTCAATATTCAACACTCAACCCTTAACCATCAATCCTCAATACTCAACCATCAATCCTCAATTCTCAATATTCAATAGGACATCCTGAATTCTTATGGTTCAATACTCAATCCAGAATATTCAATAATCAAACCTCAAACCACAAGCATCAATTCTCAACACTCAATCCTCAACACTCAGTCCTCTCTCTTCAATCCTACATCCTCAACCCTCGATCCTCAAGCGTCAATCCTCAGTCCTCAATCCTCAATCCTCAATCGTCAGTCTTCAATCCTCAATAATCAATCTTCAATCCTCAATCCTCAAACCTCAATCCTCAATACTCAATCCTCAATCCTCAATCCTCAATCCTCAATCCTCAATCCTCAATCCTCAATCGTCAGTCTTCAACCCTCAATACTCAATCTTCAATACTCAACACTCAATCCTCAATCCTCAATCCTCAGTCCTCTAACCTCAATTCTGAATCCTCAATCCTGTGTCCTCAATCTTCGGCCCTCAGTCCTCAACTATCAATTGTCAATCCTCAATCCTCAATAGAATATCCTCAATTCACAGCTTTCAATAATCAATACTCAAACTGCAATCTTCGAACCTCTATCCACAAACATCAATTCTCATCACTCAACCCTCAACACTCAGTCCTCAACGTTCAATCCTCAATCCTCAATCCTCAATCCTCAATCGTCAATCTTCAATCCTCAATCCTCAATCCTCAATGCTCAATCATCAATCCTCAATCTTCAATACTTAATACTCAATCCTCAAACCTCAATCCTGAATCCTCAATCCTCAAACCTCAATCCTCAATACTCAATCCTCAATCCTCAATCCTCAATCCTCAATCCTCAATCCTCAATCCTCAATCCTCAATCGTCAGTCTTCAACCCTCAATACTCAATCTTCAATTCTCAATCGCCTATCTTCAATCCTCAATACTAAATCTACAATCCTCGATCCTCAATCCTCAATCCTCAATCCTCATTCTACAATCCTCAATACTCAATCTTGAATCATCAATCCTCAATTCTCAATCCTCAATCCTAAATACTCAATCGTCACTCCTCAATGCCCAATCCTCAATCTTCAATCCTCAATCTTCAATCCTCAATCCTCAATCCTCAATCCTCAAACCTCAATGCTCAATCATCAATCCTCAATCTTCAATACTTAATACTCAATCCTCAAACCTCAATCCTGAATCCTGAATCCTCAATCATCAATCCTCAATCTTCAATACTCATTCTTCAATCCTCAATCTTCAATCCTCAATACTCAACCATCAATCCTCAGTTCTCAATAGAATATCATCAATTCACAGTTTTCAATACTCAATTCTCAATCTGCAATTTTCAAATCTCTATCCACAAACATCAATTCTCACCTCTCAACCCTCAACACTCAGTCCACAATCCTCAATATTCAATCCTCAATCCTCAATCCTCAATCCTCAATCCTCAATCTTCAATCCTCAATACTCAATCCTCAATCCTCAATCCTCAATCCTCAATCCTCAATTCTCAATCCTCAATCGTCAGGCTTCAAGCCTCAATACTCAATCTTCAATACTCAACACTCAATCCTCAATCCTCAATCCTCAGTCCTCTAACCTGAATTCTGAATCCTCAATCCTGTGTCCTCAATCTTCGGCCCTCAGTCCTCAACTATCAACTGTCAATCCTCAATCCTCAATAGAATATCCTCAATTCACAGCTTTCAATAATCAATACTCAAACTGCAATCTTCGAACCTCTATCCACAAACATCAATTCTCATCACTCAACCCTCAACACTCAGTCCTCAACGTTCAATCCTCAATCCTCAATCCTCAATCCTCAATCGTCAATCTTCAATCCTCAATACTCAATCTTCAATCCTCAATCCTTAGTCCTCAATACTCAATCCTCAATCCTCATTCTTCAATCCTCAATACTCAATCTTCAATCCTCAATCATCAATTCTCAACACTGAATCCTCAATCCTCAATCCTCAGTCCTAAATTCTCAATCCTCAATCGTCAGTCTTCAATCCTCAATACTCAATCTTCTATCCTCAATCCTCAATCCTCAATCCTCAATCCTCATTCTTGAATCCTCAATACCCAATACTCAATCTTCAATCCTCAATTCTCAATCCTCATTTCTCAATGCTCTATCCTCAGTCCTCAGTCCTCAAACCTCAATCCTCTACCGTCAGCCCCCATCCTCAATCCTCAACCTTCAATCTTAAATCCTCAATCCTCAATCCTCAATACTCATTCTTCAATCCTCAATACTCAATCCTCAGTCGTCAATCCTCAATCCCCAATCCTCAATCTTCAATGCTCAATCCTCAATCCTCAATACTCAATCCTCAATCCTCAATCTTCAATCCTCAATACTCAATCTTCAATCCTAAATCCTCAATCCTCAATCCTCAATCCTCAATCCTCAATCCTGAATCCTCAATCTTCAATCCTCAATACTCAATCTGCAATCCTCAAACCTCAATCCTCAGCCCTCAGCCCTCATCCTCCATCCTCAATACTCAATCCTCAATCCTGAATCTTCAATCCTCTATATTCAATCTTCAATCCTCAATACTCAATCCTCAATCCTCAGTGATCAATACTCAATCGTCAATAATGAATCCTCAATCCTCAATCCTCAATCCTCAATCCTCAATCCTCAATCCTCATTTCTCAATCCTCAATCCTCAACCCTCAGTCCTCATCCTCAATTCTCAATTCTCAATCCACAATCCTGAATTCTCAATCTTCAATCCTCAATAATCAACCTCCAATCCTAGATCCTCAGACCACAATACTCAACCATCAATCCTCAATACTGAATCTTCAATCTTCAATCCTCAATCCTCAATCCTCAATACTCATTCTTCAATCCTCAATACCCAATCCTCAATCTTCAATCCTCAATCCTCAATCCTCAATTCTCAATCGCCTATCTTCAATCCTCAATACTAAATCTTCAACCCTCGAGCCTCAATCCTCAATCCTCAATCCTCATTCTACAATCCTCAATACTCAATCTTGAATCATCAATCCTCAATTCTCAATCCTCAATCCTAAATACTCAATCGTCACTCCTCAATCCCCAATCCTCAATCTTCAATCCTCTATCTTCAATCCTCAATCCTCAATCCTCAATCCTCAATCCTCAATGCTCAATCATCAATCCTCAATCTTCAATACTTAATACTCAATCCTCAATCTTCAATCCTCAATACTCAATCTTCAATCCTAAATCCTCAATCCTCAATCCCCAATCCTCAATCCTCAATCTTCAATCCTCAATACTCAATCTGCAATCATCAAACCTCAATCCTCAGCCCTCAGCCCTCATCCTCCATTCTCAATACTCAATCCTCAATCCTGAATCTTCAATCCTCTATATTCAACCTTCAGTCTTCAATACTCAATCCTCAATCCTCAGTGATCAATACTCAATCGTCAATACTGAATCCTCAATCCTCAATCCTCAATCCTCAATCCTCAACCCTCAATCCTCATTTCTCAATCCTCAATCCTCAACCCTCAGTCCTCATCCTCAATTCTCAATTCTCAATCCTCAATCCTGAATTCTCAATCTTCAATCCTCAATAATCAACCTCCAATCCTAGATCCTCAATCCACAATACTCAACCATCAATCCTCAATACTGAATCTTCAATCCTCAATCCTCAATCCTCAATCCTTAATCCTCAATCGTCAATCTTCAGTCGTCAATACTCAATCTTCAATTCTCAATCTTCAATCCTCAATCCTCAATCCTCAATCCTCAGTACTCAATCCTCAGTCCTCAAACCTTAATTCTGAATCCTCAATCCTGAGTCCTCAATCTTCGGCCCTCAGTCCTCAACTATCAATTGTCAATCCTCAATCCTCAATAGAATATCCTCAATTCACAGCTTTCAATACTCAATACTCAAACTGCAATCTTCAAACCTCTATCCACAAACATCAATTCTCATCACTCAACCCTCAACACTCAGTCCTCAACGTTCAATCCTCAATCCTCAATCCTCAATCCTCAATCGTCAATCCTCAATCCTCAATCCTCATTCTTCAATCCTCAGTACCCAAACCTCAATCTTCAATCCTCAATCCTCAATCCTAAATTCTCAATCCTCAACCGTCAGTCCTCAGTCCTCAAACCTCAATCCTCAACCCTCAGCCATCATCGTCAATCCTCAATCCTCAATCCTCAATCCTCAACCTTCAATCCTCAATACTCAATCTTCAATCCTCAATCATCAATCCTCAATTCTCAATCCTCTATCTTCAATCCTCAATACTAAATCTTCAATCCTCAATCCTCGATACTCAATCCTCAATTCTCAATCCTCAATCGTCAGTCTTCTATCCTCAATACTCAATCTTCAATCCTCAACACTCAATCCTCAATCCTCAATCCTCAATCCTCATTCTTCAATCCTCAATACCCAATCCTCAATCTTCAATCCTCAATCCTCAATCCTCAATTCTCAATCCTCTATCTTCAATCCTCAATACTAAATCTTCAATCCTCGATCTTCAATCCTCAATCCTCAATCCACAATCCTCAGTCCTCAGTCCTCAAACCTCAATACTCAATCCTCAATCCCAAATCCTCAATCCTCAATTTTCAATCATCAATACTAAATCGTCAATCCTCAATCCTCGATCCTCAATCTTCAATCCTCAATCCTCAATCGTCAGTCTTCTATCCTCAATACTCAATCTTCAATCCTCAATCCTCAATCCTCAATCCTCAATCTTCAATACTCAATCCTCAATCCTCAATCCTCAATCCTCAATATTCAACACTCAACCCTCAACCATCAATCGTCAATACTCAACCACCAAACCTCAATTCTCAATACTCAATAGAACATCCTGAATTCTGATGGTTCAATACTCAATCCAGAATATTCAATAATCAAATCTCAAACCTCAAGCATCAATTCTCAACACTCAATCCTCAACATTCAGTCCTCTCTCTTAAATCCTACATCCTCAACACTCAATCCTCAAGCGTCAATCCTCAATCCTCAATCCTCAATCCTCAATACTCAACCATCAATCCTAAATTCTCAATGCTCAATAGAATATCCTGAATTCTCAGGATTCTATACTCAAACCTCAATCCTCAACCCTCAGCCCTCATTCCCAATCCTCAATCCTCAATCCTCAATGTTCAATCCCCAATACTCAATCTTCAATCCTCTATCCTCAAACCTCAATCCTCAATCCTCAATCCTCGGTCATAAATCCTCAATCTTCAATACTCAATCGTCAATCCTCAGTCCTCAATCCTCAATCCTCAATCCTCGTTCCTCAAGCCTCAATCCTCAACCCTCAGTCCACATCCTCAATTCTCAATTCTCAATCCTCAATCCTCAATCCTCAACCTTCAATCCCCAAAAATCAATCTCCAATCCTAGATCTTCAATCCTCAATCCTCAGTCCTTAATCCTCAATCTTCAATCCTCAATCGCCAGTCCTCAATCTCCAATCCTCTATGCTCAGTCGTCAATCCTCAAGCCTCAGTCCTCAATCCTCAATCCTCAATGCTCAAACCTCAATCCTCAACCGTCAGTCCTCGTCCTCAATCCTCAACCCTCAATCCTCAGTCCTCAATCTTCAATCATCAATAATCAATCTTCAATCCTCAATAATCAATCCTCAATCCTCAATCCTCAATCCTCAATATTCAACACTCAACCCTTAACCATCAATCCTCAATACTCAACCATCAATCCTCAATTCTCAATATTCAATAGGACATCCTGAATTCTTATGGTTCAATACTCAATCCAGAATATTCAATAATCAAACCTCAAACCACAAGCATCAATTCTCAACACTCAATCCTCAACACTCAGTCCTCTCTCTTCAATCCTACATCCTCAACCCTCGATCCTCAAGCGTCAATCCTCAGTCCTCAATCCTCAATCCTCAATCGTCAGCCTTCAATCCTCAATAATCAATCTTCAATCCTCAATCCTCAAACCTCAATCCTCAATACTCAATCCTCAATCCTCAATCCTCAATCCTCAATCCTCAATCCTCAATCCTCAATCGTCAGTCTTCAACCCTCAATACTCAATCTTCAATTCTCAATCGCCTATCTTCAATCCTCAATACTAAATCTACAATCCTCGATCCTCAATCCTCAATCCTCAATCCTCATTCTACAATCCTCAATACTCAATCTTGAATCATCAATCCTCAATTCTCAATCCTCAATCCTAAATACTCAATCGTCACTCCTCAATGCCCAATCCTCAATCTTCAATCCTCAATCTTCAATCCTCAATCCTCAATCCTCAATCCTCAAACCTCAATGCTCAATCATCAATCCTCAATCTTCAATACTTAATACTCAATCCTCAAACCTCAATCCTGAATCCTGAATCCTCAATCATCAATCCTCAATCTTCAATACTCATTCTTCAATCCTCAATCTTCAATCCTCAATACTCAACCATCAATCCTCAGTTCTCAATAGAATATCATCAATTCACAGTTTTCAATACTCAATTCTCAATCTGCAATTTTCAAATCTCTATCCACAAACATCAATTCTCACCTCTCAACCCTCAACACTCAGTCCACAATCCTCAATATTCAATCCTCAATCCTCAATCCTCAATCCTCAATCCTCAATCTTCAATCCTCAATACTCAATCCTCAATCCTCAATCCTCAATCCTCAATCCTCAATTCTCAATCCTCAATCGTCAGGCTTCAAGCCTCAATACTCAATCTTCAATACTCAACACTCAATCCTCAATCCTCAATCCTCAGTCCTCTAACCTGAATTCTGAATCCTCAATCCTGTGTCCTCAATCTTCGGCCCTCAGTCCTCAACTATCAACTGTCAATCCTCAATCCTCAATAGAATATCCTCAATTCACAGCTTTCAATAATCAATACTCAAACTGCAATCTTCGAACCTCTATCCACAAACATCAATTCTCATCACTCAACCCTCAACACTCAGTCCTCAACGTTCAATCCTCAATCCTCAATCCTCAATCCTCAATCGTCAATCTTCAATCCTCAATACTCAATCTTCAATCCTCAATCCTTAGTCCTCAATACTCAATCCTCAATCCTCATTCTTCAATCCTCAATACTCAATCTTCAATCCTCAATCATCAATTCTCAACACTGAATCCTCAATCCTCAATCCTCAGTCCTAAATTCTCAATCCTCAATCGTCAGTCTTCAATCCTCAATACTCAATCTTCTATCCTCAATCCTCAATCCTCAATCCTCAATCCTCATTCTTGAATCCTCAATACCCAATACTCAATCTTCAATCCTCAATTCTCAATCCTCATTTCTCAATGCTCTATCCTCAGTCCTCAGTCCTCAAACCTCAATCCTCTACCGTCAGCCCCCATCCTCAATCCTCAACCTTCAATCTTAAATCCTCAATCCTCAATCCTCAATACTCATTCTTCAATCCTCAATACTCAATCCTCAGTCGTCAATCCTCAATCCCCAATCCTCAATCTTCAATGCTCAATCCTCAATCCTCAATACTCAATCCTCAATCCTCAATCTTCAATCCTCAATACTCAATCTTCAATCCTAAATCCTCAATCCTCAATCCTCAATCCTCAATCCTCAATCCTGAATCCTCAATCTTCAATCCTCAATACTCAATCTGCAATCCTCAAACCTCAATCCTCAGCCCTCAGCCCTCATCCTCCATCCTCAATACTCAATCCTCAATCCTGAATCTTCAATCCTCTATATTCAATCTTCAATCCTCAATACTCAATCCTCAATCCTCAGTGATCAATACTCAATCGTCAATAATGAATCCTCAATCCTCAATCCTCAATCCTCAATCCTCAATCCTCAATCCTCATTTCTCAATCCTCAATCCTCAACCCTCAGTCCTCATCCTCAATTCTCAATTCTCAATCCACAATCCTGAATTCTCAATCTTCAATCCTCAATAATCAACCTCCAATCCTAGATCCTCAGACCACAATACTCAACCATCAATCCTCAATACTGAATCTTCAATCTTCAATCCTCAATCCTCAATCCTCAATACTCATTCTTCAATCCTCAATACCCAATCCTCAATCTTCAATCCTCAATCCTCAATCCTCAATTCTCAATCGCCTATCTTCAATCCTCAATACTAAATCTTCAACCCTCGAGCCTCAATCCTCAATCCTCAATCCTCATTCTACAATCCTCAATACTCAATCTTGAATCATCAATCCTCAATTCTCAATCCTCAATCCTAAATACTCAATCGTCACTCCTCAATCCCCAATCCTCAATCTTCAATCCTCTATCTTCAATCCTCAATCCTCAATCCTCAATCCTCAATCCTCAATGCTCAATCATCAATCCTCAATCTTCAATACTTAATACTCAATCCTCAATCTTCAATCCTCAATACTCAATCTTCAATCCTAAATCCTCAATCCACAATCCCCAATCCTCAATCCTCAATCTTCAATCCTCAATACTCAATCTGCAATCATCAAACCTCAATCCTCAGCCCTCAGCCCTCATCCTCCATTCTCAATACTCAATCCTCAATCCTGAATCTTCAATCCTCTATATTCAACCTTCAGTCTTCAATACTCAATCCTCAATCCTCAGTGATCAATACTCAATCGTCAATACTGAATCCTCAATCCTCAATCCTCAATCCTCAATCCTCAACCCTCAATCCTCATTTCTCAATCCTCAATCCTCAACCCTCAGTCCTCATCCTCAATTCTCAATTCTCAATCCTCAATCCTGAATTCTCAATCTTCAATCCTCAATAATCAACCTCCAATCCTAGATCCTCAATCCACAATACTCAACCATCAATCCTCAATACTGAATCTTCAATCCTCAATCCTCAATCCTCAATCCTTAATCCTCAATCGTCAATCTTCAGTCGTCAATACTCAATCTTCAATTCTCAATCTTCAATCCTCAATCCTCAATCCTCAATCCTCAGTACTCAATCCTCAGTCCTCAAACCTTAATTCTGAATCCTCAATCCTGAGTCCTCAATCTTCGGCCCTCAGTCCTGAACTATCAATTGTCAATCCTCAATCCTCAATAGAATATCCTCAATTCACAGCTTTCAATACTCAATACTCAAACTGCAATCTTCAAACCTCTATCCACAAACATCAATTCTCATCACTCAACCCTCAACACTCAGTCCTCAACGTTCAATCCTCAATCCTCAATCCTCAATCCTCAATCGTCAATCCTCAATCCTCAATCCTCATTCTTCAATCCTCAGTACCCAAACCTCAATCTTCAATCCTCAATCCTCAATCCTAAATTCTCAATCCTCAACCGTCAGTCCTCAGTCCTCAAACCTCAATCCTCAACCCTCAGCCATCATCGTCAATCCTCAATCCTCAATCCTCAATCCTCAACCTTCAATCCTCAATACTCAATCTTCAATCCTCAATCATCAATCCTCAATTCTCAATCCTCTATCTTCAATCCTCAATACTAAATCTTCAATCCTCAATCCTCGATACTCAATCCTCAATTCTCAATCCTCAATCGTCAGTCTTCTATCCTCAATACTCAATCTTCAATCCTCAACACTCAATCCTCAATCCTCAATCCTCAATCCTCATTCTTCAATCCTCAATACCCAATCCTCAATCTTCAATCCTCAATCCTCAATCCTCAATTCTCAATCCTCTATCTTCAATCCTCAATACTAAATCTTCAATCCTCGATCTTCAATCCTCAATCCTCAATCCACAATCCTCAGTCCTCAGTCCTCAAACCTCAATACTCAATCCTCAATCCCAAATCCTCAATCCTCAATTTTCAATCATCAATACTAAATCGTCAATCCTCAATCCTCGATCCTCAATCTTCAATCCTCAATCCTCAATCGTCAGTCTTCTATCCTCAATACTCAATCTTCAATCCTCAATCCTCAATCCTCAATCCTCAATCTTCAATACTCAATCCTCAATCCTCAATCCTCAATCCTCAATATTCAACACTCAACCCTCAACCATCAATCGTCAATACTCAACCACCAAACCTCAATTCTCAATACTCAATAGAACATCCTGAATTCTGATGGTTCAATACTCAATCCAGAATATTCAATAATCAAATCTCAAACCTCAAGCATCAATTCTCAACACTCAATCCTCAACATTCAGTCCTCTCTCTTCAATCCTACATCCTCAACACTCAATCCTCAAGCGTCAATCCTCAATCCTCAATCCTCAATCCTCAATACTCAACCATCAATCCTAAATTCTCAATGCTCAATAGAATATCCTGAATTCTCAGGATTCTATACTCAAACCTCAATCCTCAACCCTCAGCCCTCATTCCCAATCCTCAATCCTCAATCCTCAATGTTCAATCCCCAATACTCAATCTTCAATCCTCTATCCTCAAACCTCAATCCTCAATCCTCAATCCTCGGTCATAAATCCTCAATCTTCAATACTCAATCGTCAATCCTCAGTCCTCAATCCTCAATCCTCAATCCTCGTTCCTCAAGCCTCAATCCTCAACCCTCAGTCCACATCCTCAATTCTCAATTCTCAATCCTCAATCCTCAATCCTCAACCTTCAATCCCCAAAAATCAATCTCCAATCCTAGATCTTCAATCCTCAATCCTCAGTCCTTAATCCTCAATCTTCAATCCTCAATCGCCAGTCCTCAATCTCCAATCCTCTATGCTCAGTCGTCAATCCTCAAGCCTCAGTCCTCAATCCTCAATCCTCAATGCTCAAACCTCAATCCTCAACCGTCAGTCCTCGTCCTCAATCCTCAACCCTCAATCCTCAGTCCTCAATCTTCAATCATCAATAATCAATCTTCAATCCTCAATAATCAATCCTCAATCCTCAATCCTCAATCCTCAATATTCAACACTCAACCCTTAACCATCAATCCTCAATACTCAACCATCAATCCTCAATTCTCAATATTCAATAGGACATCCTGAATTCTTATGGTTCAATACTCAATCCAGAATATTCAATAATCAAACCTCAAACCACAAGCATCAATTCTCAACACTCAATCCTCAACACTCAGTCCTCTCTCTTCAATCCTACATCCTCAACCCTCGATCCTCAAGCGTCAATCCTCAGTCCTCAATCCTCAATCCTCAATCGTCAGTCTTCAATCCTCAATAATCAATCTTCAATCCTCAATCCTCAAACCTCAATCCTCAATACTCAATCCTCAATCCTCAATCCTCAATCCTCAATCCTCAATCCTCAATCCTCAATCGTCAGTCTTCAACCCTCAATACTCAATCTTCAATTCTCAATCGCCTATCTTCAATCCTCAATACTAAATCTACAATCCTCGATCCTCAATCCTCAATCCTCAATCCTCATTCTACAATCCTCAATACTCAATCTTGAATCATCAATCCTCAATTCTCAATCCTCAATCCTAAATACTCAATCGTCACTCCTCAATGCCCAATCCTCAATCTTCAATCCTCAATCTTCAATCCTCAATCCTCAATCCTCAATCCTCAATCCTCAATGCTAAATCATCAATCCTCAATCTTCAATACTTAATACTCAATCCTCAAACCTCAATCCTGAATCCTCAATCATCAATCCTCAATCTTCAATACTCATTCTTCAATCCTCAATCTTCAATCCTCAATACTCAACCATCAATCCTCAGTTCTCAATAGAATATCATCAATTCACAGTTTTCAATACTCAATTCTCAATCTGCAATTTTCAAATCTCTATCCACAAACATCAATTCTCACCTCTCAACCCTCAACACTCAGTCCCCAATCCTCAATATTCAATCCTCAATCCTCAATCCTCAATCCTCAATCCTCAATCTTCAATCCTCAATCCTCAATCCTCAATCCTCAATGCTCAATCATCAATCCTCAATCTTCAATACTTAATACTCAATCCTCAAACCTCAATCCTGAATCCTCAATCATCAATCCTCAATCTTCAATACTCAATCTTCAATCCTCAATCCTCAATCCTCAATCCTCAATCCTCAATGCTCAATCATCAATCCTCAATCTTCAATACTTAATACTCAATCCTCAAACCTCAATCCTGAATCCTCAATCCTCAAACCTCAATCCTCAATACTCAATCCTCAATCCTCAATCCTCAATCCTCAATCCTCAATCCTCAATCCTCAATCGTCAGTCTTCAACCCTCAATACTCAATCTTCAATTCTCAATCGCCTATCTTCAATCCTCAATACTAAATCTACAATCCTCGATCCTCAATCCTCAATCCTCAATCCTCATTCTACAATCCTCAATAATCAATCTTGAATCATCAATCCTCAATTCTCAATCCTCAATCCTAAATACTCAATCGTCACTCCTCAATGCCCAATCCTCAATCTTCAATCCTCAATCTTCAATCCTCAATCCTCAATCCTCAATCCTCAAACCTCAATGCTCAATCATCAATCCTCAATCTTCAATACTTAATACTCAATCCTCAAACCTCAATCCTGAATCCTGAATCCTCAATCATCAATCCTCAATCTTCAATACTCATTCTTCAATCCTCAATCTTCAATCCTCAATACTCAACCATCAATCCTCAGTTCTCAATAGAATATTATCAACTCACAGTTTTCAATACTCAATTCTCAATCTGCAATTTTCAAATCTCTATCCACAAACATCAATTCTCACCTCTCAACCCTCAACACTCAGTCCCCAATCCTCAATATTCAATCCTCAATCCTCAATCCTCAATCCTCAATCCTCAAACCTCAATCCTCAACCGTCAGTCCTCGTCCTCAATCCTCAACCCTCAATCCTCAGTCCTCAATCTTCAATCATCAATAATCAATCTTCAATCCTCAATAATCAATCCTCAATCCTCAATCCTCAATCCTCAATATTCAACACTCAACCCTTAACCATCAATCCTCAATACTCAACCATCAATCCTCAATTCTCAATATTCAATAGGACATCCTGAATTCTTATGGTTCAATACTCAATCCAGAATATTCAATAATCAAACCTCAAACCACAAGCATCAATTCTCAACACTCAATCCTCAACACTCAGTCCTCTCTCTTCAATCCTACATCCTCAACCCTCGATCCTCAAGCGTCAATCCTCAGTCCTCAATCCTCAATCCTCAATCGTCAGTCTTCAATCCTCAATAATCAATCTTCAATCCTCAATCCTCAAACCTCAATCCTCAATACTCAATCCTCAATCCTCAATCCTCAATCCTCAATCCTCAATCCTCAATCCTCAATCGTCAGTCTTCAACCCTCAATACTCAATCTTCAATTCTCAATCGCCTATCTTCAATCCTCAATACTAAATCTACAATCCTCGATCCTCAATCCTCAATCCTCAATCCTCATTCTACAATCCTCAATACTCAATCTTGAATCATCAATCCTCAATTCTCAATCCTCAATCCTAAATACTCAATCGTCACTCCTCAATGCCCAATCCTCAATCTTCAATCCTCAATCTTCAATCCTCAATCCTCAATCCTCAATCCTCAATCCTCAATGCTAAATCATCAATCCTCAATCTTCAATACTTAATACTCAATCCTCAAACCTCAATCCTGAATCCTCAATCATCAATCCTCAATCTTCAATACTCATTCTTCAATCCTCAATCTTCAATCCTCAATACTCAACCATCAATCCTCAGTTCTCAATAGAATATCATCAATTCACAGTTTTCAATACTCAATTCTCAATCTGCAATTTTCAAATCTCTATCCACAAACATCAATTCTCACCTGTCAACCCTCAACACTCAGTCCCCAATCCTCAATATTCAATCCTCAATCCTCAATCCTCAATCCTCAATCCTCAATCTTCAATCCTCAATCCTCAATCCTCAATCCTCAATGCTCAATCATCAATCCTCAATCTTCAATACTTAATACTCAATCCTCAAACCTCAATCCTGAATCCTCAATCATCAATCCTCAATCTTCAATACTCAATCTTCAATCCTCAATCCTCAATCCTCAATCCTCAATCCTCAATGCTCAATCATCAATCCTCAATCTTCAATACTTAATACTCAATCCTCAAACCTCAATCCTGAATCCTCAATCCTCAAACCTCAATCCTCAATACTCAATCCTCAATCCTCAATCCTCAATCCTCAATCCTCAATCCTCAATCCTCAATCGTCAGTCTTCAACCCTCAATACTCAATCTTCAATTCTCAATCGCCTATCTTCAATCCTCAATACTAAATCTACAATCCTCGATCCTCAATCCTCAATCCTCAATCCTCATTCTACAATCCTCAATAATCAATCTTGAATCATCAATCCTCAATTCTCAATCCTCAATCCTAAATACTCAATCGTCACTCCTCAATGCCCAATCCTCAATCTTCAATCCTCAATCTTCAATCCTCAATCCTCAATCCTCAATCCTCAAACCTCAATGCTCAATCATCAATCCTCAATCTTCAATACTTAATACTCAATCCTCAAACCTCAATCCTGAATCCTGAATCCTCAATCATCAATCCTCAATCTTCAATACTCATTCTTCAATCCTCAATCTTCAATCCTCAATACTCAACCATCAATCCTCAGTTCTCAATAGAATATTATCAATTCACAGTTTTCAATACTCAATTCTCAATCTGCAATTTTCAAATCTCTATCCACAAACATCAATTCTCACCTCTCAACCCTCAACACTCAGTCCCCAATCCTCAATATTCAATCCTCAATCCTCAATCCTCAATCCTCAATCCTCAATCTTCAATCCTCAATACTCAATCCTCAATCCTCAATCCTCAATCCTCAATCCTCAATCCTCAATCCTCAATCGTCAGGCTTCAACACTCAATACTCAATCTTCAATACTCAACACTCAATCCTCAATCCTCAATCCTCAGTCCTCTAACCTCAATTCTGAATCCTCAATCCTGTGTCCTCAATCTTCGGCCCTCAGTCCTCAACTATCAATTGTCAATCCTCAATCCTCAATAGAATATCCTCAATTCACAGCTTTCAATAATCAATACTCAAACTGCAATCTTCGAACCTCTATCCACAAACATCAATTCTCATCACTCAACCCTCAACACTCAGTCCTCAACGTTCAATCCTCAATCCTCAATCCTCAATCCTCAATCGTCAATCTTCAATCCTCAATACTCAATCTTCAATCCTCAATCCTTAGTCCTCAATACTCAATCCTCAATCCTCATTCTTCAATCCTCAATACTCAATCTTCAATCCTCAATCATCAATTCTCAACACTCAATCCTCAATCCTCAATCCTCAGTCCTAAATTCTCAATCCTCAATCGTCAGTCTTCAATCCTCAATACTCAATCTTCTATCCTCAATCCTCAATCCTCAATCCTCAATCCTCATTCTTGAATCCTCAATACCCAATACTCAATCTTCAATCCTCAATTCTCAATCCTCATTTCTCAATGCTCTATCCTCAGTCCTCAGTCCTCAAACCTCAATCCTCTACCGTCAGCCCCCATCCTCAATCCTCAACCTTCAATCTTAAATCCTCAATCCTCAATCCTCAATACTCATTCTTCAATCCTCAATACTCAATCCTCAGTCGTCAATCCTCAATCCCCAATCCTCAATCTTCAATGCTCAATCCTCAATCCTCAATACTCAATCCTCAATCCTCTATCTTCAATCCTCAATACTAAATCTTCAATCCTCAATCCTCGATACTCAATCCTCAATTCTCAATACTCAATCGTCAGTCTTCTATCCTCAATACTCAATCTTCAATCCTCAACACTCAATCCTCAATCCTCAATCCTCAATCCTCAATCCTCAATCCTCAATGCTCAATCATCAATCCTCAATCTTCAATACTTAATACTCAATCCTCAATCTTCAATCCTCAATACTCAATCTTCAATCCTAAATCCTCAATCCTCAATCCCCAATCCTCAATCCTCAATCTTCAATCCTCAATACTCAATCTGCAATCATCAAACCTCAATCCTCAGCCCTCAGCCCTCATCCTCCATTCTCAATACTCAATCCTCAATCCTGAATCTTCAATCCTCTATATTCAACCTTCAGTCTTCAATACTCAATCCTCAATCCTCAGTGATCAATACTCAATCGTCAATACTGAATCCTCAATCCTCAATCCTCAATCCTCAATCCTCAACCCTCAATCCTCATTTCTCAATCCTCAATCCTCAACCCTCAGTCCTCATCCTCAATTCTCAATTCTCAATCCTCAATCCTGAATTCTCAATCTTCAATCCTCAATAATCAACCTCCAATCCTAGATCCTCAATCCACAATACTCAACCATCAATCCTCAATACTGAATCTTCAATCCTCAATCCTCAATCCTCAATCCTTAATCCTCAATCGTCAATCTTCAGTCCTCAATACTCAATTTTCAATTCTCAATCTTCAATCCTCAATCCTCAATCCTCAATCCTCAGTACTCAATCCTCAGTCCTCAAACCTCAATTCTGAATCCTCAATCCTGAGTCCTCAATCTTCGGCCCTCAGTCCTCAACTATCAATTGTCAATCCTCAATCCTCAATAGAATATCCTCAATTCACAGCTTTCAATACTCAATACTCAAACTGCAATCTTCAAACCTCTATCCACAAACATCAATTCTCATGACTCAACCCTCAACACTCAGTCCTCAACGTTCAATCCTCAATCCTCAATCCTCAATCCTCAATCGTCAATCCTCAATCCTCAATCCACATTCTTCAATCCTCAGTACCCAAACCTCAATCTTCAATCCTCAATCCTCAATCCTCAATTCTCAATCCTCAACCGTCAGTCCTCAGTCCTCAAACCTCAATCCTCAACCCTCAGCCCTCATCGTCAATCCTCAATCCTCAATCCTCAATCCTCAACCTTCAATCCTCAATACTCAATCTTCAATCCTCAATCATCAATCCTCAATTCTCAATCCTCTATCTTCAATCCTCAATACTAAATCTTCAATCCTCAATCCTCGATACTCAATCCTCAATTCTCAATCCTCAATCGTCAGTCTTCTATCCTCAATACTCAATCTTCAATCCTCAACACTCAATCCTCAATCCTCAATCCTCAATCCTCATTCTTCAATCCTCAATACCCAATCCTCAATCTTCAATCCTCAATCCTCAATCCTCAATTCTCAATCCTCTATCTTCAATCCTCAATACTAAATCTTCAATCCTCGATCTTCAATCCTCAATCCTCAATCCACAATCCTCAGTCCTCAGTCCTCAAACCTCAATACTCAATCCTCAATCCCAAATCCTCAATCCTCAATTTTCAATCATCAATACTAAATCGTCAATCCTCAATCCTCGATCCTCAATCTTCAATCCTCAATCCTCAATCGTCAGTCTTCTATCCTCAATACTCAATCTTCAATCCTCAATCCTCAATCCTCAATCCTCAATCTTCAATACTCAATCCTCAATCCTCAATCCTCAATCCTCAATATTCAACACTCAACCCTCAACCATCAATCGTCAATACTCAACCACCAAACCTCAATTCTCAATACTCAATAGAACATCCTGAATTCTGATGGTTCAATACTCAATCCAGAATATTCAATAATCAAATCTCAAACCTCAAGCATCAATTCTCAACACTCAATCCTCAACATTCAGTCCTCTCTCTTCAATCCTACATCCTCAACACTCAATCCTCAAGCGTCAATCCTCAATACTCAAACCTCAATCCTCAATCATCAATCCTCAATCTTCAATACTCAATCCTCAATCCTCAATCCTCAATCCTCAATACTCAACCATCAATCCTAAATTCTCAATGCTCAATAGAATATCCTGAATTCTCAGGATTCTATACTCAAACCTCAATCCTCAACCCTCAGCCCTCATTCCCAATCCTCAATCCTCAATCCTCAATGTTCAATCCCCAATACTCAATCTTCAATCCTCTATCCTCAAACCTCAATCCTCAATCCTCAATCCTCGGTCATAAATCCTCAATCTTCAATACTCAATCGTCAATCCTCAGTCCTCAATCCTCAATCCTCAATCCTCGTTCCTCAAGCCTCAATCCTCAACCCTCAGTCCACATCCTCAATTCTCAATTCTCAATCCTCAATCCTCAATCCTCAACCTTCAATCCCCAAAAATCAATCTCCAATCCTAGATCTTCAATCCTCAATCCTCAGTCCTTAATCCTCAATCTTCAATCCTCAATCGCCAGTCCTCAATCTCCAATCCTCTATGCTCAGTCGTCAATCCTCAAGCCTCAGTCCTCAATCCTCAATCCTCAATGCTCAAACCTCAATCCTCAACCGTCAGTCCTCGTCCTCAATCCTCAACCCTCAATCCTCAGTCCTCAATCTTCAATCATCAATAATCAATCTTCAATCCTCAATAATCAATCCTCAATCCTCAATCCTCAATCCTCAATATTCAACACCCAACCCTTAACCATCAATCCTCAATACTCAACCATCAATCCTCAATTCTCAATATTCAATAGGACATCCTGAATTCTTATGGTTCAATACTCAATCGAGAATATTCAATAATCAAACCTCAAACCACAAGCATCAATTCTCAACACTCAATCCTCAACACTCAGTCCTCTCTCTTCAATCCTACATCCTCAACCCTCGATCCTCAAGCGTCAATCCTCAGTCCTCAATCCTCAATCCTCAATCGTCAGTCTTCAATCCTCAATAATCAATCTTCAATCCTCAATCCTCAAACCTCAATCCTCAATACTCAATCCTCAATCCTCAATCCTCAATCCTCAATCCTCAATCCTCAATCCTCAATCCTCAATCGTCAGTCTTCAACCCTCAATACTCAATCTTCAATTCTCAATCGCCTATCTTCAATCCTCAATACTAAATCTACAATCCTCGATCCTCAATCCTCAATCCTCAATCCTCATTCTACAATCCTCAATACTCAATCTTGAATCATCAATCCTCAATTCTCAATCCTCAATCCTAAATACTCAATCGTCACTCCTCAATGCCCAATCCTCAATCTTCAATCCTCAATCTTCAATCCTCAATCCTCAATCCTCAATCCTCAATCCTCAATGCTAAATCATCAATCCTCAATCTTCAATACTTAATACTCAATCCTCAAACCTCAATCCTGAATCCTCAATCATCAATCCTCAATCTTCAATACTCATTCTTCAATCCTCAATCTTCAATCCTCAATACTCAACCATCAATCCTCAGTTCTCAATAGAATATCATCAATTCACAGTTTTCAATACTCAATTCTCAATCTGCAATTTTCAAATCTCTATCCACAAACATCAATTCTCACCTCTCAACCCTCAACACTCAGTCCCCAATCCTCAATATTCAATCCTCAATCCTCAATCCTCAATCCTCAATCCTCAATCTTCAATCCTCAATCCTCAATCCTCAATCCTCAATGCTCAATCATCAATCCTCAATCTTCAATACTTAATACTCAATCCTCAAACCTCAATCCTGAATCCTCAATCATCAATCCTCAATCTTCAATACTCAATCTTCAATCCTCAATCCTCAATCCTCAATCCTCAATCCTCAATGCTCAATCATCAATCCTCAATCTTCAATACTTAATACTCAATCCTCAAACCTCAATCCTGAATCCTCAATCCTCAAACCTCAATCCTCAATACTCAATCCTCAATCCTCAATCCTCAATCCTCAATCCTCAATCCTCAATCCTCAATCGTCAGTCTTCAACCCTCAATACTCAATCTTCAATTCTCAATCGCCTATCTTCAATCCTCAATACTAAATCTACAATCCTCGATCCTCAATCCTCAATCCTCAATCCTCATTCTACAATCCTCAATAATCAATCTTGAATCATCAATCCTCAATTCTCAATCCTCAATCCTAAATACTCAATCGTCACTCCTCAATGCCCAATCCTCAATCTTCAATCCTCAATCTTCAATCCTCAATCCTCAATCCTCAATCCTCAAACCTCAATGCTCAATCATCAATCCTCAATCTTCAATACTTAATACTCAATCCTCAAACCTCAATCCTGAATCCTGAATCCTCAATCATCAATCCTCAATCTTCAATACTCATTCTTCAATCCTCAATCTTCAATCCTCAATACTCAACCATCAATCCTCAGTTCTCAATAGAATATTATCAATTCACAGTTTTCAATACTCAATTCTCAATCTGCAATTTTCAAATCTCTATCCACAAACATCAATTCTCACCTCTCAACCCTCAACACTCAGTCCCCAATCCTCAATATTCAATCCTCAATCCTCAATCCTCAATCCTCAATCCTCAATCTTCAATCCTCAATACTCAATCCTCAATCCTCAATCCTCAATCCTCAATCCTCAATCCTCAATCCTCAATCGTCAGGCTTCAACCCTCAATACTCAATCTTCAATACTCAACACTCAATCCTCAATCCTCAATCCTCAGTCCTCTAACCTCAATTCTGAATCCTCAATCCTGTGTCCTCAATCTTCGGCCCTCAGTCCTCAACTATCAATTGTCAATCCTCAATCCTCAATAGAATATCCTCAATTCACAGCTTTCAATAATCAATACTCAAACTGCAATCTTCGAACCTCTATCCACAAACATCAATTCTCATCACTCAACCCTCAACACTCAGTCCTCAACGTTCAATCCTCAATCCTCAATCCTCAATCCTCAATCGTCAATCTTCAATCCTCAATCCTCAATCCTCAATGCTAAATCATCAATCCTCAATCTTCAATACTTAATACTCAATCCTCAAACCTCAATCCTGAATCCTCAATCATCAATCCTCAATCTTCAATACTCATTCTTCAATCCTCAATCTTCAATCCTCAATACTCAACCATCAATCCTCAGTTCTCAATAGAATATCATCAATTCACAGTTTTCAATACTCAATTCTCAATCTGCAATTTTCAAATCTCTATCCACAAACATCAATTCTCACCTCTCAACCCTCAACACTCAGTCCCCAATCCTCAATATTCAATCCTCAATCCTCAATCCTCAATCCTCAATCCTCAATCTTCAATCCTCAATCCTCAATCCTCAATCCTCAATGCTCAATCATCAATCCTCAATCTTCAATACTTAATACTCAATCCTCAAACCTCAATCCTGAATCCTCAATCATCAATCCTCAATCTTCAATACTCAATCTTCAATCCTCAATCCTCAATCCTCAATCCTCAATCCTCAATCCTCAATGCTCAATCATCAATCCTCAATCTTCAATACTTAATACTCAATCCTCAAACCTCAATCCTGAATCCTCAATCCTCAAACCTCAATCCTCAATACTCAATCCTCAATCCTCAATCCTCAATCCTCAATCCTCAATCCTCAATCCTCAATCGTCAGTCTTCAACCCTCAATACTCAATCTTCAATTCTCAATCGCCTATCTTCAATCCTCAATACTAAATCTACAATCCTCGATCCTCAATCCTCAATCCACAATCCTCATTCTACAATCCTCAATAATCAATCTTGAATCATCAATCCTCAATTCTCAATCCTCAATCCTAAATACTCAATCGTCACTCCTCAATGCCCAATCCTCAATCTTCAATCCTCAATCTTCAATCCTCAATCCTCAATCCTCAATCCTCAAACCTCAATGCTCAATCATCAATCCTCAATCTTCAATACTTAATACTCAATCCTCAAACCTCAATCCTGAATCCTGAATCCTCAATCATCAATCCTCAATCTTCAATACTCATTCTTCAATCCTCAATCTTCAATCCTCAATACTCAACCATCAATCCTCAGTTCTCAATAGAATATTATCAATTCACAGTTTTCAATACTCAATTCTCAATCTGCAATTTTCAAATCTCTATCCACAAACATCAATTCTCACCTCTCAACCCTCAACACTCAGTCCCCAATCCTCAATATTCAATCCTCAATCCTCAATCCTCAATCCTCAATCCTCAATCTTCAATCCTCAATACTCAATCCTCAATCCTCAATCCTCAATCCTCAATCCTCAATCCTCAATCCTCAATCGTCAGGCTTCAACCCTCAATACTCAATCTTCAATACTCAACACTCAATCCTCAATCCTCAATCCTCAGTCCTCTAACCTCAATTCTGAATCCTCAATCCTGTGTCCTCAATCTTCGGCCCTCAGTCCTCAACTATCAATTGTCAATCCTCAATCCTCAATAGAATATCCTCAATTCACAGCTTTCAATAATCAATACTCAAACTGCAATCTTCGAACCTCTATCCACAAACATCAATTCTCATCACTCAACCCTCAACACTCAGTCCTCAACGTTCAATCCTCAATCCTCAATCCTCAATCCTCAATCGTCAATCTTCAATCCTCAATCCTCAATCCTCAATGCTCAATCATCAATCCTCAATCTTCAATACTTAATACTCAATCCTCAAACCTCAATCCTGAATCCTCAATCCTCAAACCTCAATCCTCAATACTCAATCCTCAATCCTCAATCCTCAATCCTCAATCCTCAATCCTCAATCCTCAATCGTCAGTCTTCAACCCTCAATACTCAATCTTCAATTCCCAATCGCCTATCTTCAATCCTCAATACTAAATCTACAATCCTCGATCCTCAATCCTCAATCCTCAATCCTCATTCTACAATCCTCAATCCTCATTCTACAATCCTCAATACTCAATCTTGAATCATCAATCCTCAATTCTCAATCCTCAATCCTAAATACTCAATCGTCACTCCTCAATGCCCAATCCTCAATCTTCAATCCTCAATCTTCAATCCTCAATCCTCAATCCTCAATCCTCAAACCTCAATGCTCAATCATCAATCCTCAATCTTCAATACTTAATACTCAATCCTCAAACCTCAATCCTGAATCCTGAATCCTCAATCATCAATCCTCAATCTTCAATACTCATTCTTCAATCCTCAATCTTCAATCCTCAATACTCAACCATCAATCCTCAGTTCTCAATAGAATATCATCAATTCACAGTTTTCAATACTCAATTCTCAAGCTGCAATTTTCAAATCTCTATCCACAAACATCAATTCTCACCTCTCAACCCTCAACACTCAATCCTCAATCCTCAATCCTCAATCCTCAATCCTCAATCCTCAATCCTCAATCCTCAATCTTCAATCCTCAATACTCAATCCTCAATCCTCAATCCTCAATCCTCAATCCTCAATCCTCAATCCTCAATCGTCAGGCTTCAACCCTCAATACTCAATCTTCAATACTCAACACTCAATCCTCAATCCTCAATCCTCAGTCCTCTAACCTCAATTCTGAATCCTCAATCCTGTGTCCTCAATCTTCGGCCCTCAGTCCTCAACTATCAATTGTCAATCCTCAATCCTCAATAGAATATCCTCAATTCACAGCTTTCAATAATCAATACTCAAACTGCAATCTTCGAACCTCTATCCACAAACATCAATTCTCATCACTCAACCCTCAACACTCAGTCCTCAACGTTCAATCCTCAATCCTCAATCCTCAATCCTCAATCGTCAATCTTCAATCCTCAATCCTCAATCCTCAATGCTAAATCATCAATCCTCAATCTTCAATACTTAATACTCAATCCTCAAACCTCAATCCTGAATCCTCAATCATCAATCCTCAATCTTCAATACTCATTCTTCAATCCTCAATCTTCAATCCTCAATACTCAACCATCAATCCTCAGTTCTCAATAGAATATCATCAATTCACAGTTTTCAATACTCAATTCTCAATCTGCAATTTTCAAATCTCTATCCACAAACATCAATTCTCACCTCTCAACCCTCAACACTCAGTCCCCAATCCTCAATATTCAATCCTCAATCCTCAATCCTCAATCCTCAATCCTCAATCTTCAATCCTCAATCCTCAATCCTCAATCCTCAATGCTCAATCATCAATCCTCAATCTTCAATACTTAATACTCAATCCTCAAACCTCAATCCTGAATCCTCAATCATCAATCCTCAATCTTCAATACTCAATCTTCAATCCTCAATCCTCAATCCTCAATCCTCAATCCTCAATGCTCAATCATCAATCCTCAATCTTCAATACTTAATACTCAATCCTCAAACCTCAATCCTGAATCCTCAATCCTCAAACCTCAATCCTCAATACTCAATCCTCAATCCTCAATCCTCAATCCTCAATCCTCAATCCTCAATCCTCAATCGTCAGTCTTCAACCCTCAATACTCAATCTTCAATTCTCAATCGCCTATCTTCAATCCTCAATACTAAATCTACAATCCTCGATCCTCAATCCTCAATCCACAATCCTCATTCTACAATCCTCAATAATCAATCTTGAATCATCAATCCTCAATTCTCAATCCTCAATCCTAAATACTCAATCGTCACTCCTCAATGCCCAATCCTCAATCTTCAATCCTCAATCTTCAATCCTCAATCCTCAATCCTCAATCCTCAAACCTCAATGCTCAATCATCAATCCTCAATCTTCAATACTTAATACTCAATCCTCAAACCTCAATCCTGAATCCTGAATCCTCAATCATCAATCCTCAATCTTCAATACTCATTCTTCAATCCTCAATCTTCAATCCTCAATACTCAACCATCAATCCTCAGTTCTCAATAGAATATTATCAATTCACAGTTTTCAATACTCAATTCTCAATCTGCAATTTTCAAATCTCTATCCACAAACATCAATTCTCACCTCTCAACCCTCAACACTCAGTCCCCAATCCTCAATATTCAATCCTCAATCCTCAATCCTCAATCCTCAATCCTCAATCTTCAATCCTCAATACTCAATCCTCAATCCTCAATCCTCAATCCTCAATCCTCAATCCTCAATCCTCAATCGTCAGGCTTCAACCCTCAATACTCAATCTTCAATACTCAACACTCAATCCTCAATCCTCAATCCTCAGTCCTCTAACCTCAATTCTGAATCCTCAATCCTGTGTCCTCAATCTTCGGCCCTCAGTCCTCAACTATCAATTGTCAATCCTCAATCCTCAATAGAATATCCTCAATTCACAGCTTTCAATAATCAATACTCAAACTGCAATCTTCGAACCTCTATCCACAAACATCAATTCTCATCACTCAACCCTCAACACTCAGTCCTCAACGTTCAATCCTCAATCCTCAATCCTCAATCCTCAATCGTCAATCTTCAATCCTCAATCCTCAATCCTCAATGCTCAATCATCAATCCTCAATCTTCAATACTTAATACTCAATCCTCAAACCTCAATCCTGAATCCTCAATCCTCAAACCTCAATCCTCAATACTCAATCCTCAATCCTCAATCCTCAATCCTCAATCCTCAATCCTCAATCCTCAATCGTCAGTCTTCAACCCTCAATACTCAATCTTCAATTCCCAATCGCCTATCTTCAATCCTCAATACTAAATCTACAATCCTCGATCCTCAATCCTCAATCCTCAATCCTCATTCTACAATCCTCAATCCTCATTCTACAATCCTCAATACTCAATCTTGAATCATCAATCCTCAATTCTCAATCCTCAATCCTAAATACTCAATCGTCACTCCTCAATGCCCAATCCTCAATCTTCAATCCTCAATCTTCAATCCTCAATCCTCAATCCTCAATCCTCAAACCTCAATGCTCAATCATCAATCCTCAATCTTCAATACTTAATACTCAATCCTCAAACCTCAATCCTGAATCCTGAATCCTCAATCATCAATCCTCAATCTTCAATACTCATTCTTCAATCCTCAATCTTCAATCCTCAATACTCAACCATCAATCCTCAGTTCTCAATAGAATATCATCAATTCACAGTTTTCAATACTCAATTCTCAAGCTGCAATTTTCAAATCTCTATCCACAAACATCAATTCTCACCTCTCAACCCTCAACACTCAATCCTCAATCCTCAATCCTCAATCCTCAATCCTCAATCCTCAATCCTCAATCCTCAATCTTCAATCCTCAATACTCAATCCTCAATCCTCAATCCTCAATCCTCAATCCTCAATCCTCAATCCTCAATCGTCAGGCTTCAACCCTCAATACTCAATCTTCAATACTCAACACTCAATCCTCAATCCTCAATCCTCAGTCCTCTAACCTCAATTCTGAATCCTCAATCCTGTGTCCTCAATCTTCGGCCCTCAGTCCTCAACTATCAATTGTCAATCCTCAATCCTCAATAGAATATCCTCAATTCACAGCTTTCAATAATCAATACTCAAACTGCAATCTTCGAACCTCTATCCACAAACATCAATTCTCATCACTCAACCCTCAACACTCAGTCCTCAACGTTCAATCCTCAATCCTCAATCCTCAATCCTCAATCGTCAATCTTCAATCCTCAATACTCAATCTTCAATCCTCAATCCTTAGTCCTCAATACTCAATCCTCAATCCTCATTCTTCAATCCTCAATACTCAATCTTCAATCCTCAATCATCAATTCTCAACACTCAATCCTCAATCCTCAATCCTCAGTCCTAAATTCTCAATCCTCAATCGTCAGTCTTCAATCCTCAATACTCAATCTTCTATCCTCAATCCTCAATCCTCAATCCTCAATCCTCATTCTTGAATCCTCAATACCCAATACTCAATCTTCAATCCTCAATTCTCAATCCTCATTTCTCAATGCTCTATCCTCAGTCCTCAGTCCTCAAACCTCAATCCTCTACCGTCAGCCCCCATCCTCAATCCTCAACCTTCAATCTTAAATCCTCAATCCTCAATCCTCAATACTCATTCTTCAATCCTCAATACTCAATCCTCAGTCGTCAATCCTCAATCCCCAATCCTCAATCTTCAATGCTCAATCCTCAATCCTCAATACTCAATCCTCAATCCTCAATCTTCAATCCTCAATACTCAATCTTCAATCCTAAATCCTCAATCCTCAATCCTCAATCCTCAATCCTCAATCCTGAATCCTCAATCTTCAATCCTCAATACTCAATCTGCAATCCTCAAACCTCAATCCTCAGCCCTCAGCCCTCATCCTCCATCCTCAATACTCAATCCTCAATCCTGAATCTTCAATCCTCTATATTCAATCTTCAATCCTCAATACTCAATCCTCAATCCTCAGTGATCAATACTCAATCGTCAATAATGAATCCTCAATCCTCAATCCTCAATCCTCAATCCTCAATCCTCAATCCTCATTTCTCAATCCTCAATCCTCAACCCTCAGTCCTCATCCTCAATTCTCAATTCTCAATCCACAATCCTGAATTCTCAATCTTCAATCCTCAATAATCAACCTCCAATCCTAGATCCTCAGACCACAATACTCAACCATCAATCCTCAATACTGAATCTTCAATCCTCAATCCTCAATCCTCAATCCTTAATCCTCAATCGTCAATCTTCAGTCCTCAATACTCAATCTTCAATTCTCAATCTTCAATCCTCAATCCTCAACCCTCAATCCTCAGTACTCAATCCTGAATCCTCAATCTTCAATCCTCAATACTCAATCTTCAACCCTCAATCCTCAATCCTCAATCTTCAATCCTCAATCTTCAATCCTCAATCCTCAATCCTCAATCTTCAATCCTCAATACTCAATCTGCAATCCTCAATCCTCAAACCTCAGTCCTCAATCCTCATTCTTCAATCCTCAATACCCAATACTCAATCTTCAATCCTCAATCCTCAATCCTCATTTCTCAATGCTCTATCCTCAGTCCTCAGTCCTCAAACCTCAATCCTCAACCGTCAGCCCCCATCCTGAATCCTCAATCCTCGATCTTCAATCCTCAATCCTCAATCCTCAATACTCAATCTTCGATCCTCAATCCTTAGTCCTCAAACCTCAATTCTGAATCCTCAATACTGAATCCTCAATACTGAATCCTCACTCTTCAGACCTCAGTCCTCAACAATCTGTTGTCAATCCTCAATCCTCAATAGAATATCCTCAATTCAAAGTTTTCAATACCCAATACTCAATCTGCAATCCTCAATCCTCATTCCTCAATCATCAAGCCTCAATCTTCAACACTCAATTCTCAATCCTCAATCGTCAGATTTCTATCCTCAATACTCAATCTTCAATCCTCAACACTCAATCCTCAATCCTCAATCCTCAATCCTCATTCTTCAATCCTCAGTACCCAATACTCAATCTTCAATCCTCAATCCTCAATCCTCAATCCTCAATCCTCATTCCTCAATCATCAATCCTCAATCTTCAATACTCAATTCTCAATCCTCAATCGTCAGTCTTCTATCCTCAATACTCAATCTTCAACCCTCAACACTCAATCCTCAATCCTCAATCCTCAATCCTCATTCTTCAATCCTCAGTACCCAATCCTCAATCTTCAATCCTCAATCCTCAATCCTCAATTCTCAATCCTCAATCTTCAATCCTCAATACTAAATCTTCAATCCTCAATCCTCGATCCTCAATCCTCAATTCTCAATCCTCAATCGTCAGTCTTCTATCCTCAATACTCAATCTTCAATCCTCAATCCTCAATCATCAATCCTCAATCTTCAATACTCAATCCTCAATCCTCAATCCTCAATCCTCAATACTAACCATCAATCCTCAATTCTCGATACTCAATAGAATATCCTGAATTCTCAGGATTCTATACTCAAACCTCAATCCTCAACCCTCTGCCCTCATTCTCAATCCTCAATCCTCAATCCTCAATATTCAATCCCCAATACTCAGTCTTCAATCCTCAATCCTCAATCCTCAATCCTCAGCACTCAGTCCTCAAACCTCAATGCTCAATCCTAAATCCCCAATCCTCAATCCTCAATCCTCAATCACCAATCCTCAATCTTCAATACTCATTCCTCAATCCTCAATCCCCAATCCTCAGTCTTCAATCATCAATCATCAATCTTCAACACTCAATCCTCAATCCTCAATCTTCAATACTAACCATCAATCCTCAATTCTCGATACTCAATAGAATATCCTGAATTCTCAGGATTCAATACTGAAACCTCAACCCTCAAGCCTCAGCCCTCATCCTCCATCCTCAATCGCCAATCCTCAATCCTGAATCTTCAATCCTCAACATTCAATCTTCTATCCTCAATCCTCAAACCTCAATCCTCAATCCTCAATCCTCAGTGATCAATACTCAATCTTCAATACTCAATCCTCAATCCTCAATCCTCTATCCTCAATCCTCAATCCTCAATGCCCAATCATTATTTCTCAACCCTCAATCCTCAACCCTTAGTCGTCATCCTCAATTCTCAATTCTCAATCCTCAATCCTCATTTCTCAATCTTCATCCTCAATAATCAATCTCCAATACTAGATACTCAATCCTCTATCCTCAATCCCCAATCCTCAATCCTCAATATTCAAGACACAACCCTCAGCCATCAATCCTCAATACTCAACCATCAATCCTCAATTCTCAATACTCAATACAATATTCTGAATACTCATGGTTCAATACTCAATCCACAATATTGAATAATCAAGTCTCAATCCTCAATCATCAATCCTCAATACTCAATTTCAATCCTCAATCCTCAATTCTCAATCCCCAATACTCAATCCTCAATCGTCAATCCTCAATCCCCAATCCTCAATCTTCAATCCTCAACCTCAATCCTCAATCCTCAATCCTCAATCCTCAATCTTCAATCCTCAATACTCAATCTTCAATCCTCAATCCTCAATCCTCAATCTTCAATCCTCAATCCTCAACCCTCAATCCTCAATCCTCAATCCTCAATCCTCAATACTCAATCTGCAATCCTCTATCCTCAATCCTCAATCCTCAATTCTCATTCTTCAATCCTCAATACCCAATCCTCAATCTTCAATCCTCAATCCTCAATCCTCAATTCTCAATCCTCAATCCTCAATCCTCAGACCTCAAACATCAATATTCAACCCTCAGTCCTCGTCCTCTATCCACAACATTCAATCCTCAATCCTCAATCTTCAATCATCAATATTCAATCTTCAATCCTCAATCCTCAATCCTCAATCCTCAATCCTCAATCCTCAATCCTCATTCCTCAATCCTCAATCTTCAATCCCCAATACTCAATCTTCAATCCCCAATCCTCAATTCTCAATCCTCAAGACTCAATGTTCAATCCTCAATACTCAATCTTCAATCCTCAATCCTCAATCCTCAATCCTCAATCCTCATTCTTCAATCCTCAATACCCAATCCTCAATCTTCAATCCTCAATCCTCAACTCTCAGTCCTCAATCCTCAATCCTCAGACCTCACACATCAATACTTAACCCTCAGTCCTCGTCCTCAATCCACAACCCTCAATCCTCAAACCTCAATCCTCAACCGTCAGTCCTCGTCCACAATCCTCAAACCTCAATCCTCAATCCTCAATATTCAATCATCAATACTCAATCTTCAAACCTCAGTGCTCAATCCTCAATCCTCAATCCTCAATCCTCAATATTCAAGACACAACCCTCAGCCACCAATCCTCAATACTCAACCATCAATCCTCAATTCTCAATACTCAATAGAATATTCTGAATACTCATGGTTCAATACTCAATCCACAATATTCAATAATCAAATCTCAATCCTCAATCTTCAGTCCTCAATACTCAATTTCAATCCCCAATCCTCAATTCTCAATCCCCAATACTCAATCCTCAATCGTCAATCCTCAATCCCCAATCCTCAATCTTCAATCCTCAACCTCAATCCTCAATCCTCAATCCTCAATCCTCAATTCTCAATCCTCAATCCTCAATGTTCAATCCTCAATACTCAATCCTCAATCCGCAATCCTCAATCCTCAGTCCTCAATCCTCATTCTTCAATCCTCAATACCCAATCCTCAATCTTCAATCCTCAATCCTCAACTCTCAATCCTCGATCCTGAATCCTCAGACGTCACACATCAATACTCAACCCTCAGTCCTCGTCCTCAATCCACAACCCTCAATCCTCAATCCTCAATCATCAATCATCAATATTCAATCTTCAGTCCTCAATCCTCAATCCTCAATCCTCAATCCTCAATCCTCAATATTCAATCCGCAATACCCAATCCTGAATCTTCAATCCACAATCCTCAATCCTCAATCCTCAATCCTCAATACTCAATCCACAATTCTCAGTCCTCAAACATCAATCCTGAATCCACAATCCTGAATCCTCAATCTTCAGACCTCAGTCCTCAACAATCATTCGTCAGTTATCAATCCTCAATAGAATTTCGTCAATTCACACCTTTCAATACTCAATACTCAGTCTGCAATCTTAAAATCTCTATCCACAAACTTCAATTCTCACCACTCAACCCTCAACATTCAGTCCCCCATCCTCAATCTTCAATCCTCAATCCTCAATCCTCAATCCTCAATTCTCAATCCTCAATCCTCAATCCTCAGACCTCAAACATCAACATTCAATCCTCAGTTCTCGTCCTCAATCCACAACACTCAATCCTCAATCCTCAATCTTCAATCATCAATATTCAATCTTCAATCCTCAATCCTCAATCCTCAATCGTCAATCCTCAATCCTCAATCCTCAATCCTCAATCTTCGATCCTCAATCCTCAATCCTCATTCTTCAATCCTCAATACCCAATCCTCAATCTTCAATCCTCAATCCTCAATCCTCAATTCTCAATCCTCTATCTTCAATCCTCAATACTAAATCTTCAATCCTCGATCTTCAATCCTCAATCCTCAATCCACAATCCTCAGTCCTCAGTCCTCAAACCTCAATACTCAATCCTCAATCCCAAATCCTCAATCCTCAATTTTCAATCATCAATACTAAATCGTCAATCCTCAATCCTCGATCCTCAATCTTCAATCCTCAATCCTCAATCGTCAGTCTTCTATCCTCAATACTCAATCTTCAATCCTCAATCCTCAATCCTCAATCCTCAATCTTCAATACTCAATCCTCAATCCTCAATCCTCAATCCTCAATATTCAACACTCAACCCTCAACCATCAATCGTCAATACTCAACCACCAAACCTCAATTCTCAATACTCAATAGAACATCCTGAATTCTGATGGTTCAATACTCAATCCAGAATATTCAATAATCAAATCTCAAACCTCAAGCATCAATTCTCAACACTCAATCCTCTCTCTTCAATCCTACATCCTCAACCCTCGATCCTCAAGCGTCAATCCTCAGTCCTCAATCCTCAATCCTCAATCGTCAGTCTTCAATCCTCAATACTCAATCTTCAATCCTCAATCCTCAAACCTCAATCCTCAATACTCAATCCTCAATCCTCAATCCTCAATCCTCAATCCTCAATCCTCAATCCTCAATCGTCAGTCTTCAACCCTCAATACTCAATCTTCAATTCTCAATCGCCTATCTTCAATCCTCAATACTAAATCTACAATCCTCGATCCTCAATCCTCAATCCTCAATCCTCAATGCTAAATCATCAATCCTCAATCTTCAATACTTAATACTCAATCCTCAAACCTCAATCCTGAATCCTCAATCATCAATCCTGAATCTTCAATACTCATTCTTCAATCCTCAATCTTCAATCCTCAATACTCAACCATCAATCCTCAGTTCTCAATAGAATATCATCAATTCACAGTTTTCAATACTCAATTCTCAATCTGCAATTTTCAAATCTCTATCCACAAACATCAATTCTCACCTCTCAACCCTCAACACTCAGTCCCCAATCCTCAATATTCAATCCTCAATCCTCAATCCTCAATCCTCAATCCTCAATCTTCAATCCTCAATCCTCAATCCTCAATCCTCAATGCTCAATCATCAATCCTCAATCTTCAATACTTAATACTCAATCCTCAAACCTCAATCCTGAATCCTCAATCATCAATCCTCAATCTTCAATACTCAATCTTCAATCCTCAATCCTCAATCCTCAATCCTCAATCCTCAATGCTCAATCATCAATCCTCAATCTTCAATACTTAATACTCAATCCTCAAACCTCAATCCTGAATCCTCAATCCTCAAACCTCAATCCTCAATACTCAATCCTCAATCCTCAATCCTCAATCCTCAATCCTCAATCCTCAATCCTCAATCGTCAGTCTTCAACCCTCAATACTCAATCTTCAATTCTCAATCGCCTATCTTCAATCCTCAATACTAAATCTACAATCCTCGATCCTCAATCCTCAATCCTCAATCCTCATTCTACAATCCTCAATACTCAATCTTGAATCATCAATCCTCAATTCTCAATCCTCAATCCTAAATACTCAATCGACACTCCTCAATGCCCAATCCTCAATCTTCAATCCTCAATCTTCAATCCTCAATCCTCAATCCTCAATCCTCAAACATCAATGCTCAATCATCAATCCTCAATCTTCAATACTTAATACTCAATCCTCAAACCTCAATCCTGAATCCTGAATCCTCAATCATCAATCCTCAATCTTCAATACTCATTCTTCAATCCTCAATCTTCAATCCTCAATACTCAACCATCAATCCTCAGTTCTCAATAGAATATCATCAATTCACAGTTTTCAATACTCAATTCTCAATCTGCAATTTTCAAATCTCTATCCACAAACATCAATTCTCACCTCTCAACCCTCAACACTCAGTCCCCAATCCTCAATATTCAATCCTCAATCCTCAATCCTCAATCCTCAATCCTCAATCTTCAATCCTCAATACTCAATCCTCAATCCTCAATCCTCAATCCTCAATCCTCAATCCTCAATCCTCAATCGTCAGGCTTCAACCCTCAATACTCAATCTTCAATACTCAACACTCAATCCTCAATCCTCAATCCTCAGTCCTCTAACCTCAATTCTGAATCCTCAATCCTGTGTCCTCAATCTTCGGCCCTCAGTCCTCAACTATCAATTGTCAATCCTCAATCCTCAATAGAATATCCTCAATTCACAGCTTTCAATAATCAATACTCAAACTGCAATCTTCGTACCTCTATCCACAAACATCAATTCTCATCACTCAACCCTCAACACTCAGTCCTCAACGTTCAATCCTCAATCCTCAATCCTCAATCCTCAATCGTCAATCTTCAATCCTCAATACTCAATCTTCAATCCTCAATCCTTAGTCCTCAATACTCAATCCTCAATCCTCATTCTTCAATCCTCAATACCCAATCTTCAATCCTCAATCATCAATTCTCAACACTCAATCCTCAATCCTCAATCCTCAGTCCTAAATTCTCAATCCTCAATCGTCAGTCTTCAATCCTCAATACTCAATCTTCTATCCTCAATCCTCAATCCTCAATCCTCAATCCTCATTCTTGAATCCTCAATACCCAATACTCAATCTTCAATCCTCAATTCTCAATCCTCATTTCTCAATGCTCTATCCTCAGTCCTCAGTCCTCAAACCTCAATCCTCTACCGTCAGCCCCCATCCTCAATCCTCAACCTTCAATCTTAAATCCTCAATCCTCAATCCTCAATACTCATTCTTCAATCCTCAATACTCAATCCTCAATCGTCAATCCTCAATCCCCAATCCTCAATCTTCAATGCTCAATCCTCAATCCTCAATACTCAATCCTCAATCCTCAATCTTCAATCCTCAATACTCAATCTTCAATCCTAAATCCTCAATCCTCAATCCTCAATCCTCAATCCTCAATCCTGAATCCTCAATCTTCAATCCTCAATACTCAATCTGCAATCCTCAAACCTCAATCCTCAGCCCTCAGCCCTCATCCTCCATCCTCAATACTCAATCCTCAATCCTGAATCTTCAATCCTCTATATTCAATCTTCAATCCTCAATACTCAATCCTCAATCCTCAGTGATCAATACTCAATCGTCAATAATGAATCCTCAATCCTCAATCCTCAATCCTCAATCCTCAATCCTCAATCCTCATTTCTCAATCCTCAATCCTCAACCCTCAGTCCTCATCCTCAATTCTCAATTCTCAATCCACAATCCTGAATTCTCAATCTTCAATCCTCAATAATCAACCTCCAATCCTAGATCCTCAGACCACAATACTCAACCATCAATCCTCAATACTGAATCTTCAATCCTCAATTCTCAATCCTCAATCCTTAATCCTCAATCGTCAATCTTCAGTCCTCAATACTCAATCTTCAATTCTCAATCTTCAATCCTCAATCCTCAATCCTCAATCCTCAGTACTCAATCCTGAATCCTCAATCTTCAATCCTCAATACTCAATCTTCAACCCTCAATCCTCAATCCTCAATCTTCAATCCTCAATCTTCAATCCTCAATCCTCAATCCTCTATCTTCAATCCTCAATACTAAATCTTCAATCCTCGATCTTCAATCCTCAATCCTCAATCCACAATCCTCAGTCCTCAGTCCTCAAACCTCAATACTCAATCCTCAATCCCAAATCCTCAATCCTCAATTTTCAATCATCAATACTAAGTCGTCAATCCTCAATCCTCGATCCTCAATCTTCAATCCTCATTCCTCAATCGTCAGTCTTCTATCCTCAATACTCAATCTTCAATCCTCAATCCTCAATCCTCAATCCTCAATCTTCAATACTCAATCCTCAATCCTCAATCCTCAATCCTCAATATTCAACACTCAACCCTCAACCATCAATCGTCAATACTCAACCACCAAACCTCAATTCTCAATACTCAATAGAACATCCTGAATTCTGATGGTTCAATACTCAATCCAGAATATTCAATAATCAAATCTCAATCCTCAAGCATCAATTCTCAACACTCAATCCTCAACATTCAGTCCTCTCTCTTCAATCCTACATCCTCAACACTCAATCCTCAAGCGTCAATCCTCAATACTCAATCCTCAATCCTCAATCATCAATCCTCAATCTTCAATACTCAATCCTCAATCCTCAATCCTCAATCCTCAATACTCAACCATCAATCCTAAATTCTCAATGCTCAATAGAATATCCTGAATTCTCAGGATTCTATACTCAAACCTCAATCCTCAACCCTCAGACCTCATTCCCAATCCTCAATCCTCAATCCTCAATATTCAATCCCCAATACTCAATCTTCAATCCTCTATCCTCAATCCTCAATCCTCAATCCACAATCCTCGGTCATAAATCCTCAATCTTCAATACTCAATCGTCAATCCTCAGTCCTCAATCCTCAATCCTCAATCCTCGTTCCTCAAGCCTCAATCCTCAACCCTCAGTCCACATCCTCAATTCTCAATTCTCAATCCTCAATCCTCAATCCTCAGCCTTCAATCCCCAAAAATCAATCTCCAATCCTAGATCTTCAATCCTCAATCCTCAGTCCTTAATCCTCAATCTTCAATCCTCAATCGCCAGTCCTCAATCTCCAATCCTCTATGCTCAGTCGTCAATCCTCAAGCCTCAGTCCTCAATCCTCAATCCTCAATGCTCAAACCTCAATCCTCAACCGTCAGTCCTCGTCCTCAATCCTCAACCCTCAATCCTCAGTCCTCAATCTTCAATCATCAATAATCAATCTTCAATCCTCAATAATCAATCCTCAATCCTCAATCCTCAATCCTCAATATTTAACACTCAACCCTTAACCCTTAACCATCAATCCTCAATACTCAACCATCAATCCTCAATTCTCAATACTCAATAGGACATCCTGAATTCTTATGGTTCAATACTCAATCCAGAATATTCAATAATCAAACCTCAAACCACAAGCATCAATTCTCAACACTCAATCCTCAACACTCAGTCCTCTCTCTTCAATCCTACATCCTCAACCCTCGATCCTCAAGCGTCAATCCTCAGTCCTCAATCCTCAATCCTCAATCGTCAGTCTTCAATCCTCAATACTCAATCTTCAATCCTCAATCCTCAAACCTCAATCCTCAATACTCAATCCTCAATCCTCAATCCTCAATCCTCAATCCTCAATCCTCAATCCTCAATCGTCAGTCTTCAACCCTCAATACTCAATCTTCAATTCTCAATCGCCTATCTTCAATCCTCAATACTAAATCTACAATCCTCGATCCTCAATCCTCAATCCTCAATCCTCATTCTACAATCCTCAATACTCAATCTTGAATCATCAATCCTCAATTCTCAATCCTCAATCCTAAATACTCAATCGTCACTCCTCAATGCCCAATCCTCAATCTTCAATCCTCAATCTTCAACCCTCAATCCTCAATCCTCAATCCTCAAACCTCAATGCTCAATCATCAATCCTCAATCTTCAATACTTAATACTCAATCCTCAAACCTCAACCCTGATTCCTGAATCCTCAATCATCAATCCTCAATCTTCAATACTCATTCTTCAATCCTCAATCTTCAATCCTCAATACTCAACCATCAATCCTCAGTTCTCAATAGAATATCATCAATTCACAGTTTTCAATACTCAATTCTCAATCTGCAATTTTCAAATCTCTATCCACAAACATCAATTCTCACCTCTCAACCCTCAACACTCAGTCCCCAATCCTCAATATTCAATCCTCAATCCTCAATCCTCAATCCTCAATCCTCAATCTTCAATCCTCAATACTCAATCCTCAATCCTCAATCCTCAATCCTCAATCCTCAATCCTCAATCCTCAATCGTCAGGCTTCAACCCTCAATACTCAATCTTCAATACTCAACACTCAATCCTCAATCCTCAATCCTCAGTCCTCTAACCTCAATTCTGAATCCTCAATCCTGTGTCCTCAATCTTCGGCCCTCAGTCCTCAACTATCAATTGTCAATCCTCAATCCTCAATAGAATATCCTCAATTCACAGCTTTCAATAATCAATACTCAAACTGCAATCTTCGAACCTCTATCCACAAACATCAATTCTCATCACTCAACCCTCAACACTCAGTCCTCAACGTTCAATCCTCAATCCTCAATCCTCAATCCTCAATCGTCAATCTTCAATCCTCAATACTCAATCTTCAATCCTCAATCCTTAGTCCTCAATACTCAATCCTCAATCCTCATTCTTCAATCCTCAATACTCAATCTTCAATCCTCAATCATCAATTCTCAACACTCAATCCTCAATCCTCAATCCTCAGTCCTAAACTCTCAATCCTCAATCGTCAGTCTTCAATCCTCAATACTCAATCTTCTATCCTCAATCCTCAATCCTCAATCCTCAATCCTCATTCTTGAATCCTCAATACCCAATACTCAATCTTCAATCCTCAATTCTCAATCCTCATTTCTCAATGCTCTATCCTCAGTCCTCAGTCCTCAAACCTCAATCCTCTACCGTCAGCCCCCATCCTCAATCCTCAACCTTCAATCTTAAATCCTCAATCCTCAATCCTCAATACTCATTCTTCAATCCTCAATACTCAATCCTCAGTCGTCAATCCTCAATCCCCAATCCTCAATCTTCAATGCTCAATCCTCAATCCTCAATACTCAATCCTCAATCCTCAATCTTCAATCCTCAATACTCAATCTTCAATCCTAAATCCTCAATCCTCAATCCTCAATCCTCAATCCTCAATCCTGAATCCTCAATCTTCAATCCTCAATACTCAATCTGCAATCCTCAAACCTCAATCCTCAGCCCTCAGCCCTCATCCTCCATCCTCAATACTCAATCCTCAATCCTGAATCTTCAATCCTCTATATTCAATCTTCAATCCTCAATACTCAATCCTCAATCCTCAGTGATCAATACTCAATCGTCAATAATGAATCCTCAATCCTCAATCCTCAATCCTCAATCCTCAATCCTCAATCCTCATTTCTCAATCCTCAATCCTCAACCCTCAGTCCTCATCCTCAATTCTCAATTCTCAATCCACAATCCTGAATTCTCAATCTTCAATCCTCAATAATCAACCTCCAATCCTAGATCCTCAGACCACAATACTCAACCATCAATCCTCAATACTGAATCTTCAATCCTCAATCCTCAATCCTCAATCCTCAATACTCATTCTTCAATCCTCAATACCCAATCCTCAATCTTCAATCCTCAATCCTCAATCCTCAATTCTCAATCGCCTATCTTCAATCCTCAATACTAAATCTTCAACCCTCGATCCTCAATCCTCAATCCTCAATCCTCATTCTACAATCCTCAATACTCAATCTTGAATCATCAATCCTCAATTCTCAATCCTCAATCCTAAATACTCAATCGTCACTCCTCAATCCCCAATCCTCAATCTACAATCCTCTATCTTCAATCCTCAATCCTCAATCCTCAATCCTCAATCCTCAATGCTCAATCATCAATCCTCAATCTTCAATACTTAATACTCAATCCTCAATCTTCAATCCTCAATACTCAATCTTCAATCCTAAATCCTCAATCCTCAATCCCCAATCCTCAATCCTCAATCTTCAATCCTCAATACTCAATCTGCAATCATCAAACCTCAATCCTCAGCCCTCAGCCCTCATCCTCCATTCTCAATACTCAATCCTCAATCCTGAATCTTCAATCCTCTATATTCAACCTTCAGTCTTCAATACTCAATCCTCAATCCTCAGTGATCAATACTCAATCCTCAATCCTCAATCCTCAATCCTCAATCTTCAATACTCAATCCTCAATCCTCAATCCTCAATCCTCAATATTCAACACTCAACCCTCAACCATCAATCGTCAATACTCAACCACCAAACCTCAATTCTCAATACTCAATAGAACATCCTGAATTCTGATGGTTCAATACTCAATCCAGAATATTCAATAATCAAATCTCAAACCTCAAGCATCAATTCTCAACACTCAATCCTCAACATTCAGTCCTCTCTCTTCAATCCTACATCCTCAACACTCAATCCTCAAGCGTCAATCCTCAATACTCAATCCTCAATCCTCAATCATCAATCCTCAATCTTCAATACTCAATCCTCAATCCTCAATCCTCAATCCTCAATACTCAACCATCAATCCTAAATTCTCAATGCTCAATAGAATATCCTGAATTCTCAGGATTCTATACTCAAACCTCAATCCTCAACCCTCAGCCCTCATTCCCAATCCTCAATCCTCAATCCTCAATGTTCAATCCCCAATACTCAATCTTCAATCCTCTATCCTCAATCCTCAATCCTCAATCCTCAATCCTCGGTCATAAATCCTCAATCTTCAATACTCAATCGTCAATCCACAGTCCTCAATCCTCAATCCTCAATCCTCGTTCCTCAAGCCTCAATCCTCAACCCTCAGTCCACATCCTCAATTCTCAATTCTCAATCCTCAATCCTCAATCCTCAACCTTCAATCCCCAAAAATCAATCTCCAATCCTAGATCTTCAATCCTCAATCCTCAGTCCTTAATCCTCAATCTTCAATCCTCAATCGCCAGTCCTCAATCTCCAATCCTCTATGCTCAGTCGTCAATCCTCAAGCCTCAGTCCTCAATCCTCAATCCTCAATGCTCAAACCTCAATCCTCAACCGTCAGCCCTCGTCCTCAATCCTCAACCCTCAATCCTCAGTCCTCAATCTTCAATCATCAATAATCAATCTTCAATCCTCAATAATCAATCCTCAATCCTCAATCCTCAATCCTCAATATTCAACACTCAACCCTTAACCATCAATCCTCAATACTCAACCATCAATCCTCAATTCTCAATACTCAATAGGACATCCTGAATTCTTATGGTTCAATACTCAATCCAGAATATTCAATAATCAAACCTCAAACCACAAGCATCAATTCTCAACACTCAATCTTCAACACTCAGTCCTCTCTCTTCAATCCTACATCCTCAACCCTCGATCCTCAAGCGTCAATCCTCAGTCCTCAATCCTCAATCCTCAATCGTCACTCTTCAATCCTCAATACTCAATCTTCAATCCTCAATCCTCAAACCTCAATCCTCAATACTCAATCCTCAATCCTCAATCATCAATCCTCAATCCTCAATCCTCAATCCTCAATCGTCAGTCTTCAACCCTCAATACTCAATCTTCAATTCTCAATCGCCTATCTTCAATCCTCAATACTAAATCTACAATCCCCGATCCTCAATCCTCAATCCTCAATCCTCATTCTACAATCCTCAATACTCAATCTTGAATCATCAATCCTCAATTCTCAATCCTCAATCCTAAATACTCAATCGTCACTCCTCAATGCCCAATCCTCAATCTTCAATCCTCAATCTTCAATCCTCAATCCTCAATCCTCAATCCTCAATCCTCAATGCTAAATCATCAATCCTCAATCTTCAATACTTAATACTCAATCCTCAAAACTCAATCCTGAATCCTCAATCATCAATCCTCAATCTTCAATACTCATTCTTCAATCCTCAATCTTCAATCCTCAATACTCAACCATCAATCCTCAGTTCTCAATAGAATATCATCAATTCACAGTTTTCAATACTCAATTCTCAATCTGCAATTTTCAAATCTCTATCCACAAACATCAATTCTCACCTCTCAACCCTCAACACTCAGTCCCCAATCCTCAATATTCAATCCTCAATCCTCAATCCTCAATCCTCAATCCTCAATCTTCAATCCTCAATCCTCAATCCTCAATCCTCAATGCTCAATCATCAATCCTCAATCTTCAATACTTAATACTCAATCCTCAAACCTCAATCCTGAATCCTCAATCATCAGTCCTCAATCTTCAATACTCAATCTTCAATCCTCAATCCTCAATCCTCAATCCTCAATCCTCAATGCTCAATCATCAATCCTCAATCTTCAATACTTAATACTCAATCCTCAAACCTCAATCCTGAATCCTCAATCCTCAAACCTCAATCCTCAATACTCAATCCTCAATCCTCAATCCTCAATCCTCAATCCTCAATCCTCAATCCTCAATACTCATTCTTCAATCCTCAATACCCAATCCTCAATCTTCAATCCTCAATCCTCAATCCTCAATTCTCAATCGCCTATCTTCAATCCTCAATACTAAATCTTCAACCCTCGATCCTCAATCCTCAATCCTCAATCCTCATTCTACAATCCTCAATACTCAATCTTGAATCATCAATCCTCAATTCTCAATCCTCAATCCTAAATACTCAATCGTCACTCCTCAATCCCCAATCCTCAATCTTCAATCCTCTATCTTCAATCCTCAATCCTCAATCCTCAATCCTCAATCCTCAATGCTCAATCATCAATCCTCAATCTTCAATACTTAATACTCAATCCTCAATCTTCAATCCTCAATACTCAATCTTCAATCCTAAATCCTCAATCCTCAATCCCCAATCCTCAATCCTCAATCTTCAATCCTCAATACTCAATCTGCAATCATCAAACCTCAATCCTCAGCCCTCAGCCCTCATCCTCCATTCTCAATACTCAATCCTCAATCCTGAATCTTCAATCCTCTATATTCAACCTTCAGTCTTCAATACTCAATCCTCAATCCTCAGTGATCAATACTCAATCGTCAATACTGAATCCTCAATCCTCAATCCTCAATCCTCAATCCTCAAACCTCAATCCTCATTTCTCAATCCTCAATCCTCAACCCTCAGTCCTCATCCTCAATTCTCAATTCTCAATCCTCAATCCTGAATTCTCAATCTTCAATCCTCAATAATCAACCTCCAATCCTAGATCCTCAATCCACAATACTCAACCATCAATCCTCAATACTGAATCTTCAATCCTCAATCCTCAATCCTCAATCCTTAATCCTCAATCGTCAATCTTCAGTCGTCAATACTCAATCTTCAATTCTCAATCTTCAATCCTCAATCCTCAATCCTCAATCCTCAGTACTCAATCCTCAGTCCTCAAACCTCAATTCTGAATCCTCAATCCTGAGTCCTCAATCTTCGGCCCTCAGTCCTCAACTATCAATTGTCAATCCTCAATCCTCAATAGAATATCCTCAATTCACAGCTTTCAATACTCAATACTCAAACTGCAATCTTCAAACCTCTATCCACAAACATCAATTCTCATCACTCAACCCTCAACACTCAGTCCTCAACGTTCAATCCTCAATCCTCAATCCTCAATCCTCAATCGTCAATCCTCAATCCTCAATCCTCATTCTTCAATCCTCAGTACCCAAACCTCAATCTTCAATCCTCAATCCTCAATCCTCAATTCTCAATCCTCAACCGTCAGTCCTCAGTCCTCAAACCTCAATCCTCAACCCTCAGCCCTCATCGTCAATCCTCAATCCTCAATCCTCAATCCTCAACCTTCAATCCTCAATACTCAATCTTCAATCCTCAATCATCAATCCTCAATTCTCAATCCTCTATCTTCAATCCTCAATACTAAATCTTCAATCCTCAATCCTCGATACTCAATCCTCAATTCTCAATCCTCAATCGTCAGTCTTCTATCCTCAATACTCAATCATCAATCCTCAACACTCAATCCTCAATCCTCAATCCTCAATGCTCAATCATCAATCCTCAATCTTCAATACTTAATACTCAATCCACAAACCTCAATCCTGAATCCTCAATCCTCAAACCTCAATCCTCAATACTCAATCCTCAATCCTCAATCCTCAATCCTCAATCCTCAATCCTCAATCCTCAATACTCATTCTTCAATCCTCAATACCCAATCCTCAATCTTCAATCCTCAATCCTCAATCCTCAATTCTCAATCGCCTATCTTCAATCCTCAATACTAAATCTTCAACCCTCGATCCTCAATCCTCAATCCTCAATCCTCATTCTACAATCCTCAATACTCAATCTTGAATCATCAATCCTCAATTCTCAATCCTCAATCCTAAATACTCAATCGTCACTCCTCAATCCCCAATCCTCAATCTTCAATCCTCTATCTTCAATCCTCAATCCTCAATCCTCAATCCTCAATCCTCAATGCTCAATCATCAATCCTCAATCTTCAATACTTAATACTCAATCCTCAATCTTCAATCCTCAATACTCAATCTTCAATCCTAAATCCTCAATCCTCAATCCCCAATCCTCAATCCTCAATCTTCAATCCTCAATACTCAATCTGCAATCATCAAACCTCAATCCTCAGCCCTCAGCCCTCATCCTCCATTCTCAATACTCAATCCTCAATCCTGAATCTTCAATCCTCTATATTCAACCTTCAGTCTTCAATACTCAATCCTCAATCCTCAGTGATCAATACTCAATCGTCAATACTGAATCCTCAATCCTCAATCCTCAATCCTCAATCCTCAAACCTCAATCCTCATTTCTCAATCCTCAATCCTCAACCCTCAGTCCTCATCCTCAATTCTCAATTCTCAATCCTCAATCCTGAATTCTCAATCTTCAATCCTCAATAATCAACCTCCAATCCTAGATCCTCAATCCACAATACTCAACCATCAATCCTCAATACTGAATCTTCAATCCTCAATCCTCAATCCTCAATCCTTAATCCTCAATCGTCAATCTTCAGTCGTCAATACTCAATCTTCAATTCTCAATCTTCAATCCTCAATCCTCAATCCTCAATCCTCAGTACTCAATCCTCAGTCCTCAAACCTCAATTCTGAATCCTCAATCCTGAGTCCTCAATCTTCGGCCCTCAGTCCTCAACTATCAATTGTCAATCCTCAATCCTCAATAGAATATCCTCAATTCACAGCTTTCAATACTCAATACTCAAACTGCAATCTTCAAACCTCTATCCACAAACATCAATTCTCATCACTCAACCCTCAACACTCAGTCCTCAACGTTCAATCCTCAATCCTCAATCCTCAATCCTCAATCGTCAATCCTCAATCCTCAATCCTCATTCTTCAATCCTCAGTACCCAAACCTCAATCTTCAATCCTCAATCCTCAATCCTCAATTCTCAATCCTCAACCGTCAGTCCTCAGTCCTCAAACCTCAATCCTCAACCCTCAGCCCTCATCGTCAATCCTCAATCCTCAATCCTCAATCCTCAACCTTCAATCCTCAATACTCAATCTTCAATCCTCAATCATCAATCCTCAATTCTCAATCCTCTATCTTCAATCCTCAATACTAAATCTTCAATCCTCAATCCTCGATACTCAATCCTCAATTCTCAATCCTCAATCGTCAGTCTTCTATCCTCAATACTCAATCATCAATCCTCAACACTCAATCCTCAATCCTCAATCCTCAATGCTCAATCATCAATCCTCAATCTTCAATACTTAATACTCAATCCTCAAACCTCAATCCTGAATCCTCAATCCTCAAACCTCAATCCTCAATACTCAATCCTCAATCCTCAATCCTCAATCCTCAATCCTCAATCCTCAATCCTCAATACTCATTCTTCAATCCTCAATACCCAATCCTCAATCTTCAATCCTCAATCCTCAATCCTCAATTCTCAATCGCCTATCTTCAATCCTCAATACTAAATCTTCAACCCTCGATCCTCAATCCTCAATCCTCAATCCTCATTCTACAATCCTCAATACTCAATCTTGAATCATCAATCCTCAATTCTCAATCCTCAATCCTAAATACTCAATCGTCACTCCTCAATCCCCAATCCTCAATCTTCAATCCTCTATCTTCAATCCTCAATCCTCAATCCTCAATCCTCAATCCTCAATGCTCAATCATCAATCCTCAATCTTCAATACTTAATACTCAATCCTCAATCTTCAATCCTCAATACTCAATCTTCAATCCTAAATCCTCAATCCTCAATCCCCAATCCTCAATCCTCAATCTTCAATCCTCAATACTCAATCTGCAATCATCAAACCTCAATCCTCAGCCCTCAGCCCTCATCCTCCATTCTCAATACTCAATCCTCAATCCTGAATCTTCAATCCTCTATATTCAACCTTCAGTCTTCAATACTCAATCCTCAATCCTCAGTGATCAATACTCAATCGTCAATACTGAATCCTCAATCCTCAATCCTCAATCCTCAATCCTCAAACCTCAATCCTCATTTCTCAATCCTCAATCCTCAACCCTCAGTCCTCATCCTCAATTCTCAATTCTCAATCCTCAATCCTGAATTCTCAATCTTCAATCCTCAATAATCAACCTCCAATCCTAGATCCTCAATCCACAATACTCAACCATCAATCCTCAATACTGAATCTTCAATCCTCAATCCTCAATCCTCAATCCTTAATCCTCAATCGTCAATCTTCAGTCGTCAATACTCAATCTTCAATTCTCAATCTTCAATCCTCAATCCTCAATCCTCAATCCTCAGTACTCAATCCTCAGTCCTCAAACCTCAATTCTGAATCCTCAATCCTGAGTCCTCAATCTTCGGCCCTCAGTCCTCAACTATCAATTGTCAATCCTCAATCCTCAATAGAATATCCTCAATTCACAGCTTTCAATACTCAATACTCAAACTGCAATCTTCAAACCTCTATCCACAAACATCAATTCTCATCACTCAACCCTCAACACTCAGTCCTCAACGTTCAATCCTCAATCCTCAATCCTCAATCCTCAATCGTCAATCCTCAATCCTCAATCCTCATTCTTCAATCCTCAGTACCCAAACCTCAATCTTCAATCCTCAATCCTCAATCCTCAATTCTCAATCCTCAACCGTCAGTCCTCAGTCCTCAAACCTCAATCCTCAACCCTCAGCCCTCATCGTCAATCCTCAATCCTCAATCCTCAATCCTCAACCTTCAATCCTCAATACTCAATCTTCAATCCTCAATCATCAATCCTCAATTCTCAATCCTCTATCTTCAATCCTCAATACTAAATCTTCAATCCTCAATCCTCGATACTCAATCCTCAATTCTCAATCCTCAATCGTCAGTCTTCTATCCTCAATACTCAATCTTCAATCCTCAACACTCAATCCTCAATCCTCAATCCTCAATCCTCATTCTTCAATCCTCAATACCCAATCCTCAATCTTCAATCCTCAATCCTCAATCCTCAATTCTCAATCCTCTATCTTCAATCCTCAATACTAAATCTTCAATCCTCGATCTTCAATCCTCAATCCTCAATCCACAATCCTCAGTCCTCAGTCCTCAAACCTCAATACTCAATCCTCAATCCCAAATCCTCAATCCTCAATTTTCAATCATCAATACTAAATCGTCAATCCTCAATCCTCGATCCTCAATCTTCAATCCTCAATCCTCAATCGTCAGTCTTCTATCCTCAATACTCAATCTTCAATCCTCAATCCTCAATCCTCAATCCTCAATCTTCAATACTCAATCCTCAATCCTCAATCCTCAATCCTCAATATTCAACACTCAACCCTCAACCATCAATCGTCAATACTCAACCACCAAACCTCAATTCTCAATACTCAATAGAACATCCTGAATTCTGATGGTTCAATACTCAATCCAGAATATTCAATAATCAAATCTCAAACCTCAAGCATCAATTCTCAACACTCAATCCTCAACATTCAGTCCTCTCTCTTCAATCCTACATCCTCAACACTCAATCCTCAAGCGTCAATCCTCAATACTCAAACCTCAATCCTCAATCATCAATCCTCAATCTTCAATACTCAATCCTCAATCCTCAATCCTCAATCCTCAATACTCAACCATCAATCCTAAATTCTCAATGCTCAATAGAATATCCTGAATTCTCAGGATTCTATACTCAAACCTCAATCCTCAACCCTCAGCCCTCATTCCCAATCCTCAATCCTCAATCCTCAATGTTCAATCCCCAATACTCAATCTTCAATCCTCTATCCTCAATCCTCAATCCTCAATCCTCAATCCTCGGTCATAAATCCTCAATCTTCAATACTCAATCGTCAATCCTCAGTCCTCAATCCTCAATCCTCAATCCTCGTTCCTCAAGCCTCAATCCTCAACCCTCAGTCCACATCCTCAATTCTCAATTCTCAATCCTCAATCGTCAATCCTCAACCTTCAATCCCCAAAAATCAATCTCCAATCCTAGATCTTCAATCCTCAATCCTCAGTCCTTAATCCTCAATCTTCAATCCTCAATCGCCAGTCCTCAATCTCCAATCCTCTATGCTCAGTCGTCAATCCTCAAGCCTCAGTCCTCAATCCTCAATCCTCAATGCTCAAACCTCAATCCTCAACCGTCAGTCCTCGTCCTCAATCCTCAACCCTCAATCCTCAGTCCTCAATCTTCAATCATCAATAATCAATCTTCAATCCTCAATAATCAATCCTCAATCCTCAATCCTCAATCCTCAATATTCAACACTCAACCCTTAACCATCAATCCTCAATACTCAACCATCAATCCTCAATTCTCAATACTCAATAGGACATCCTGAATTCTTATGGTTCAATACTCAATCCAGAATATTCAATAATCAAACCTCAAACCACAAGCATCAATTCTCAACACTCAATCCTCAACACTCAGTCCTCTCTCTTCAATCCTACATCCTCAACCCTCGATCCTAAAGCGTCAATCCTCAGTCCTCAATCCTCAATCCTCAATCGTCAGTCTTCAATCCTCAATAATCAATCTTCAATCCTCAATCCTCAAACCTCAATCCTCAATACTCAATCCTCAATCCTCAATCCTCAATCCTCAATCCTCAATCCTCAATCCTCAATCGTCAGTCTTCAACCCTCAATACTCAACCTTCAATTCTCAATCGCCTATCTTCAATCCTCAATACTAAATCTACAATCCTCGATCCTCAATCGTCAATCCTCAATCCTCATTCTACAATCCTCAATACTCAATCTTGAATCATCAATCCTCAATTCTCAATCCTCAATCCTAAATACTCAATCGTCACTCCTCAATCCCCAATCCTCAATCTTCAATCCTCTATCTTCAATCCTCAATCCTCAATCCTCAATCCTCAATCCTCAATGCTCAATCATCAATCCTCAATCTTCAATACTTAATACTCAATCCTCAATCTTCAATCCTCAATACTCAATCTTCAATCCTAAATCCTCAATCCTCAATCCCCAATCCTCAATCCTCAATCTTCAATCCTCAATACTCAATCTGCAATCATCAAACCTCAATCCTCAGCCCTCAGCCCTCATCCTCCATTCTCAATACTCAATCCTCAATCCTGAATCTTCAATCCTCTATATTCAACCTTCAGTCTTCAATACTCAATCCTCAATCCTCAGTGATCAATACTCAATCGTCAATACTGAATCCTCAATCCTCAATCCTCAATCCTCAATCCTCAAACCTCAATCCTCATTTCTCAATCCTCAATCCTCAACCCTCAGCCCTCATCGTCAATCCTCAATCCTCAATCCTCAATCCTCAACCTTCAATCCTCAATACTCAATCTTCAATCCTCAATCATCAATCCTCAATTCTCAATCCTCTATCTTCAATCCTCAATACTAAATCTTCAATCCTCAATCCTCGATACTCAATCCTCAATTCTCAATCCTCAATCGTCAGTCTTCTATCCTCAATACTCAATCTTCAATCCTCAACACTCAATCCTCAATCCTCAATCCTCAATCCTCATTCTTCAATCCTCAATACCCAATCCTCAATCTTCAATCCTCAATCCTCAATCCTCAATTCTCAATCCTCTATCTTCAATCCTCAATACTAAATCTTCAATCCTCGATCTTCAATCCTCAATCCTCAATCCACAATCCTCAGTCCTCAGTCCTCAAACCTCAATACTCAATCCTCAATCCCAAATCCTCAATCCTCAATTTTCAATCATCAATACTAAATCGTCAATCCTCAATCCTCGATCCTCAGTCCTCAATCCTCAATCCTCAATCGTCAGTCTTCAATCCTCAATAATCAATCTTCAATCCTCAATCCTCAAACCTCAATCCTCAATACTCAATCCTCAATCCTCAATCCTCAATCCTCAATCCTCAATCCTCAATCCTCAATCGTCAGTCTTCAACCCTCAATACTCAATCTTCAATTCTCAATCGCCTATCTTCAATCCTCAATACTAAATCTACAATCCTCGATCCTCAATCGTCAATCCTCAATCCTCATTCTACAATCCTCAATACTCAATCTTGAATCATCAATCCTCAATTCTCAATCCTCAATCCTAAATACTCAATCGTCACTCCTCAATGCCCAATCCTCAATCTTCAATCCTCAATCTTCAATCCTCAATCTTCAATCCTCAATCCTCAATCCTCAATCCTCAATCCTCAATGCTAAATCATCAATCCTCAATCTTCAATACTTAATACTCAATCCTCAAACCTCAATCCTGAATCCTCAATCATCAATCCTCAATCTTCAATACTCATTCTTCAATCCTCAATCTTCAATCCTCAATACTCAACCATCAATCCTCAGTTCTCAATAGAATATCATCAATTCACAGTTTTCAATACTCAATTCTCAATCTGCAATTTTCAAATCTCTATCCACAAACATCAATTCTCACCTCTCAACCCTCAACACTCAGTCCCCAATCCTCAATATTCAATCCTCAATCCTCAATCCTCAATCCTCAATCCTCAATCTTCAATCCTCAATCCTCAATCCTCAATCCTCAATGCTCAATCATCAATCCTCAATCTTCAATACTTAATACTCAATCCTCAAACCTCAATCCTGAATCCTCAATCATCAATCCTCAATCTTCAATACTCAATCTTCAATCCTCAATCCTCAATCCTCAATCCTCAATCCTCAATGCTCAATCATCAATCCTCAATCTTCAATACTTAATACTCAATCCTCAAACCTCAATCCTGAATCCTCAATCCTCAAACCTCAATCCTCAATACTCAATCCTCAATCCTCAATCCTCAATCCTCAATCCTCAATCCTCAATCCTCAATCGTCAGTCTTCAACCCTCAATACTCAATCTTCAATTCTCAATCGCCTATCTTCAATCCTCAATACTAAATCTACAATCCTCGATCCTCAATCCTCAATCCTCAATCCTCATTCTACAATCCTCAATAATCAATCTTGAATCATCAATCCTCAATTCTCAATCCTCAATCCTAAATACTCAATCGTCACTCCTCAATGCCCAATCCTCAATCCTCAATCCTCAATCCTCAATCCTCAATCGTCAGGCTTCAACCCTCAATACTCAATCTTCAATACTCAACACTCAATCCTCAATCCTCAATCCTCAGTCCTCTAACCTCAATTCTGAATCCTCAATCCTGTGTCCTCAATCTTCGGCCCTCAGTCCTCAACTATCAATTGTCAATCCTCAATCCTCAATAGAATATCCTCAATTCACAGCTTTCAATAATCAATACTCAAACTGCAATCTTCGAACCTCTATCCACAAACATCAATTCTCATCACTCAACCCTCAACACTCAGTCCTCAACGTTCAATCCTCAATCCTCAATCCTCAATCCTCAATCGTCAATCTTCAATCCTCAATCCTCAATCCTCAATGCTCAATCATCAATCCTCAATCTTCAATACTTAATACTCAATCCTCAAACCTCAATCCTGAATCCTCAATCCTCAAACCTCAATCCTCAATACTCAATCCTCAATCCTCAATCCTCAATCCTCAATCCTCAATCCTCAATCCTCAATCGTCAGTCTTCATCCCTCAATACTCAATCTTCAATTCTCAATCGCCTATCTTCAATCCTCAATACTAAATCTACAATCCTCGATCCTCAATTCTCAATCCTCAATCCTCATTCTACAATCCTCAATACTCAATCTTGAATCATCAATCCTCAATTCTCAATCCTCAATCCTAAATACTCAATCGTCACTCCTCAATGCCCAATCCTCAATCTTCAATCCTCAATCTTCAATCCTCAATCCTCAATCCTCAATCCTCAAACCTCAATGCTCAATCATCAATCCTCAATCTTCAATACTTAATACTCAATCCTCAAACCTCAATCCTGAATCCTGAATCCTCAATCATCAATCCTCAATCTTCAATACTCATTCTTCAATCCTCAATCTTCAATCCTCAATACTCAACCATCAATCCTCAGTTCTCAATAGAATATCATCAATTCACAGTTTTCAATACTCAATTCTCAATCTGCAATTTTCAAATCTCTATCCACAAACATCAATTCTCACCTCTCAACCCTCAACACTCAGTCCCCAATCCTCAATATTCAATCCTCAATCCTCAATCCTCAATCCTCAATCCTCAATCTTCAATCCTCAATACTCAATCCTCAATCCTCAATCCTCAATCCTCAATCCTCAATCCTCAATCCTCAATCGTCAGGCTTCAACCCTCAATACTCAATCTTCAATACTCAACACTCAATCCTCAATCCTCAATCCTCAGTCCTCTAACCTCAATTCTGAATCCTCAATCCTGTGTCCTCAATCTTCGGCCCTCAGTCCTCAACTATCAATTGTCAATCCTCAATCCTCAATAGAATATCCTCAATTCACAGCTTTCAATAATCAATACTCAAACTGCAATCTTCGAACCTCTATCCACAAACATCAATTCTCATCACTCAACCCTCAACACTCAGTCCTCAACGTTCAATCCTCAATCCTCAATCCTCAATCCTCAATCGTCAATCTTCAATCCTCAATACTCAATCCTCAATCCTGAATCTTCAATCCTCTATATTCAATCTTCAATCCTCAATACTCAATCCTCAATCCTCAGTGATCAATACTCAATCGTCAATAATGAATCCTCAATCCTCAATCCTCAATCCTCAATCCTCAATCCTCAATCCTCATTTCTCAATCCTCAATCCTCAACCCTCAGTCCTCATCCTCAATTCTCAATTCTCAATCCACAATCCTGAATTCTCAATCTTCAATCCTCAATAATCAACCTCCAATCCTAGATCCTCAGACCACAATACTCAACCATCAATCCTCAATACTGAATCTTCAATCCTCAATCCTCAATCCTCAATCCTTAATCCTCAATCGTCAATCTTCAGTCCTCAATACTCAATCTTCAATTCTCAATCTTCAATCCTCAATCCTCAACCCTCAATCCTCAGTACTCAATCCTGAATCCTCAATCTTCAATCCTCAATACTCAATCTTCAACCCTCAATCCTCAATCCTCAATCTTCAATCCTCAATCTTCAATCCTCAATCCTCAATCCTCAATCTTCAATCCTCAATACTCAATCTGCAATCCTCAATCCTCAAACCTCAGTCCTCAATCCTCATTCTTCAATCCTCAATACCCAATACTCAATCTTCAATCCTCAATCCTCAATCCTCATTTCTCAATGCTCTATCCTCAGTCCTCAGTCCTCAAACCTCAATCCTCAACCGTCAGCCCCCATCCTGAATCCTCAATCCTCGATCTTCAATCCTCAATCCTCAATCCTCAATACTCAATCTTCGATCTTCAATCCTTAGTCCTCAAACCTCAATTCTGAATCCTCAATACTGAATCCTCAATACTGAATCCTCACTCTTCAGACCTCAGTCCTCAACAATCTGTTGTCAATCCTCAATCCTCAATAGAATATCCTCAATTCAAAGTTTTCAATACCCAATACTCAATCTGCAATCCTCAATCCTCATTCCTCAATCATCAAGCCTCAATCTTCAACACTCAATTCTCAATCCTCAATCGTCAGATTTCTATCCTCAATACTCAATCTTCAATCCTCAACACTCAATCCTCAATCCTCAATCCTCAATCCTCAGTCTTCAATCCTCAGTACCCAATACTCAATCTTCAATCCTCAATCCTCAATCCTCAATCCTCAATCCTCATTCCTCAATCATCAATCCTCAATCTTCAATACTCAATTCTCAATCCTCAATCGTCAGTCTTCTATCCTCAATACTCAATCTTCAACCCTCAACACTCAATCCTCAATCCTCAATCCTCAATCCTCATTCTTCAATCCTCAGTACCCAATCCTCAATCTTCAATCCTCAATCCTCAATCCTCAATTCTCAATCCTCAATCTTCAATCCTCAATACTAAATCTTCAATCCTCAATCCTCGATCCTCAATCCTCAATTCTCAATCCTCAATCGTCAGTCTTCTATCCTCAATACTCAATCTTCAATCCTCAATCCTCAATCATCAATCCTCAATCTTCAATACTCAATCCTCAATCCTCAATCCTCAATCCTCAATATTCAACACTCAACCCTCAACCATCAATCCTCAATACTCAACCACCAATCCTCAATTATCAATCCTCAATAGGACATCCTGAATTCTGATGGTTCAATACTCAATACAGAATATTCAATAATCAAATCCCAAACCTCAAGCATCAATTCTCAACACTCAATCCTCAACATTCAGTCCTCTCTCTTCAATCCTACATCCTCAGCACTCAATCCTCGAGCGTCATTCCTCAATACTCAATCCTCAATCCTCAATCATCAATCCTCAATCTTCAATACTCAATCCTCAATCCTCAATCCTCAATCCTCAATACTAACCATCAATCCTCAATTCTCGATACTCAATAGAATATCCTGAATTCTCAGGATTCTATACTCAAACCTCAATCCTCAACCCTCTGCCCTCATTCTCAATCCTCAATCCTCAATCCTCAATATTCAATCCCCAATACTCAGTCTTCAATCCTCAATCCTCAATCCTCAATCCTCAGCACTCAGTCCTCAAACCTCAATGCTCAATCCTAAATCCCCAATCCTCAATCCTCAATCCTCAATCACCAATCCTCAATCTTCAATACTCATTCCTCAATCCTCAATCCCCAATCCTCAGTCTTCAATCATCAATCCTCAATCTTCAACACTCAATCCTCAATCCTCAATCTTCAATACTAACCATCAATCCTCAATTCTCGATACTCAATAGAATATCCTGAATTCTCAGGATTCAATACTGAAACCTCAACCCTCAAGCCTCAGCCCTCATCCTCCATCCTCAATCGCCAATCCTCAATCCTGAATCTTCAATCCTCAACATTCAATCTTCTATCCTCAATCCTCAAACCTCAATCCTCAATCCTCAATCCTCAGTGATCAATACTCAATCTTCAATACTCAATCCTCAATCCTCAATCCTCTATCCTCAATCCTCAATCCTCAATGCCCAATCCTTATTTCTCAACCCTCAATCCTCAACCCTTAGTCGTCATCCTCAATTCTCAATTCTCAATCCTCAATCCTCATTTCTCAATCTTCATCCTCAATAATCAATCTCCAATACTAGATACTCAATCCTCTATCCTCAATCCCCAATCCTCAATCCTCAATATTCAAGACACAACCCTCAGCCATCAATCCTCAATACTCAACCATCAATCCTCAATTCTCAATACTCAATACAATATTCTGAATACTCATGGTTCAATACTCAATCCACAATATTGAATAATCAAGTCTCAATCCTCAATCTTCAATCCTCAATACTCAATTTCAATCCTCAATCCTCAATTCTCAATCCCCAATACTCAATCCTCAATCGTCAATCCTCAATCCCCAATCCTCAATCTTCAATCCTCAACCTCAATCCTCAATCCTCAATCCTCAATCCTCAATCTTCAATCCTCAATACTCAATCTTCAATCCTCAATCCTCAATCCTCAATCTTCAATCCTCAATCCTCAACCCTCAATCCTCAATCCTCAATCCTCAATCCTCAATACTCAATCTGCAATCCTCTATCCTCAATCCTCAATCCTCAATTCTCATTCTTCAATCCTCAATACCCAATCCTCAATCTTCAATCCTCAATCCTCAATCCTCAATTCTCAATCCTCAATCCTCAATCCTCAGACCTCAAACATCAATATTCAACCCTCAGTCCTCGTCCTCTATCCACAACATTCAATCCTCAATCCTCAATCTTCAATCATCAATATTCAATCTTCAATCCTCAATCCTCAATCCTCAATCCTCAATCCTCAATCCTCAATCCTCATTCCTCAATCCTCAATCTTCAATCCCCAATACTCAATCTTCAATCCCCAATCCTCAATTCTCAATCCTCAAGACTCAATGTTCAATCCTCAATACTCAATCTTCAATCCTCAATCCTCAATCCTCAATCCTCAATCCTCATTCTTCAATCCTCAATACCCAATCCTCAATCTTCAATCCTCAATCCTCAACTCTCAGTCCTCAATCCTCAATCCTCAGACCTCACACATCAATACTTAACCCTCAGTCCTCGTCCTCAATCCACAACCCTCAATCCTCAAACCTCAATCCTCAACCGTCAGTCCTCGTCCACAATCCTCAAACCTCAATCCTCAATCCTCAATATTCAATCATCAATACTCAATCTTCAAACCTCAGTGCTCAATCCTCAATCCTCAATCCTCAATCCTCAATATTCAAGACACAACCCTCAGCCACCAATCCTCAATACTCAACCATCAATCCTCAATTCTCAATACTCAATAGAATATTCTGAATACTCATGGTTCAATACTCAATCCACAATATTCAATAATCAAATCTCAATCCTCAATCTTCAGTCCTCAATACTCAATTTCAATCCCCAATCCTCAATTCTCAATCCCCAATACTCAATCCTCAATCGTCAATCCTCAATCCCCAATCCTCAATCTTCAATCCTCAACCTCAATCCTCAATCCTCAATCCTCAATCCTCAATTCTCAATCCTCAATCCTCAATGTTCAATCCTCAATACTCAATCCTCAATCCGCAATCCTCAATCCTCAGTCCTCAATCCTCATTCTTCAATCCTCAATACCCAATCCTCAATCTTCAATCCTCAATCCTCAACTCTCAATCCTCAATCCTGAATCCTCAGACGTCACACATCAATACTCAACCCTCAGTCCTCGTCCTCAATCCACAACCCTCAATCCTCAATCCTCAATCGTCAATCATCAATATTCAATCTTCAGTCCTCAATCCTCAATCCTCAATCCTCAATCCTCAATCCTCAATCCTCAATATTCAATCCGCAATACCCAATCCTCAATCTTCAATCCTCAATCCTCAATCCTCAATCCTCAATCCTCAATACTCAATCCACAATTCTCAGTCCTCAAACATCAATCCTGAATCCACAATCCTGAATCCTCAATCTTCAGACCTCAGTCCTCAACAATCATTCGTCAGTTATCAATCCTCAATAGAATTTCGTCAATTCACACCTTTCAATACTCAATACTCAGTCTGCAATCTTAAAATCTCTATCCACAAACATCAATTCTCACCTCTCAACCCTCAACACTCAGTCCCCAATCCTCAATATTCAATCCTCAATCCTCAATCCTCAATCCTCAATCCTCAATCTTCAATCCTCAATACTCAATCCTCAATCCTCAATCCTCAATCCTCAATCCTCAATCCTCAATCCTCAATCGTCAGGCTTCAACCCTCAATACTCAATCTTCAATACTCAACACTCAATCCTCAATCCTCAATCCTCAGTCCTCTAACCTCAATTCTGAATCCTCAATCCTGTGTCCTCAATCTTCGGCCCTCAGTCCTCAACTATCAATTGTCAATCCTCAATCCTCAATAGAATATCCTCAATTCACAGCTTTCAATAATCAATACTCAAACTGCAATCTTCGAACCTCTATCCACAAACATCAATTCTCATCACTCAACCCTCAACACTCAGTCCTCAACGTTCAATCCTCAATCCTCAATCCTCAATCCTCAATCGTCAATCTTCAATCCTCAATACTCAATCCTCAATCCTGAATCTTCAATCCTCTATATTCAATCTTCAATCCTCAATACTCAATCCTCAATCCTCAGTGATCAATACTCAATCGTCAATAATGAATCCTCAATCCTCAATCCTCAATCCTCAATCCTCAATCCTCAATCCTCATTTCTCAATCCTCAATCCTCAACCCTCAGTCCTCATCCTCAATTCTCAATTCTCAATCCACAATCCTGAATTCTCAATCTTCAATCCTCAATAATCAACCTCCAATCCTAGATCCTCAGACCACAATACTCAACCATCAATCCTCAATACTGAATCTTCAATCCTCAATCCTCAATCCTCAATCCTTAATCCTCAATCGTCAATCTTCAGTCCTCAATACTCAATCTTCAATTCTCAATCTTCAATCCTCAATCCTCAACCCTCAATCCTCAGTACTCAATCCTGAATCCTCAATCTTCAATCCTCAATACTCAATCTTCAACCCTCAATCCTCAATCCTCAATCTTCAATCCTCAATCTTCAATCCTCAATCCTCAATCCTCAATCTTCAATCCTCAATACTCAATCTGCAATCCTCAATCCTCAAACCTCAGTCCTCAATCCTCGATCTTCAATCCTCAATCCTCAATCCTCAATACTCAATCTTCGATCTTCAATCCTTAGTCCTCAAACCTCAATTCTGAATCCTCAATACTGAATCCTCAATACTGAATCCTCACTCTTCAGACCTCAGTCCTCAACAATCTGTTGTCAATCCTCAATCCTCAATAGAATATCCTCAATTCAAAGTTTTCAATACCCAATACTCAATCTGCAATCCTCAATCCTCATTCCTCAATCATCAAGCCTCAATCTTCAACACTCAATTCTCAATCCTCAATCGTCAGATTTCTATCCTCAATACTCAATCTTCAATCCTCAACACTCAATCCTCAATCCTCAATCCTCAATCCTCAGTCTTCAATCCTCAGTACCCAATACTCAATCTTCAATCCTCAATCCTCAATCCTCAATCCTCAATCCTCATTCCTCAATCATCAATCCTCAATCTTCAATACTCAATTCTCAATCCTCAATCGTCAGTCTTCTATCCTCAATACTCAATCTTCAACCCTCAACACTCAATCCTCAATCCTCAATCCTCAATCCTCATTCTTCAATCCTCAGTTCCCAATCCTCAATCTTCAATCCTCAATCCTCAATCCTCAATTCTCAATCCTCAATCTTCAATCCTCAATACTAAATCTTCAATCCTCAATCCTCGATCCTCAATCCTCAATTCTCAATCCTCAATCGTCAGTCTTCTATCCTCAATACTCAATCTTCAATCCTCAATCCTCAATCATCAATCCTCAATCTTCAATACTCAATCCTCAATCCTCAATCCTCAATCCTCAATATTCAACACTCAACCCTCAACCATCAATCCTCAATACTCAACCACCAATCCTCAATTATCAATCCTCAATAGGACATCCTGAATTCTGATGGTTCAATACTCAATACAGAATATTCAATAATCAAATCCCAAACCTCAAGCATCAATTCTCAACACTCAATCCTCAACATTCAGTCCTCTCTCTTCAATCCTACATCCTCAGCACTCAATCCTCGAGCGTCATTCCTCAATACTCAATCCTCAATCCTCAATCATCAATCCTCAATCTTCAATACTCAATCCTCAATCCTCAATCCTCAATCCTCAATACTAACCATCAATCCTCAATTCTCGATACTCAATAGAATATCCTGAATTCTCAGGATTCTATACTCAAACCTCAATCCTCAACCCTCTGCCCTCATTCTCAATCCTCAATCCTCAATCCTCAATATTCAATCCCCAATACTCAGTCTTCAATCCTCAATCCTCAATCCTCAATCCTCAGCACTCAGTCCTCAAACCTCAATGCTCAATCCTAAATCCCCAATCCTCAATCCTCAATCCTCAATCACCAATCCTCAATCTTCAATACTCATTCCTCAATCCTCAATCCCCAATCCTCAGTCTTCAATCATCAATCCTCAATCTTCAACACTCAATCCTCAATCCTCAATCTTCAATACTAACCATCAATCCTCAATTCTCGATACTCAATAGAATATCCTGAATTCTCAGGATTCAATACTGAAACCTCAACCCTCAAGCCTCAGCCCTCATCCTCCATCCTCAATCGCCAATCCTCAATCCTGAATCTTCAATCCTCAACATTCAATCTTCTATCCTCAATCCTCAAACCTCAATCCTCAATCCTCAATCCTCAGTGATCAATACTCAATCTTCAATACTCAATCCTCAATCCTCAATCCTCTATCCTCAATCCTCAATCCTCAATGCCCAATCCTTATTTCTCAACCCTCAATCCTCAACCCTTAGTCGTCATCCTCAATTCTCAATTCTCAATCCTCAATCCTCATTTCTCAATCTTCATCCTCAATAATCAATCTCCAATACTAGATACTCAATCCTCTATCCTCAATCCCCAATCCTCAATCCTCAATATTCAAGACACAACCCTCAGCCATCAATCCTCAATACTCAACCATCAATCCTCAATTCTCAATACTCAATACAATATTCTGAATACTCATGGTTCAATACTCAATCCACAATATTGAATAATCAAGTCTCAATCCTCAATCTTCAATCCTCAATACTCAATTTCAATCCTCAATCCTCAATTCTCAATCCCCAATACTCAATCCTCAATCGTCAATCCTCAATCCCCAATCCTCAATCTTCAATCCTCAACCTCAATCCTCAATCCTCAATCCTCAATCCTCAATCTTCAATCCTCAATACTCAATCTTCAATCCTCAATCCTCAATCCTCAATCTTCAATCCTCAATCCTCAACCCTCAATCCTCAATCCTCAATCCTCAATCCTCAATACTCAATCTGCAATCCTCTATCCTCAATCCTCAATCCTCAATTCTCATTCTTCAATCCTCAATACCCAATCCTCAATCTTCAATCCTCAATCCTCAATCCTCCATCCTCAATCCTCAATCCTCAATCCTCATTCCTCAATCCTCAATCTTCAATCCCCAATACTCAATCTTCAATCCCCAATCCTCAATTCTCAATCCTCAAGACTCAATGTTCAATCCTCAATACTCAATCTTCAATCCTCAATCCTCAATCCTCAATCCTCAATCCTCATTCTTCAATCCTCAATACCCAATCCTCAATCTTCAATCCTCAATCCTCAACTCTCAGTCCTCAATCCTCAATCCTCAGACATCACACATCAATACTTAACCCTCAGTCCTCGTCCTCAATCCACAACCCTCAATCCTCAAACCTCAATCCTCAACCGTCAGTCCTCGTCCACAATCCTCAAACCTCAATCCTCAATCCTCAATATTCAATCATCAATACTCAATCTTCAAACCTCAGTGCTCAATCCTCAATCCTCAATCCTCAATCCTCAATATTCAAGACACAACCCTCAGCCACCAATCCTCAATACTCAACCATCAATCCTCAATTCTCAATACTCAATAGAATATTCTGAATACTCATGGTTCAATACTCAATCCACAATATTCAATAATCAAATCTCAATCCTCAATCTTCAGTCCTCAATACTCAATTTCAATCCCCAATCCTCAATTCTCAATCCCCAATACTCAATCCTCAATCGTCAATCCTCAATCCCCAATCCTCAATCTTCAATCCTCAACCTCAATCCTCAATCCTCAATCCTCAATCCTCAATTCTCAATCCTCAATCCTCAATGTTCAATCCTCAATACTCAATCCTCAATCCGCAATCCTCAATCCTCAGTCCTCAATCCTCATTCTTCAATCCTCAATACCCAATCCTCAATCTTCAATCCTCAATCCTCAACTCTCAATCCTCAATCCTGAATCCTCAGACGTCACACATCAATACTCAACCCTCAGTCCTCGTCCTCAATCCACAACCCTCAATCCTCAATCCTCAATCGTCAATCATCAATATTCAATCTTCAGTCCTCAATCCTCAATCCTCAATCCTCAATCCTCAATCCTCAATCCTCAATATTCAATCCGCAATACCCAATCCTCAATCTTCAATCCTCAATCCTCAATCCTCAATCCTCAATCCTCAATACTCAATCCACAATTCTCAGTCCTCAAACATCAATCCTGAATCCACAATCCTGAATCCTCAATCTTCAGACCTCAGTCCTCAACAATCATTCGTCAGTTATCAATCCTCAATAGAATTTCGTCAATTCACACCTTTCAATACTCAATACTCAGTCTGCAATCTTAAAATCTCTATCCACAAACTTCAATTCTCATCACTCAACCCTCAACATTCAGTCCCCCATCCTCAATCTTCAATCCTCAATCCTCAATCCTCAATTCTCAATCCTCAATCCTCAGTCCTCAGACCTCAAACCTCAATCCTCAATAATCGATTACCAATCCTAGATCCTCGATCCTCAATCCTCAATCCCCAATCATCAATCCTCAATAATCAATCTCCAATCCTAGGTTCTCAATCCACAATCCCCAATCCTCAATCCTCAATTCTCATTCTTCAATCCTCAATACCCAATCCTCAATCTTCAATCCTCAATCATCAGTCCTCAATTCTCAATCCTCAATCCTCAGTGCTCAGTCGTCAAACCTCAGTCCCCGACCCTCAGCCCTCATCCTCAATCCTCAGTCCTCAATCCTCAATCCTCGAACCTCAATCCTCTACCGTCAGTCCTCGTCCTCAATCCTCAAACCTCAATCCTCAATCATCAATATTCAATCACCAATACTTTATCTTCAATCCTCAATGCTCTATCCTCAATCCTCAATTCTCAATCCTCAATATTCAAGACACAACCCGCAGCCATCAATCCTCAATACTCAACCATCAATCCTCAATTCTCAATACTCAATAGAATGTTCTGAATACTCATGGTTCAATACTCAATCCACAATTTTGAATAATCAAATCTCAATCCTCAATCTTCAATCCTCAATACTAAATGTCAATCCTCAATCCTCAATTCTCAATACGCAATACTCAATCCTCAATCGTCAATACTCAATCCCCAATCCTCAATCTTCAATCCTCAACCTCAATCCTCAATCCTCAATCCTCAATCCTCAATCTTCAATCCTCAATACTCAATCTTCAATCCTCAATCCTCAATCCTCAATCCTCGATCCTCAATCCTCAAACCTCAATCCTCAATTCTCAATATTCAATCATCAGTACTCAATCTTCAATCCTCAATTCTCAATCCTCAATCCTCAATCTCCAATCCTCAATATTCAACACACAACCCTCTGCCAAGAATCCTCAATACTCAACCATCAATCCTCAATTCTCAATACTCAATAGAATATCGTGAATTCGCATGGTTCGATACTCAATCCACAATATTCAATAATCAAATCTCAATCCTCAATCTTCAATCCTCAATACTCAATTTCAATCCTCAATCCTCAATCTTCAATCCTCAATCCTCAATTGTCAATCCTCAATCCTCAATCCTCAACCTTCAATCCTCAATACTCAACCTTCAATCCTCAATCCTCAATCCTCAATCCTCAATCCTCAATCCTCAATACTCAATCTGCAATCCTCAATCCTCAATCCTCAATCCTCAATGCTCATTCTTCAATCCTCAATCCTCAATCCTCAATCCTCAATCCTCAATCCTCAATCCTGAATTCTCAATCTTCAATCCTCAATACTCAATCTTCAATCCCCAATCCTCAATCCTCAATCCTCAATCCTCATTCATCAAACCTCAATCCTCAACCATCAGTCCTCATCCTCAATTCTCAATCCTCAATCCTCAATCCTCTATCCTCAATCTTCAATCCTCAATAATCGATCTCCAATCATAGATCCTCAATCCCCAATCTTCAATCCTTAGTCCTCACTCCTCAATCCTCAATCCTCAATCCTCAATATTCAATCCTCAATCCTCGATCCTCAATCCTCAGTCGTCAATCCTCAATCCTCAATCCACAATCCTCTATATTCAATCCTCAATACTCAACCTTCAATCCTCAATACTCAATCCTCAATCCTCAATCCTCAATCCTCAGTCATAAATCCTCAATCTTCAATACTCAATCTTCAATCCTCAATCCTCAATCCTCAACACTCAATCCTCAATCCTCAATTCTCAATCTTCAATCCTCAATAATCAATCTCCAAACCTAGATCCACAATCCCCAATCTTCAATCCTTAATCCTCAATCTTTAATCCTTAATCCTCAATCGTCAATCTTCAATCCTCAATACTCAGTCTTCAATCCTCAATCCTCAATCCTCAATCGTCAATCCTCATTCCTCAGTCCTCAATACCCAATCCTCAATCTTCAATCCTCAATCCTCAATCCTCGATCCTCAATCCTCAAACCTCAATCCTCAATCCTCAATATTCAATCATCAGTACTCAATCTTCAATCCTCAATCCTCAATCCTCAATCCTCAATCTCCAATCCTCAATATTCAACACACAACCCTCTGCCAACAATCCTCAATACTCAACCATCAATCCTCAATTCTCAATACTCAATAGAATATCCTGAATTCGCATGGTTCGATACTCAATCCACAATATTCAATAATCAAATCTCAATCCTCAATCTTCAATCCTCAATACTCAATTTCAATCCTCAATCCTCAATCTTCAATCCTCAATCCTCAATTGTCAATCCTCAATCCTCAATCCTCAACCTTCAATCCTCAATACTCAACCTTCAATCCTCAATCCTCAATCCTCAATCCTCAATCCTCAATCCTCAATACTCAATCTGCAATCCTCAATCCTCAATCCTCAATCCTCAATGCTCATTCTTCAATCCTCAATACCCAATCCTCAATCTTCAAACCTCAATCCTCAATCCTCAATTCTCAATCCTCAATCCTCAATCCTCAGACCTCAAACATCAACATTCAATCCTCAGTTCTCGTCCTCAATCCACAACACTCAATCCTCAATCCTCAATCTTCAATCATCAATATTCAATCTTCAATCCTCAATCCTCAATCCTCAATCGTCAATCCTCAATCCTCAATCCTCAATCCTCAATCTTCGATCCTCAATCCTCAATCCTCAATCCACAATCCTCAATCCTCAATCCTCAATCCTCAATCCTCAATCCTCAATCCTCAATCCTCAATCCTGAATTCTCAATCTTCAATCCTCAATACTCAATCTTCAATACCCAATCCTCAATCCTCAATCCTCAATCCTCATTCATCAAACCTCAATCCTCAACCATCAGTCCTCATCCTCAATTCTCAATCCTCAATCCTCAATCCTCTATCCTCAATCTTCAATCCTCAATAATCGATCTCCAATCATAGATCCTCAATCCCCAATCTTCAATCCTTAGTCCTCACTCCTCAATCCTCAATCCTCAATCCTCAATATTCAATCCTCAATCCTCGATCCTCAATCCTCAGTCGTCAATCCTCAATCCTCAATCCACAATCCTCTATATTCAATCCTCAATACTCAACCTTCAATCCTCAATACTCAATCCTCAATCCTCAATCCTCAATCCTCAGTCATAAATCCTCAATCTTCAATACTCAATCTTCAATCCTCAATCCTCAATCCTCAACACTCAATCCTCAATCCTCAATTCTCAATCTTCAATCCTCAATAATCAATCTCCAAACCTAGATCCACAATCCCCAATCTTCAATCCTTAATCCTCAATCTTTAATCCTTAATCCTCAATCGTCAATCTTCAATCCTCAATACTCAGTCTTCAATCCTCAATCCTCAATCCTCAATCGTCAATCCTCATTCCTCAATCCTCAATACCCAATCCTCAATCTTCAATCCTCAATCCTCAATCCTCAATCCTCAATCCTCAATCCACAGTCCTCAAACATCAGTCCTGAATCCTCAAACCTGAATCCTCAATCTTCAGCCCTCAGTCCTCAACAATCGGTTGTCAATCCTCAATCCTCAATAGAATATCATCAATTCACAGGTTTCAATACTCAATACTCAATCTCCAATCTTCAAGTCTCTATCCTCAAACATCAATTCTGATCACTCAACCCTCAACACTCAGTCCCCAATCCTCAATATTCAATCCTCAATCCTCCGTTCTCAATCCACGATCCTCAACCTTCAATCCTCAATACTGAATCTTCAATCCTCAATCCTCAATCCTCAATCCTCAATTCTCAACGCTCAATCCTTAATCCTCAGACCTCAAACATCAATATCCAGCCCTCAGTCCTCGTCCTCAATCCACAACACTCAATCCTCAGTCCTCAATATTCAATCATCAATATTCAATCTTCAATCCTCAATCCTCAATCCTCAATCCTCAATTCGCAAACCTCAATCTTCAACCCTCAATACTCAATCTTCAATTCTCAATCTTCAATCCTCAATCCTCAATCCTCAATCCTCAACCTTCAATGCTCAATACTCAATCTTCAATCCTCAATCCTCAATCCTCAATCCTCAATCCTCAATCTTCAATACTCAATCCTCAAACCTCAATCTTCAATCCTCAATACTCAATCTGCAATCCTCAATCCTCAAACCTCAATCCTCAATCCTCATACTTTAATCCTCAATACACAATCCTCAATCTTCAATCCTCAATCCTCAATCCTCAATTCTCAACCCTCAATCCTTAATCCTCAGACCTCAAACATCAATGTTCAACCCTCAGTCCTCGTCCTCAATCCACTACACTCAATCCTCAGTCCTCAATATTCAATCATCAATATTCTATCTTCAATCCTCAATCCTCAATCCTCAATCCTCAGTTCGCAATCCTCAATCTTCAATCCTCAATCCTCAATCCTCAATACTCAATCCTCAATCTTCAATCCTCAATACTCAATCTTCTATCCTCAATCCTCAATACTCACTCCTCAATCCTCAATCCACAATCCTCAATCCTCAACCCTCAATCCTCATTCCTCAAACCTCAATCCTCAAACCTCAGTCCTCATACTCAGTTCTCAATTCTCAATCCTCAATCCTCAATCCTCAATCTTCAATCCTCAATAATCAATCTCCAATCCTAGATCCTCAATCCCCAATCTTCAATTCTTAATCCTCAATCTTCAATCCTCAATCCCCAGTCCTCAATCTTCAATCCTCAATGCTCAATCCTCAATCCTCAACCCTCAGTCCTCAATCCTCAATCCTCAATCCTCAAACCTCAATCCTCAACCGTCAGTCCTCATCCTCCATCCTCAATCCTCAGTCCTCAATCCTCAATCTTCAATCCCCAATACTCAATCTTCAATCCTCAATCCTCAATCCTCAATCCACAATGCTCAATCCTCAGGCATCAATACTCAATCTTCAATACTCAATCCTGAATCCTCAATCCTCAATCCTCAATCCTCGACCCTCAATCCTCATTCCTCAAACCTCAATTCTCAACCCTCAGTCCTTATCCTCAATTCTCAATTCTCAATCCTCAATCCTCAATTCTCAATCTTCAATCCTCAATAATCAATCTCCAATCCTAGATCCTCAATCCCCAATCTTCAACCCTTAATCCTCAATCCTCAGTCATAAATCCTCAATTTTCAATACTCAATCGTCAATCCTCATTCTTCAATCCTCAATCCTCAATCCACAATCCTCAATATTCAATCCTCAATACTCAACTTTCAATCCTCAATCCTCAATCCTCAATCTTCAATCCTCAATAATCAATCTCCAATCCTAGATCCTCAATCCCCAATCTTCAATCCTTAATACTCAATCTTCAAACCTAAATCCCCAGTCATCAATCTTCAATCCTCAATGCTCAATCCTCAATCCTCAATCCTCAGTCCTCAATCCACAATCCTCAATCCTCAGCCCTCATCCTCAATCCTCAGTCCTCAATCCTCAATCCTCGAACCTCAATCCTCTACCGTCAGTCCTCGTCCTCAATCCTCAAACCTCAATCCTCAATCCTCAATATTCAATCACCAATACTTTATCTTCAATCCTCAATGCTCTATCCTCAATCCTCAATTCTCAATCCTCAATATTCAAGACACAACCCGCAGCCATCAATCCTCAATGCTCAACCATCAATCCTCAATTCTCAATACTCAATAGAATATCCTGAATTCGCATGGTTCGATACTCAATCCACAATATTCAATAATCAAATCTCAATCCTCAATCTTCAATCCTCAATACTCAATTTCAATCCTCAATCCTCAATCTTCAATCCTCAATCCTCAATTGTCAATCCTCAATCCTCAATCCTCAACCTTCAATCCTCAATACTCAACCTTCAATCCTCAATCCTCAATCCTCAATCCTCAATCCTCAATCCTCAATACTCAATCTGCAATCCTCAATCCTCAATCCTCAATCCTCAATGCTCATTCTTCAATCCTCAATACCCAATCCTCAATCTTCAAACCTCAATCCTCAATCCTCAATTCTCAATCCTCAATCCTCAATCCTCAGACCTCAAACATCAACATTCAACCCTCAGTTCTCGTCCTCAATCCACAACACTCAATCCACAATCCTCAATCTTCAATCATCAATATTCAATCTTCAATCCTCAATCCTCAATCCTCAATCCTCAATCCTCAATCCTCAATCCTCAATCTTCAATCTTCAATCCTCAATCCACAATCCTCAATCCACAATCCTCAATCCTCAATCCTCAATCCTCAATCCTCAATCCTCAATCCTCAATCCTCAATCCTGAATTCTCAATCTTCAATCCTCAATACTCAATCTTCAATCCCCAATCCTCAATCCTCAATCCTCAATCCTCATTCATCAAACCTCAATCCTCAACCATCAGTCCTCATCCTCAATTCTCAATCCTCAATCCTCAATCCTCTATCCTCAATCTTCAATCCTCAATAATCGATCTCCAATCATAGATCCTCAATCCCCAATCTTCAATCCTTAGTCCTCACTCCTCAATCCTCAATCCTCAATCCTCAATATTCAATCCTCAATCCTCGATCCTCAATCCTCAGTCGTCAATCCTCAATCCTCAATCCACAATCCTCTATATTCAATCCTCAATACTCAACCTTCAATCCTCAATACTCAATCCTCAATCCTCAATCCTCAGTCATAAATCCTCAATCTTCAATACTCAATCTTCAATCCTCAATCCTCAATCCTCAACACTCAATCCTCAATCCTCAATTCTTAATCTTCAATCCTCAATAATCAATCTCCAAACCTAGATCCACAATCCCCAATCTTCAATCCTTAATCCTCAATCTTTAATCCTTAATCCTCAATCGTCAATCTTCAATCCTCAATACTCAATCTTCAATCCTCAATCCTCAATCCTCAATCGTCAATCCTCATTCCTCAATCCTCAATACCCAATCCTCAATCTTCAATCCTCAATCCTCAATCCTCGATCCTCAATCCTCAAACCTCAATCCTCAATCCTCAATATTCAATCATCAGTACTCAATCTTCAATCCTCAATCCTCAATCCTCAATCCTCAATCTCCAATCCTCAATATTCAACACACAACCCTCTGCCAACAATCCTCAATACTCAACCATCAATCCTCAATTCTCAATACACAATAGAATATCCTGAATTCGCATGGTTCGATACTCAATCCACAATATTCAATAATCAAATCTCAATCCTCAATCTTCAATCCTCAATACTCAACTTCAATCCTCAATCCTCAATCTTCAATCCTCAATCCTCAATTGTCAATCCTCAATCCTCAATCCTCAACCTTCAATCCTCAATACTCAACCTTCAATCCTCAATCCTCAATCCTCAATCCTCAATCCTCAATCCTCAATACTCAATCTGCAATCCTCAATCCTCAATCCTCAATCCTCAATGCTCATTCTTCAATCCTCAATACCCAATCCTCAATCTTCAAACCTCAATCCTCAATCCTCAATTCTCAATCCCCAATCCTCAATCCTCAGACCTCAAGCATCAACATTCAACCCTCAGTTCTCGTCCTCAATCCACAACACTCAATCCTCAATCCTCAATCTTCAATCATCAATATTCAATCTTCAATCCTCAATCCTCAATCCTCAATCCTCAATCCTCAATCCTCAATCCTCAATCCTCAATCTTCGATCCTCAATCCTCAATCCTCAATCCACAATCCTCAATCCTCAATCCTCAATCCTCAATCCTCAATCCTCAATCCTCAATCCTCAATCCTCAATCCTGAATTCTCAATCTTCAATCCTCAATACTCAATCTTCAATCCCCAATCCTCAATCCTCAATCCTCAATCCTCATTCATCAAACCTCAATCCTCAACCATCAGTCCTCATCCTCAATTCTCAATCCTCAATCCTCAATCCTCTATCCTCAATCTTCAATCCTCAATAATCGATCTCCAATCATAGATCCTCAATCCCCAATCTTCAATCCTTAGTCCTCACTCCTCAATCCTCATTCCTCAATCCTCAATATTCAATCCTCAATCCTCGATCCTCAATCCTCAGTCGTCAATCCTCAAACCTCAATCCACAATCCTCTATATTCAATCCTCAATACTCAACCTTCAATCCTCAATACTCAATCCTCAATCCTCAATCCTCAATCCTCAGTCATAAATCCTCAATCTTCAATACTCAATCTTCAATCCTCAATCCTCAATCCTCAACACTCAATCCTCAATCCTCAATTCTCAATCTTCAATCCTCAATAATCAATCTCCAAACCTAGATCCACAATCCCCAATCTTCAATCCTTAATCCTCAATCTTTAATCCTTAATCCTCAATCGTCAATCTTCAATCCTCGATACTCAGTCTTCAATCCTCAATCCTCAATCCTCAATCGTCAATCCTCATTCCTCAATCCTCAATACCCAATCCTCAATCTTCAATCCTCAATCCTCAATCCTCAATCCTCAATCCTCAATCCACAGTCCTCAAACATCAGTCCTGAATCCTCAAACCTGAATCCTCAATCTTCAGCCCTCAGTCCTCAACAATCGGTTGTCAATCCTCAATCCTCAATAGAATATCATCAATTCACAGGTTTCAATACTCAATACTCAATCTCCAATCTTCAAGTCTCTATCCTCAAACATCAATTCTAATCACTCAACCCTCAACACTCAGTCCCCAATCCTCAATATTCAATCCTCAATCCTCCGTTCTCAATCCACGATCCTCAACATTCAATCCTCAATACTGAATCTTCAATCCTCAATCCTCAATCCTCAATCCTCAATTCTCAACCCTCAATCCTTAATCCTCAGACCTCAAACATCAATATCCAGCCCTCAGTCCTCGTCCTCAATCCACAACACTCAATCCTCAGTCCTCAATATTCAATCATCAATATTCAATCTTCAATCCTCAATCCTCAATCCTCAATCCTCAATTCGCAAACCTCAATCTTCAACCCTCAATACTCAATCTTCAATTCTCAATCTTCAATCCTCAATCCTCAATCCTCAATCCTCAACCTTCAATGCTCAATACTCAATCTTCAATCCTCAATCCTCAATCCTCAATCCTCAATCCTCAATCTTCAATACTCAATCCTCAAACCTCAATCTTCAATCCTCAATACTCAATCTGCAATCCTCAATCCTCAAACCTCAATCCTCAATCCTCATACTTCATTCCTCAATACACAATCCTCAATCTTCAATCCTCAATCCTCAATCCTCAATTCTCAACCCTCAATCCTTAATCCTCAGACCTCAAACATCAATGTTCAACCCTCAGTCCTCGTCCTCAATCCACTACACTCAATCCTCAGTCCTCAATATTCAATCATCAATATTCTATCTTCAATCCTCAATCCTCAATCCTCAATCCTCAATTCGCAATCCTCAATCTTCAATCCTCAATCCTCAATCCTCAATACTCAATCCTCAATCTTCAATCCTCAATACTCAATCTTCTATCCTCAATCCTCAATACTCACTCCTCAATCCTCAATCCACAATCCTCAATCCTCAACCCTCAAGCCTCATTCCTCAAACCTCAATCCTCAAACCTCAGTCCTCATACTCAGTTCTCAATTCTCAATCCTCAATCCTCAATCCTCAATCTTCAATCCTCAATAATCAATCTCCAATCCTAGATCCTCAATCCCCAATCTTCAATTCTTAATCCTCAATCTTCAATCCTCAATCCCCAGTCCTCAATCTTCAATCCTCAATGCTCAATCCTCAATCCTCAACCCTCAGTCCTCAATCCTCAATCCTCAATCCTCAAACCTCAATCCTCAACCGTCAGTCCTCATCCTCCATCCTCAATCCTCAGTCCTCAATCCTCAATCTTCAATCCCCAATACTCAATCTTCAATCCTCAATCCTCAATCCTCAATCCACAATGCTCAATCCTCAGGCATCAATACTCAATCTTCAATACACAATCCTGAATCCTCAATCCTCAATCCTCAATCCTCAACCCTCAATCCTCATTCCTCAAACCTCAATTCTCAACCCTCAGTCCTTATCCTCAATTCTCAATTCTCAATCCTCAATCCTCAATTCTCAATCTTCAATCCTCAATAATCAATCTCCAATCCTAGATCCTGAATCCCCAATCTTCAACCCTTAATCCTCAATCCTCAGTCATAAATCCTCAATTTTCAATACTCAATCGTCAATCCTCATTCTTCAATCCTCAATCCTCAATCCACAATCCTCAATATTCAATCCTCAATACTCAACCTTCAATCCTCAATCCTCAATCCTCAATCTTCAATCCTCAATAATCAATCTCCAATCCTAGATCCTCAATCCCCAATCTTCAATCCTTAATACTCAATCTTCAAACCTAAATCCCCAGTCATCAATCTTCAATCCTCAATGCTCAATCCTCAATCCTCAATCCTCAGTCCTCAATCCACAATCCTCAATCCTCAAACCTCAATCCTCAACCGTCAGTCCTCGTCCTCAATCCTCAAACCTCAATCCTCAATCCTCAATATTCAATCATCAATACTCAATCTTCAATCCTCAATGCTCTATCCTCAATCCTCAATCCTCAATCCTTTAATATTCAAGACACAACCCTCAGCCATCAATCCTGAATACTCAACCATCAATCCTCAATTCTCAATACTCAATAGAATATTCTGAATACTCATGGTTCAATACTCAGTCCACAATATTGAATAATCAAATCTCAATCCTCAATCTTCAATCCTCAATACTCAATTTCAATCCTCAATCCTCAAGTCTCAATCCCCAATACTCAATCCTCAATCGTCAAACCTCAATCCCCAATCCTCAATCTTCAATCCTCAACCTCAATCCTCAATCCTCAATCCTCAATCCTCAATCTTCAATCCTCAATACTCAATCTTCAATCCTCAATCATCAATCCTCAATCCTCAATCCTCAATCCTCAATCCTCAATCCTCAATTCTCAATCCTCAATCCCCAATACGTAATCTGCAATTGTCAATCCTCAATCATCAATCCTCAATCCTCATTCTTCAATCCTCAATACCCAATCTTCAATCTTCAATCCTCAATCCTCAATCCACAATCCTCAACATTCAATCCTCAATCCTCAATCCTCAATCCTCAATCCTCAATCTTCAATCCTCAATACTCAATCTTCAATCCCCAATCCTCAATTCTCAATCCTCAATCCTCAATGTTCAATCCTCAATACTCAATCTTCAATCCTCAATTCTCAATCCTCAATCCTCAATCCTCATTCTTCAATCCTCAGCACCCAATCCTCAATCTTCAATCCTCAATCCTCAATCATCAATTCTCAATCCTCAATCCTCAATCCTCAGACCTCAAGCATCAATATTCAACCCTCAGTCCTCGTCCTCTATCCACAACCACCAATCCTCAATCCTCAACCTTCAATCATCAATATTCAATCTTCAATCCTCAATTCTCAATCCTCAATCCTCAATCCTCAATCCACAATCCTCAATCTTCAATCCTCAATCCTCAATCCTCAACCCTGAATCCTCAATCTTCAATCCTCAATCCTCAACCCTCAAGCCTCATTCCTCAAACCTCAATCCTCAAACCTCAGTCCTCATACTCAGTTCTCAATTCTCAATCCTCAATCCTCAATCCTCAATCTTCAATCCTCAATAATCAATCTCCAATCCTAGATCCTCAATCCCCAATCTTCAATTCTTAATCCTCAATCTTCAATCCTCAATCCCCAGTCCTCAATCTTCAATCCTCAATGCTCAATCCTCAATCCTCAACCCTCAGTCCTCAATCCTCAATCCTCAATCCTCAAACCTCAATCCTCAACCGTCAGTCCTCATCCTCCATCCTCAATCCTCAGTCCTCAATCCTCAATCTTCAATCCCCAATACTCAATCTTCAATCCTCAGTCCTCAATCCTCAATCCACAATGCTCAATCCTCAGGCATCAATACTCAATCTTCAATACACAATCCTGAATCCTCAATCCTCAATCCTCAATCCTCAACCCTCAATCCTCATTCCTCAAACCTCAATTCTCAACCCTCAGTCCTTATCCTCAATTCTCAATTCTCAATCCTCAATCCTCAATTCTCAATCTTCAATCCTCAATAATCAATCTCCAATCCTAGATCCTGAATCCCCAATCTTCAACCCTTAATCCTCAATCCTCAGTCATAAATCCTCAATTTTCAATACTCAATCGTCAATCCTCATTCTTCAATCCTCAATCCTCAATCCACAATCCTCAATATTCAATCCTCAATACTCAACCTTCAATCCTCAATCCTCAATCCTCAATCTTCAATCCTCAATAATCAATCTCCAATCCTAGATCCTCAATCCCCAATCTTCAATCCTTAATACTCAATCTTCAAACCTAAATCCCCAGTCATCAATCTTCAATCCTCAATGCTCAATCCTCAATCCTCAATCCTCAGTCCTCAATCCACAATCCTCAATCCTCAAACCTCAATCCTCAACCGTCAGTCCTCGTCCTCAATCCTCAAACCTCAATCCTCAATCCTCAATATTCAATCATCAATACTCAATCTTCAATCCTCAATGCTCTATCCTCAATCCTCAATCCTCAATCCTTTAATATTCAAGACACAACCCTCAGCCATCAATCCTGAATACTCAACCATCAATCCTCAATTCTCAATACTCAATAGAATATTCTGAATACTCATGGTTCAATACTCAGTCCACAATATTGAATAATCAAATCTCAATCCTCAATCTTCAATCCTCAATACTCAATTTCAATCCTCAATCCTCAAGTCTCAATCCCCAATACTCAATCCTCAATCGTCAATCCTCAATCCCCAATCCTCAATCTTCAATCCTCAACCTCAATCCTCAATCCTCAATCCTCAATCCTCAATCTTCAATCCTCAATACTCAATCTTCAATCCTCAATCATCAATCCTCAATCCTCAATCCTCAATCCTCAATCCTCAATCCTCAATTCTCAATCCTCAATCCTCAATACGTAATCTGCAATTGTCAATCCTCAATCATCAATCCTCAATCCTCATTCTTCAATCCTCAATACCCAATCTTCAATCTTCAATCCTCAATCCTCAATCCACAATCCTCAACATTCAATCCTCAATCCTCAATCCTCAATCCTCAATCCTCAATCTTCAATCCTCAATACTCAATCTTCAATCCCCAATCCTCAATTCTCAATCCTCAATCCTCAATGTTCAATCCTCAATACTCAATCTTCAATCCTCAATTCTCAATCCTCAATCCTCAATCCTCATTCTTCAATCCTCAGCACCCAATCCTCAATCTTCAATCCTCAATCCTCAATCATCAATTCTCAATCCTCAATCCTCAATCCTCAGACCTCAAGCATCAATATTCAACCCTCAGTCCTCGTCCTCTATCCACAACCACCAATCCTCAATCCTCAACCTTCAATCATCAATATTCAATCTTCAATCCTCAATTCTCAATCCTCAATCCTCAATCCTCAATCCACAATCCTCAATCTTCAATCCTCAATCCTCAATCCTCAACCCTGAATCCTCAATCTTCAATCCTCAATACTCAATCTTCAATCCCCAATCCTCAATTCTCAATCCTCAATCCTCAATGTTCAATCCTCAATACTCAATCTTCAATCCTCAATCCTCAATCCTCAATTCTCAATCTTCAATCCTCAATAATCAATCTCCAAACCTAGATCCACAATCCCCAATCTTCAATCCTTAATCCTCAATCTTTAATCCTTAATCCTCAATCGTCAATCTTCAATCCTCAATCCTCAATGCTCATTCTTCAATCCTCAATACCCAATCCTCAATCTTCAAACCTCAATCCTCAATCCTCAATTCTCAATCCTCAATCCTCAATCCTCAGACCTCAAACATCAACGTTCAACCCTCAGTCCTCGTCCTCTATCCACAACCACCAATCCTCAATCCTCAACCTTCAATCATCAATATTCAATCTTCAATCCTCAATTCTCAATCCTCAATCCTCAATCCTCAATCCACAATCCTCAATCTTCAATCCTCAATCCTCAATCCTCAACCCTGAATCCTCAATCTTCAATCCTCAATACTCAATCTTCAATCCCCAATCCTCAATTCTCAATCCTCAATCCTCAATACCCAATCCTCAATCTTCAATCCTCAATCCTCAATCCTCGATCCTCAATCCTCAAACCTCAATCCTCAATCCTCAATATTCAATCATCAGTACTCAATCTTCAATCCTCAATCCTCAATCCTCAATCCTCAATCTCCAATCCTCAATATTCAACACACAACCCTCTGCCAACAATCCTCAATACTCAACCATCAATCCTCAATTCTCAATACACAATAGAATATCCTGAATTCGCATGGTTCGATACTCAATCCACAATATTCAATAATCAAATCTCAATCCTCAATCTTCAATCCTCAATACTCAATTTCAATCCTCAATCCTCAATCTTCAATCCTCAATCCTCAATTGTCAATCCTCAATCCTCAATCCTCAACCTTCAATCCTCAATACTCAACCTTCAATCCTCAATCCTCAATCCTCAATCCTCAATCCTCAATCCTCAATACTCAATCTGCAATCCTCAATCCTCAATCCTCAATCCTCAATGCTCATTCTTCAATCCTCAATACCCAATCCTCAATCTTCAAACCTCAATCCTCAATCCTCAATTCTCAATCCTCAATCCTCAATCCTCAGACCTCAAACATCAACGTTCAACCCTCAGTTCTCGTCCTCAATCCACAACACTCAATCCTCAATCCTCAATCTTCAATCATCAATATTCAATCTTCAATCCTCAATCCTCAATCCTCAATCCTCAATCCTCAATCCTCAATCCTCAATCCTCAATCTTCGATCCTCAATCCTCAATCCTCAATCCACAATCCTCAATCCTCAATCCTCAATCCTCAATCCTCAATCCTCAATCCTCAATCCTCAATCCTGAATTCTCAATCTTCAATCCTCAATACTCAATCTTCAATCCCCAATCCTCAATCCTCAATCCTCAATCCTCATTCATCAAACCTCAATCCTCAACCATCAGTCCTCATCCTCAATTCTCAATCCTCAATCCTCAATCCTCTATCCTCAATCTTCAATCCTCAATAATCGATCTCCAATCATAGATCCTCAATCCCCAATCTTCAATCCTTAGTCCTCACTCCTCAATCCTCAACCCTCAATCCTCAATATTCAATCCTCAATCCTCGATCCTCAATCCTCAGTCGTCAATCCTCAATCCTCAATCCACAATCCTGTATATTCAATCCTCAATACTCAACCTTCAATCCTCAATACTCAATCCTCAATCCTCAATCCTCAATCCTCAGTCATAAATCCTCAATCTTCAATACTCAATCTTGAATCCTCAATCCTCAATCCTCAACACTCAATCCTCAATCCTCAATTCTCAATCTTCAATCCTCAATAATCAATCTCCAAACCTAGATCCACAATCCCCAATCTTCAATCCTTAATCCTCAATCTTTAATCCTTAATCCTCAATCGTCAATCTTCAATCCTCAATACTCAGTCTTCAATCCTCAATCCTCAATCCTCAATCGTCAATCCTCATTCCTCAATCCTCAATACCCAATCCTCAATCTTCAATCCTCAATCCTCAATCCTCAATCCTCAATCCTCAATCCACAGTCCTCAAACATCAGTCCTGAATCCTCAAACCTGAATCCTCAATCTTCAGCCCTCAGTCCTCAACAATCGGTTGTCAATCCTCAATCCTCAATAGAATATCATCAATTCACAGGTTTCAATACTCAATACTCAATCTCCAATCTTCAAGTCTCTATCCTCAAACATCAATTCTGATCACTCAACCCTCAACACTCAGTCCCCAATCCTCAATATTCAATCCTCAATCCTCCGTTCTCAATCCACGATCCTCAACCTTCAATCCTCAATACTGAATCTTCAATCCTCAATCCTCAATCCTCAATCCTCAATTCTCAATCCTCAATCCTTAATCCTCAGACCTCAAACATCAATGTTCAACCCTCAGTCCTCGTCCTCAATCCACTACACTCAATCCTCAGTCCTCAATATTCAATCATCAATATTCTATCTTCAATCCTCAATCCTCAATCCTCAATCCTCAATTCGCAATCCTCAATCTTCAATCCTCAATCCTCAATCCTCAATACTCAATCCTCAATCTTCAATCCTCAATACTCAATCTTCTATCCTCAATCCTCAATACTCACTCCTCAATCCTCAATCCACAATCCTCAATCCTCAACCCTCAATCCTCATTCCTCAAACCTCAATCCTCAAACCTCAGTCCTCATACTCAGTTCTCAATTCTCAATCCTCAATCCTCAATGCTCAATCTTCAATCCTCAATAATCAATCTCCAATCCTAGATCCTCAATCCCCAATCTTCAATTCTTAATCCTCAATCTTCAATCCTCAATCCCCAGTCCTCAATCTTCAATCCTCAATGCTCAATCCTCAATCCTCAACCCTCAGTCCTCAATCCTCAATCCTCAATCCTCAAACCTCAATCCTCAACCGTCAGTCCTCATCCTCCATCCTCAATCCTCAGTCCTCAATCCTCAATCTTCAATCCCCAATACTCAATCTTCAATCCTCAATCCTCAATCCTCAATCCACAATGCTCAATCCTCAGGCATCAATACTCAATCTTCAATACACAATCCTGAATCCTCAATCCTCAATCCTCAATCCTCAACACTCAATCCTCATTCCTCAAACCTCAATTCTCAACCCTCAGTCCTTATCCTCAATTCTCAATTCTCAATCCTCAATCCTCAATTCTCAATCTTCAATCCTCAATAATCAATCTCCAATCCTAGATCCTCAATCCCCAATCTTCAACCCTTAATCCTCAATCCTCAGTCATAAATCCTCAATTTTCAATACTCAATCGTCAATCCTCATTCTTCAATCCTCAATCCTCAATCCACAATCCTCAATATTCAATCCTCAATACTCAACCTTCAATCCTCAATCCTCAATCCTCAATCTTCAATCCTCAATAATCAATCTCCAATCCTAGATCCTCAATCCCCAATCTTCAATCCTTAATACTCAATCTTCAAACCTAAATCCCCAGTCATCAATCTTCAATCCTCAATGCTCAATCCTCAATCCTCAATCCTCAGTCCTCAATCCACAATCCTCAATCCTCAAACCTCAATCCTCAACCGTCAGTCCTCGTCCTCAATCCTCAAACCTCAATTCTCAATCCTCAATATTCAATCATCAATACTCAATCTTCAATCCTCAATGCTCTATCCTCAATCCTCAATCCTCAATCCTTTAATATTCAAGACACAACCCTCAGCCATCAATCCTGAATACTCAACCATCAATCCTCAATTCTCAATACTCAATAGAATATTCTGAATACTCATGGTTCAATACTCAGTCCACAATATTGAATAATCAAATCTCAATCCTCAATCTTCAATCCTCAATACTCAATTTCAATCCTCAATCCTCAAGTCTCAATCCCCAATACTCAATCCTCAATCGTCAATCCTCAATCCCCAATCCTCAATCTTCAGTCCTCAACCTCAATCCTCAATCCTCAATCCTCAATCCTCAATCTTCAATCCTCAATACTCAATCTTCAATCCTCAATCATCAATCCTCAATCCTCAATCCTCAATCCTCAATCCTCAATCCTCAATTCTCAATCCTCAATCCTCAATACGTAATCTGCAATTGTCAATCCTCAATCATCAATCCTCAATCCTCATTCTTCAATCCTCAATACCCAATCTTCAATCTTCAATCCTCAATCCTCAATCCACAATCCTCAACATTCAATCCTCAATCCTCAATCCTCAATCCTCAATCCTCAATCTTCAATCCTCAATACTCAATCTTCAATCCCCAATCCTCAATTCTCAATCCTCAATCCTCAATGTTCAATCCTCAATACTCAATCTTCAATCCTCAATTCTCAATCCTCAATCCTCAATCCTCATTCTTCAATCCTCAGCACCCAATCCTCAATCTTCAATCCTCAATCCTCAATCCTCAATTCTCAATCCTCAATCCTCAATCCTCAGACCTCAAGCATCAATATTCAACCCTCAGTCCTCGTCCTCTATCCACAACCACCAATCCTCAATCCTCAACCTTCAATCATCAATATTCAATCTTCAATCCTCAATTCCCAATCCTCAATCCTCAATCCTCAATCCACAATCCTCAATCTTCAATCCTCAATCCTCAATCCTCAACCCTGAATCCTCAATCTTCAATCCTCAATACTCAATCTTCAATCCCCAATCCTCAATTCTCAATCCTCAATCCTCAATGTTCAATCCTCAATACTCAATCTTCAATCCTCAATCCTCAATCCTCAATCCTCAATCCTCATTCTTCAATCCTCAACACCCAATACTCAATCTTCAATCCTCAATCCTCATCTCTCAATCCTCAACCCTCAATCCTCAGACCTCACACATCAATACTCAACCCTCAGTCCTCGTCCTCAATTCACAACCCTCAATCCTCAATCCTCAATCATCAATCATCAATATTCAATATTCAGTCCTCAATCCTCAATCCTCAATCCTCAATCCTCAATCCTCAATGTTCAATCCACAATACCCAATCCTCAATCTTCAATCCTCAATCCTCAGTCCTCAATCCTCAATCCTCAATACTCAATCCTCAATTCTCAGTCCTCAAGCCTCAATCCTGTATCCACAATCCTGAATCCTCAACCTTCAGTCCTCAGTCCTCAACAATCATTCGTCAGTTCTCAATCCTCAATACAATATCGTCAATTCACACATTTCAATACTCAATACACAGTCTGCAATCTTAAAATCTCTATCCACAAACTTCAATTCTCATCACTCAACCCTCAACACTCAGTCCCCCATCCTCAATCTTCAATCCTCAATTCTCAATCCTCAATTCTCAATACTCAATCCGCAGTCCTCAGACCTCAAACCTCAATCCTCAATAATCGATTACCAATCCTAGATCCTCAATCCTCAATCCTCAATCCCCAATCATCAATCGTCAATAATCAATCTCCAATCCTATGTCCTCAATCCGCAACCCTCAATCCTCAATCCTCAATCCTCATCCTTCAATCCTCAATAGCCAATCCCCAAACTTCAATACTCAATCCTCAATCCTCAATCCCCAATCCTCAATATTCAACACACAACCCTCAGCCAACATTCCTCAATACTCAACCATCAATCCTCAATTCTCAATACTCAATAGAATATCCTGAATCCGCATGGTTCTGTACTCAAACCACAGTATTCAATAATCAAATCTCAATCCTCAACCTTCAATCCTCAATACTCAATTTCAACCCTCAATCCTCAATCTTCAACCCTCAATCCTCAATTATCAATCCTCAATCCTCAATCCTCAATCTTCAATCCTCAAACCTCAATCCTCAACCGTCAGTCCTCATCCTCCATCCTCAATCCTCAGTCCTCAATCCTCAATCTTCAATCCCCAATACTCAATCTTCAATCCTCAATCCTCAATCCTCAATCCACAATGCTCAATCCTCAGGCATCAATACTCAATCTTCAATACACAATCCTGAATCCTCAATCCTCAATCCTCAATCCTCAACACTCAATCCTCATTCCTCAAACCTCAATTCTCAACCCTCAGTCCTTATCCTCAATTCTCAATTCTCAATCCTCAATCCTCAATTCTCAATCTTCAATCCTCAATAATCAATCTCCAATCCTAGATCCTCAATCCCCAATCTTCAACCCTTAATCCTCAATCCTCAGTCATAAATCCTCAATTTTCAATACTCAATCGTCAATCCTCATTCTTCAATCCTCAATCCTCAATCCACAATCCTCAATATTCAATCCTCAATACTCAACCTTCAATCCTCAATCCTCAATCCTCAATCTTCAATCCTCAATAATCAATCTCCAATCCTAGATCCTCAATCCCCAATCTTCAATCCTTAATACTCAATCTTCAAACCTAAATCCCCAGTCATCAATCTTCAATCCTCAATGCTCAATCCTCAATCCTCAATCCTCAGTCCTCAATCCACAATCCTCAATCCTCAAACCTCAATCCTCAACCGTCAGTCCTCGTCCTCAATCCTCAAACCTCAATCCTCAATCCTCAATATTCAATCATCAATACTCAATCTTCAATCCTCAATGCTCTATCCTCAATCCTCAATCCTCAATCCTTTAATATTCAAGACACAACCCTCAGCCATCAATCCTGAATACTCAACCATCAATCCTCAATTCTCAATACTCAATAGAATATTCTGAATACTCATGGTTCAATACTCAGTCCACAATATTGAATAATCAAATCTCAATCCTCAATCTTCAATCCTCAATACTCAATTTCAATCCTCAATCCTCAAGTCTCAATCCCCAATACTCAATCCTCAATCGTCAATCCTCAATCCCCAATCCTCAATCTTCAGTCCTCAACCTCAATCCTCAATCCTCAATCCTCAATCCTCAATCTTCAATCCTCAATACTCAATCTTCAATCCTCAATCATCAATCCTCAATCCTCAATCCTCAATCCTCAATCCTCAATCCTCAATTCTCAATCCTCAATCCTCAATACGTAATCTGCAATTGTCAATCCTCAATCATCAATCCTCAATCCTCATTCTTCAATCCTCAATACCCAATCTTCAATCTTCAATCCTCAATCCTCAATCCACAATCCTCAACATTCAATCCTCAATCCTCAATCCTCAATCCTCAATCCTCAATCCTCAATCTTCAATCCTCAATACTCAATCTTCAATCCCCAATCCTCAATTCTCAATCCTCAATCCTCAATGTTCAATCCTCAATACTCAATCTTCAATCCTCAATTCTCAATCCTCAATCCTCAATCCTCATTCTTCAATCCTCAGCACCCAATCCTCAATCTTCAATCCTCAATCCTCAATCCTCAATTCTCAATCCTCAATCCTCAATCCTCAGACCTCAAGCATCAATATTCAACCCTCAGTCCTCGTCCTCTATCCACAACCACCAATCCTCAATCCTCAACCTTCAATCATCAATATTCAATCTTCAATCCTCAATTCTCAATCCTCAATCCTCAATCCTCAATCCACAATCCTCAATCTTCAATCCTCAATCCTCAATCCTCAACCCTGAATCCTCAATCTTCAATCCTCAATACTCAATCTTCAATCCCCAATCCTCAATTCTCAATCCTCAATCCTCAATGTTCAATCCTCAATACTCAATCTTCAATCCTCAATCCTCAATCCTCAATCCTCAATCCTCATTCTTCAATCCTCAACACCCAATACTCAATCTTCAATCCTCAATCCTCATCTCTCAATCCTCAACCCTCAATCCTCAGACCTCACACATCAATACTCAACCCTCAGTCCTCGTCCTCAATTCACAACCCTCAATCCTCAATCCTCAATCATCAATCATCAATATTCAATATTCAGTCCTCAATCCTCAATCCTCAATCCTCAATCCTCAATCCTCAATGTTCAATCCACAATACCCAATCCTCAATCTTCAATCCTCAATCCTCAGTCCTCAATCCTCAATCCTCAATACTCAATCCTCAATTCTCAGTCCTCAAGCCTCAATCCTGTATCCACAATCCTGAATCCTCAACCTTCAGTCCTCAGTCCTCAACAATCATTCGTCAGTTCTCAATCCTCAATACAATATCGTCAATTCACACATTTCAATACTCAATACACAGTCTGCAGTCTTAAAATCTCTATCCACAAACTTCAATTCTCATCACTCAACCCTCAACACTCAGTCCCCCATCCTCAATCTTCAATCCTCAATTCTCAATCCTCAATTCTCAATCCTCAATTCTCAATACTCAATCCGCAGTCCTCAGACCTCAAACCTCAATCCTCAATAATCGATTACCAATCCTAGATCCTCAATCCTCAATCCTCAATCCCCAATCATCAATCGTCAATAATCAATCTCCAATCCTATGTCCTCAATCCGCAACCCTCAATCCTCAATCCTCAATCCTCATCCTTCAATCCTCAATACCCAATCCCCAAACTTCAATACTCAATCCTCAATCCTCAATCCCCAATCCTCAATATTCAACACACAACCCTCAGCCAACATTCCTCAATACTCAACCATCAATCCTCAATTCTCAATACTCAATAGAACATCCTGAATCCGCATGGTTCTGTACTCAAACCACAATATTCAATAATCAAATCTCAATCCTCAACCTTCAATCCTCAATACTCAATTTCAATCCTCAATCCTCAATCTTCAACCCTCAATCCTCAATTATCAATCCTCAATCCTCAATCCTCAATCTTCAATCCTCAATACTCAATCTTCAATCCTCAATCCTCAATCCTCAATCCTCAATCCACAATCCTCAATCCTCAATCCTCAATCCTCAATCCTCAATCCTCAATACTCAATCTGCAATCCTCAAGCGTCAATCCTCAATCCTCAATGCTCATTCTTAAATCCTCAATACCCAGTCCTCAATCTTCAATCCTCAATACTCAATCTTCACTCCTCAATTCTCAATCCTCAATCCTCGATCCTCAATCCTCAATCCTCAATCCTCAATCCTCAATCCTCAATACTCAATCTGCAATCCTCAATCCTCAATCCTCAATCCTCAATCCTCATTCTTCAATCCTCAATACCCAATCCTCAATCTTCAATCCTCAATCCTCAATCCTCAATTCTCAATCCTCAATCCTCAATCCTCAGACCGCAAACATCAATATTCAACCCTCAGTCCTCGTCCTCTATCCACAACCATCAATCCTCAATCCTCAATCATCAATCATCAATATTCAATCTTCAATCCTCAATTCCCAATCCTCAACCCTCAATACTCAATCCTCAATCTTCAATACTCAACCTTCAATCCTCAATCCTCAATCCTCAATCCTCGATCCTCAATCCTCAAACCTCAATCCTCAATCCTCAATATTCAATCATTAATACTCAATCTTCAATCCTCAATCCTCAATCCTCAATCCTCAATCCCCAACCCTCAATATTCAACACACAACCCTCAGCCAACAATCCTCAATACTCAACCATCAATCCTCAATTCTCAATACTCAATAGAATATACTGAATTCGCATGGTTCGATACTCAATCCACAATATTCAATAATCAAATCTCAATCCTCAATCTTCAATCCTCAATACTCAATTTCAATCCTCAATCCTCAATCTTCAATCCTCAATCCTCAATTGTCAATCCTCAATCCTCAATCCTCAACCTTCAATCCTCAATACTCAACCTTCAATCCTCAATCCTCAATCCTCAATCCTCAATCCTCAATCCTCAATCCTCAATCCTCAATCCTCAATCCTCAATACTCAATCTGCAATCCTCAATCCTCAATCCTCAATCCTCAATGCTCATACTTCAATCCTCAATACCCAATCCTCAATCTTCAAACCTCAATCCTCAATCCTCAATTCTCAATCCTCAATTATCAATCCTCAGACCTCAAACATCAATATTCAACACTCAGTTCTCGTCCTCAATCCACAACACTCAATCCTCAATCCTCAATCTTCAATCATCAATATTCAATCTTCAATCCTCAATCCTCAATCCTCAATCCTCAATCCCCAATCCTGAATCCTCAATCTTCAATCCTCAATCCTCAATCCTCAATCCTCAATCCTCAATCCTCAATCCTCAATCCTCAATCCTCAATCTTCAATCCTCAATCCTCAATCCTCAATCCTGAATTCTCAATCTTCAATCCTCAATACTCAATCTTCAATCCCCAATCCTCAATCCTCAATCCTCAATCCTCATTCATCAAACCTCAATCCTCAACCATCAGTCCTCATCCTCAATTCTCAATCCTCAATCCTCAATCCTCTATCCTCAATTTTCAATCTTCAATAATCGATCTCCAATCATAGATCCTCAATCCCCAATCTTCAATCCTTAGTCCTCAATCCTCAATCCTCAATCCTCAATCATCAATATTCAATCCTCAATCCTCGATCCTCATTCCTCAGTCGTCAATCCTCAATCCTCAATCCACAATCCTCAATATTCAATCCTCAATACTCAACCTTCAATCCTCAATACTCAATCCTCAATCCTCAATCCTCAATCCTCAGTCATAAATCCTCAATCTTCAATACTCAATCTTCAATCCTCAATCCTCAATCCTCAACCCTCAATCCTCAATCCTCAATTCTCAATCTTCAATCCTCAATAATCAATCTCCAATCCTAGATCCTCAATCCCCAATCTTCAATCCTTAATCCTCAATCTTTAATCCTTAATCCTCAATCGTCAATCTTCAATCCTCAATACTCAGTCTTCAATCCTCAATCCTCAATCCTCAATCGTCAATCCTCATTCCTCAATCCTCAATACCCAATCCTCAATCTTAAATCCTCAATCCTCAATCCTCAATCCTCAATCCTCAATCCTCAGTCCTCAAACATCAGTCCTGAATCCTCAATCCTGAATCCTCAATCTTCAGCCCTCAGTCCTCAACAATCGGTTGTCAATCCTCAATCCTCAATAGAATATCATCAATTCACAGATTTCAATACTCAATACTCAATCTCCAATCTTCAAGTCTCTATCCTCAAACGTCAATTCTCATCACTCAACCCTCAACACTCAGTCCCCAATCCTCAATATTCAATCCTCAATCCTCCGTTCTCAATCCACGATCCTCAACCTTCAATCCTCAATACTGAATCTTCAATCCTCAATCCTCAATCCTCAATCCTCAATTCTCAACACTCAATCCTTAATCCACAGACCTCAAACATCAATATACAACCCTCAGTCCTCGTCCTCAATCCACAACACTCAATCCTCAGTCCTCAATATTCAATCATCAATATCCAATCTTCAATTCTCAATCCTCAATCCTCAATCCTCAATCCCCAATCCTCAATCCTCAATCTTCAATCCTCAATCCGCAATCCTCAATCCTCAATCCTCAATCCTCAATCCTCAATCCTCAATCTTCAATCCTCAATCCTCAATCCTCAATCCTGAATTCTCAATCTTCAATCCTCAATACTCAATCTTAAATCCCCAATCCTCAATCCTCAATCCTCAATCCTCATTCATCAAACCTCAATCCTCAACCATCAGTCCTCAACCTTCAATGCTCAATACTCAATCTTCAATACTCAATCCTCAGTCCTCAATCCTCTATCCTCAATCTTCAATCCTCAGTCCTCAAACCTCAATCTTCAATCCTCAATACTCAATCTGCAATCCTCAATCCTCAAACCTCAATCCTCAATCCTCATACTACAATCCTCAATACACAATCCTCAATCTTCAATCCTCAATCGTCAATCCTCAATTCTCAACCCTCAATCCTTAATCCTCAGACCTCAAACATCAATATTCAACCCTCAGTCCTCGTCCTCAATCCTCAAACCTCAATCCTCAATCCTCAATATTCAATCATCAATACTCAATCTTCAATCCTCAATGCTCTATCCTCAATCCCCAATCCTCAATCCTCAATATTCAAGACACAACCCTCAGCCATCAATCCTCAATCCTCAATCCTCAATCCTCAATTCTCAATCCTCAATCCTCAATACGTAATCTGCAATTGTCAATCCTCAATCCTCAATCCTCAATCCTCATTCTTCAATCTTCAATACCCAATCTTCAATCTTCAATCCTCAATCCTCAATCCACAATCCTCATGATTCAATCCTCAATCCTCAATCCTCAATCCTCAATCCTCAATCTTCAATCCTCAATACTCAATATTCAATCCCCAATCCTCAATTCTCAATCCTCAATCCTCAATGTTCAATCCTCAATACTCAATCTTCAATCCTCAATTCTCAATCCTCAATCCTCAATCCTCATTCTTCAATCCTCAACACCCAATCCTCAATCTTCAATCCTCAATCCTCAATCCTCAATTCTCAATCCTCAATCCTCAATCCTCAGACCTCAAGCATCAATATTCAACCCTCAGTCCTCGTCCTCTATCCACAACCATCAATCCTCAATCCTCAACCTTCAATCATCAATATTCAATCTTCAATCCTCAATCCTCAATCCTCAATCCTCAATCCTCAATCCTCAATCCACAATCCTCAATCTTCAATCCTCAATCCTCAATCCTCAACCCTCAATCCTCATTTCTCAATCCTCAATCCTCAACCCACAGTCCTCAACCTCAATTCTCAATTCTCAATCCTCAATCCTGAATTCTGAATCTTCAATCCTCAATAATCAACCTCCAATCCTAGATCCTCAATCCACAATACTCAACCATCAATCCTCAATACTGAATCCTCAATCCTCAATCCTCAATCCTCAATCCTTAATCCTCAATCGTCAATCTTCAGTCCTCAATACTCAATCCTCAATCCTCAATATTCAACACTCAACCCTTATCCATCAATCCTCAATACTCAACCATCAATCCTCAATTCTCAATACTCAATAGAACATCCTGAATTCTTATGGCTCAATACTCAATCCAGAATATTCAATAATCAAACATCAAACCTCAAGCATCAATTCTCAACACTCAGTCCTCAACACTCAGTCCTCTCTCTTCAATCCTACATCCTCAACCCTCAATCCTCAAGCGTCAATCCTCAGTCCTCAATCCTCAATCCTTAATCGTCAGTCTTCAATCCTCAATACTCAATCTTCAATCCTCAATCCTCAGACCTCAATCCTCAATCCTCATTCTTCAATCCTCAATACCCAATACTCAATCTTCAATCCTCAATCCTCAATCCTCAATCCTCAATACTCAACCATCAATCCTAAATTCTCAATGCTCAATAGAATATCCTGAATTCTCTGGATTCTATACTCAAACCTCAATCCTCAACCCTCAGCCCTCATTCTCAATCCTCAATCCTCAATCCTCAATATTCAGTCCCCAATACTTAATCTTCAATCCTCTATCCTCAATCCTCAATCCTCAATCCTCAATCCTCAATCCTCATTCTTCAAACCTCAATACCCAGTCCTCAATATTCAATCATCAATAATCAATCTTCAATACTCAATCATCAATCCTCAATCCTCAATCCTCAATCCTCAATATTCAACACTCAACTCTCAATCATCAATCCTCTATACTCAACCATCAATCCTCTATACTCAACCATCAATCCTCAATTCTCAATATTCAATAGAACTTCCTGAATTCTTATGGTTCAGTACTCAATCCAGAATATTCAATAATCAAATCACAAACCTCAAGCATCAATTCTCGACACTCAATCCTCAACACTCAGTCCTCTCTCTTCAATCCTACATCCTCAACCCTCAATGCTCAAGCGTCAATCCTCAGTCCTCAATCCTCAATCCTCAATCGTCAACCTTCAGTCCTCAATACTCAATCTTCAATTCTCAATCTTCAATCCTCAATCCTCAATCCTCAATCCTCAGTACTCAATCCTGAATCCTCAATCTTCAATCCTCAATACTCAATCTTCAACCCTCAATCCTCAATCCTCAATCCTCAATCCTCAAACCTCAGTCCTCAATCCTCATTCTTCAATCCTCAATACGCAATACTCAATCTTCAATCCTCAATCCTCAATCCTCATTTCTCAATGCTCTATCCTCAGTCCTCAGTCCTCAAACCTCAATCCTCAACCGTCAGCCCCCATCCTCAATCCTCAACCCTCGATCTTCAATCCTCAATCCTCAATCCTCAATACTCAATCTTCGATCCTCAATCCTAGGTCCTCAAACCTCAATTCTGAATCCTCAATACTGAATCCTCAATCTTCAGACCTCAGTCCTCAACAACCTGTTGTCAATCCTCAATCCTCAATAGAATATCCTCAATTCAAAGTTTTCAATACTCAATACTCAATCTGCAGTCTTCAAACCTCTATCCACAAAAATCAATTCTCATCACTCAACACTCAACAATCAGTCCTCAATGTTCAATCCTCAATCCTCAATTCCCAATCTTCAATCCTCAATACTGAATCTTCAGTACTCAATCCTCAATCCTCAATCCTCAATCCTCATTCCTCAATCATCAATCCTCAATCTTCAATACTCAATTCACAATCCTCAATCGTCAGTTTTCTATCCTCAATACTCAATCTTCAATCCTCAACACTCAATCCTCAATCCTCAATCCTCAATCCTCATTCTTCAATCCTCAGTACCCAATCCTCAATCTTCAATCCTCAATCCTCAATCCTCAATCCTCAATCCTCATTCCTCAATCATCAATCCTCAATCTTCAATACTCAATTCTCAATCCTCAATCGTCAGTCCTCTATCGTCAATACTCAATCTTCAATCCTCAACACTCAATCCTCAATCCTCAATCCTCAATCCTCATTCTTCAATCCTCAGTACCCAATGCTCAATCTTCAATCCTCAATCCTCAATCCTCAATTCTCAATCCTCAATCGTCAGTCTTCTATCCTCAATACTCAATCTTCAATCCTCGATCCTCAATCCTCAATTCTCAATCCTCAATCGTCAGTCTTCTATCCTCAATACTCAATCTTCAATCCTCAACACTCAATCCTCAATCCTCAATCCTCAATCCTCATTCTTCAATCCTCAATACCCAATCCTCAATCTTCAATCCTCAATCCTCAATCCTCAATTCTCAATCGCCTATCTTCAATCCTCAATACTAAATCTTCAACCCTCGATCCCCAATCCTCAATCCTCAATCCTCATTCTACAATCCTCAATACTCAATCTTGAATCATCAATCCTCAATTCTCAATCCTCAATCCTAAATACTCAATCGTCACTCCTCAATCCCCAATCCTCAATCTTCAATCCTCTATCTTCAATCCTGAATCCTCAATCCTCAATCCTCAATCCTCAATGCTCAATCATCAATCCTCAATCTTCAATACTTAATACTCAATCCTCAATCTTCAATCCTCAATACTCAATCTTCAATCCCAAATCCTCAATCCTCAATCCCCAATCCTCAATCCTCAATCTTCAATCCTCAATACTCAATCTGCAATCATCAAACCTCAATCCTCAGCCCTCAGCCCTCATCCTCCATTCTCAATACTCAATCCTCAATCCTGAATCTTCAATCCTCTATATTCAACCTTCAGTCCTCAATACTCAATCCTCAATCCTCAGTGATCAATACTCAATCGTCAATACTGAATCCTCAATCCTCAATCCTCAATCCTCAATCCTCAACCCTCAATCCTCATTTCTCAATCCTCAATCCTCAACCCTCAGTCCTCATCCTCAATTCTCAATTCTCAATCCTCAATCCTGAATTCTCAATCTTCAATCCTCAATAATCAACCTCCAATCCTAGATCCTCAATCCACAATACTCAACCATCAATCCTCAATACTGAATCTTCAATCCTCAATCCTTAATCCTCAATCGTCAATCTTCAGTCCTCAATACTCAATCTTCAATTCTCAATCTTCAATCCTCAATCCTCAATCCTCAATCCTCAGTACTCAATCCTTAGTCCTCAAACCTCAATTCTGAATCCTCAATCCTGAGTCCTCAATCTTCGGCCCTCAGTCCTCAACTAACAATTGTCAATCCTCAATCCTCAATAGAATATCCTCAATTCACAGCTTTCAATACTCAATACTCAAACTGCAATCTTCAAACCTCTATCCACAAACATCAATTCTCATCACTCAACCCTCAACACTCAGTCCTCAACGTTCAATCCTCAATCCTCAATCCTCAATCCTCAATCGTCAATCTTCAATCCTCAATACACAATCATCAATCCTCAATCCTTAATCCTCAATCCTCAATCCTCATTCTTAAATCCTCAGTACCCAAACCTCAATCTTCAATCCTCAATCCTCAATCCTCAATTCTCAATCCTCAACCGTCAGTCCTCAGTCCTCAAACCTCAATCCTCAACCCTCAGCCCTCATCGTCAATCCTCAATCCTCAATCCTCAATCCTCAACCTTCAATCCTCAATACTCAATCTTCAATCCTCAATCATCAATCCTCAATTCTCAATCCTCTATCTTCAATCCTCAATGCTAAATCTTCAATCCTCAATCCTCGATACTCAATCCTCAATTCTCAATCCTCAATCGTCAGTCTTCTATCCTCAATACTCAATCTTCAATCCTCAACACTCAATCCTCAATCCTCAATCCTCAATCCTCATTCTTCAATCCTCAATACCCAATCCTCAATCTTCAATCCTCAATCCTCAATCCTCAATTCTCAATCCTCTATCTTCAATCCTCAATACTAAATCTTCAATCCTCGACCTTCAATCCTCAATCCTCAATCCACAATCCTCAGTCCTCAGTCCTCAAACCTCAATACTCAATCCTCAATCCCAAATCCTCAATCCTCAATTTTCAATCATCAATACTAAATCGTCAATCCTCAATCCTCGATCCTCAATCTTCAATCCTCAATCCTCAATCGTCAGTCTTCTATCCTCAATACTCAATCTTCAATCCTCAATCCTCAATCCTCAATCCTCAATCTTCAATACTCAATCCTCAATCCTCAATCCTCAATCCTCAATATTCAACACTCAACCCTCAACCATCAATCGTCAATACTCAACCACCAATCCTCAATTCTCAATACTCAATAGAACATCCTGAATTCAGATGGTTCAATACTCAATCCAGAATATTCAATAATCAAATCTCAAACCTCAAGCATCAATTCTCAACACTCAATCCTCAACAATCAGTCCTCTCTCTTCAATCCTACATCCTCAACACTCAATCCTCAAGCGTCAATCCTCAATACTCAATCCTCAATCCTCAATCATCAATCTTCAATCTTCAATACTCAATCCTCAATCCTCAATCCTCAATCCTCAATACTCAACCATCAATCCTAAATTCTCAATGCTCAATAGAATATCCTGAATTCTCAGGATTCTATACGCAAACCTCAATCCTCAACCCTCAGCCCTCATTCCCAATCCTCAATCCTCAATCCTCAATATTCAATCCCCAATACTCAATCTTCAATCCTCTATCCTCAATCCTCAATCCTCAATCCTCAATCCTCGGTCCTAAATCCTCAATCTTCAATACTCAATCGTCAATCCTCAGTCCTCAATCCTCAATCCTCAATCCTCGTTCCTCAAGCCTCTATCCTCAACCCTCAGTCCACATCCTCAATTCTCAATTCTCAATCCTCAATCCTCAATCCTCAACCTTCAATCCCCAAAAATCAATCTCCAATCCTAGATCTTCAATCCCCAATCCTCAGTCCTTAATCCTCAATCTTCAATCCTCAATCGCCAGTCCTCAATCTCCAATCCTCTATGCTCAGTCGTCAATCCTCAAGCATCAGTCCTCAATCCTCAACCTCAATGCTCAAACCTCAATCCTCAACCGTCAGTCCTCGTCCTCAGTCCTCAACACTCAATCCTCAGTCCTCAATCTTCAGTCATCAATAATCAATCTTCAATCCTCAATAATCAATCCTCAATCCTCAATCCTCAATCCTCAATATTCAATACTCAACCCTTATCCATCAATCCTCAATACTCAACCATCAATCCTCAATTCTCAATACTCAATAGAACATCCTGAATTCTTATGGTTCAATACTCAATCCAGAATATTCAATAATCAAACCTCAAACCTCAAGCATCAATTCTCAACACTCAGTCCTCAACACTCAGTCCTCTCTCTTCAATCCTACATCCTCAACCCTCAATCCTCAAGCGTCAATCCTCAGTCCTCAATCCTCAATCCTTAATCGTCAGTCTTCAATCCTCAATACTCAATCTTCAATCCTCAATACTCAGACCTCAATCCTCAATCCTCATTCTTCAATCCTCAATACCCAATACTCAATCTTCAATCCTCAATCCTCAATCCTCAATCCTCAATACTCAACCATCAATCCTAAATTCTCAATGCTCAATAGAATATCCTGAATTCTCAGGATTCTATACTCAAACCTCAATCCTCAACCCTCAGCCCTCATTCTCAATCCTCAATCCTCAATCCTCAATATTCAGTCCCCAATACTTAATCTTCAATCCTCTATCCTCAATCCTCAATCCTCAATCCTCAATCCTCAGTCATAAATCCTCAATCTTCAATACTCAATCGTCAATCCTCAGTCCTCAATCCTCAATCCTCAATCCTCGTTCCTCAAGCCTCAATCCTCAACCCACAGTCCACATCCTCAATTCTCAATTCTCAATCCTCAATCCTCAATCCTCAACCTTCAATCCCCAAAAATCAATCTCCAATCCTAGATCTTCAATCCCCAATCCTCAGTCCTTAATCCTCAATCTTCAATCCTCAATCGCCAGTCCTCAATCTTCAATCCTCTATGCTCAATCGTCAATCCTCAAGCCTCAGTCCTCAATCCTCAATCCTCAATCGTCAAACCTCAATCCTCAACCGTCAGTCCTCGTCCTCAATCCTCAACCCTCAATTCTCAATCTTCAATCCTCAAACCTAAATCCTCAATTCTCAATCCACAATCCTCAGTCCTCAGTCCTCAAACCTCAATCCTCAACCCTCAGCCCTAATCCTGAATACTCAATCCTCAATCCTCAATCCTCAGCCCTCTGTCCTCAAACCTGAATGCTCAATCCTCAATCCCCAATCCTCAATCCTCAATCCTCAATCATCAATCCTCAATCTTCAATACTCATTCCTCAATCCTCAATCCCCAATCCTCAATCTTCAATCATCAATCCACAATCTTCAACACTCGATCCTCAATCCTCAATCCTCAATACTAACCATCAATCCTCAATTCTCGATACTCAATAGAATATCCTGAATTTTCAGGATTCTATACTCAAACCTCAATCCTCAACCCTCAGCCCTCATTCTCAACCCTCAATCCTCAACCCTTAGTCCTCATCCTCAATTCCCAATTCTCAATCCTCAATCCTCAATTCTCAATCTTCATCCTCAATAATCAATCTCCAATCCTAGATACTGAATCCTCTATCCTCAATCCCCAATCTTCAATCCTCAATATTCAATCTCGAATCCTAGATCCTCAATCCTCAATCCTCAATCCTCAATCCTCATTCTTCAAACCTCAATACCCAATTCTCAATCTTCATCCTCAATAATCAATCTCCAATCCTAGATCCTCAATCCTCAATCCTCAATCCCCAATCTTCAATCCTCAATAATCAATCTCCAATCATAGATCCTCAATCCTCAATCCTCAATCCTCAATCCTCAATCCTCATTCTTCAAACCTCAATACCCAATCCTCAATCTTCAATCCTTAATGCTCAATCCTCAATCCACAAGCCTCAGTCCTCAATCCTCAATCCTCAATCCTCAAACCTCAATCCTCAACCGTCAGTCCTCTTCCTCAATCCTCAACCCTCAATCCTCAGTCCTCAATATTCAATCATCAACAATCAATCTTCAATACTCAATCATCAATCCTCAACCCTCAATCCTCAATCCTCAATATTCAACACTCAACCGTCAACCGTCAATCCTCAATACTCAACCATCAATCCTCAATTCTCAATATTCAATAGAACATCCTGAATTCTTATGGTTCAGTACTCAATACAGAATATTCAATAATCAAATCACAAACCTCAAGCATCAATTCTCAACACTCAACCCTCAACACTCAGTCCTCTCTCTTCAATCCTACATCCTCAACCCACAATCCTCAAGCGTCAATCCTCAGTCCTCAATCCTCAATCCTCAATCGTCAACCTTCAGTCCTCAATACTCAATCTTCAATTCTGAATCTTCAATCCTCAATCCTCAATCCTCAATCCTCAGTACTCAATCCTGAATCCTCAATCTTCAATCCTCAATACTCAACCTTCAACCCTCAATCCTCAATCCTCAATCCTCAATCCTCAATCCTCAATCTTCAATCCTCAATCCTCAATCCTCAATCTTCAATCCTCAATACTCAATCTGCAATCCTCAATCCTCAAACCTCAGTCCTCAATCCTCATTCCTCAATCCTCAATACCCAATGCTCAATCTTCAATCCTCAATCCTCAATCCTCATTTCTCAATGCTCTATCCTCAGTCCTCAGTCCTCAAACCTCAATCCTCAACCGTCAGCCCCCATCCTCAATCCTCAACCCTCGATCTTCAATCCTCAATCCTCAATACTCAACCATCAATCCTAAATTCTCAATGCTCAATAGAATATCCTGAATTCTCAGGATTCTATACTCAAACCTCAATCCTCAACCCTCAGCCCTCATTCTCAATCCTCAATCCTCAATCCTCAATATTCAGTCCCCAATACTTAATCTTCAATACTCAATCTTCGATCCTCGATCCTAGGTCCTCAAACCTCAATTCTGAATCCTCAATACTGAATCCTCGATCTTGAGACCTCAGTCCTCAACAATCTGTTGTCAATCCTCAATCCTCAATAGAATATCCTCAATGCAAAGTTTTCAATACTCAATACTCAATCTGCAATCTTCAAACCTCTATCCACAAAAATCAATTCTCATCACTCAACACTCAACACTCAGTCCTCAATGTTCAATCCTCAATCCTCAATTCCCAATCTTCAATCCTCAATACTGAATCTTCAATACTCAATCCTCAATCCTCAATCCTCAATCCTCATTCCTCAATCATCAATCCTCAATCTTCAATACTCAATTCTCAATCCTCAATCGTCAGTCTTCTATCGTCAATACTCAATCTTCAATCCTCAACACTCAATCCTCAATCCTCAATCCTCAATCCTCATTCTTCAATCCTCAGTACCCAATGCTCAATCTTCAATCCTCAATCCTCAATCCTCAATTCTCAATCCTCTATCTTCAATCCTCAATACTAATTCTTCAATCCTCAATCCTCAATCCTCAATCCTCAGTCCTCAATCCTCAATCCTCATTCTTCAATCCTCAGTACCCAATCCTCAATCTTCAACCTTCAATCCTCAATCCTCAATGCTCAAACCTCAATCCTCAACCGTCAGTCCCCGTCCTCAATCCTCAACCCTCAATCCTCAGTCCTCAATCTTCAATCATCAATAATCAATCTTCAGTCCTCAATAATCAATCCTCAATCCTCAATCCTCAATCCTCAATATTCAACACTCAACCCTCAGCCATCAATCCTCAATACTCAGCCATCAATCCTCAATGCTCAACCATCAATCCTCAATTCTCAATACTCAATAGAACATCCTGAATTCTTACGGTTCAATACTCAATCCAGAATATTCAATAATCAAACCTCAAACCATAAGAATCAATCCACAACACTCAATCCTCAACACTCAGTCCTCTCTCTTCAATCCTACATCCTCAACCCTCAATCCTCAAGCGTCAATCCTCAGTCCTCAATCCTCAATCCTCAATCGTCAGTCTTCAATCCTCAATACTCAATCCTCAATCCTCGATCTTCAATCCTCAATCCTCAATCCTCAATACACAATCTTCAATCCTCAATCCTTAGTCCTCAAACCTCAATTATGAATCCTCAATCCTGAATCCTCAATCTTCAGACCTCAGTCCTAATCAATCTGTCGTCAATTCTCAATCCTCAATAGAATATCCTCAATTCAAAGTTTTCAATACTCAATACTCAATCTGCAATCTTCAAACCTCTATCCACAAACATCAATTCTCATCACTGAACACTCAACACTCAGTCCTCAATGTTCAATCCTCAATCCTCAATTCCCAATCTTCAATCCTCAATACTGAATCTTCAATCCTCAATCCTCAATACACAATCCTCAGTCCTCAGTCCTCAAACCTCAATCCTCAATCCTCAATCCCCAATCCTCAATCCTCAATTTTCAATCATCAATCCTCAATATTCAATCCTCAATCCTCAATCCTCAATCCTCAATCCTCAATCCCCATTCTACAATCCTCAATACTCAATCTTGAATCATCAATCCTCAATTCTCAATCCTCAATCCTAAATACTCAATCGTCACTCCTCAATCCCCAATCCTCAATCTTCAATCCTCTATCTTCAATCCTCAATCCTCAATCCTCAATCCTCAATCCTCAATGCTCAATCATCAATTCTCAATCTTCAATACTTAATACTCAATCCTCAATCTTCAATCCTCAATACTCAATCTTCAATCCTAAATCCTCAATCCTCAATCCCCAATCCCCAATCCTCAATCCTCAATCTTCAATCCTCAATACTCAATCTGCAATCCTCAAACCTCAATCCTCAGCCCTCAGCCCTCATCCTCCATTCTCAGTACTCAATCCTCAATCCTGAATCTTCAATCCTCTATATTCAACCTTCAATCCTCAATACTCAATCCTCAATCCTCAGTGATCAATACTCAATCGTCAATACTGAATCCTCAATCCTCAATCCTCAATCCTCAGTCCTCAACCCTCAATCCTCATTTCTCAATCCTTAATCCTCAACCCTCAGTCCTCATTCTCAATTCTCAATTCTCAATCCTCAATCCTGAATTCTCAATCTTCAGTCCTCAATAATCAACCTCCAATCCTAGATCCTCAATCCACAATACTCAACCATCAATCCTCAATACTGAATCTTCAACCCTCAATCCTCAACCCTCAATCCTTAATCCTCAATCGTCAATCTTCAGTCCTCAATACTCAATCTTCAATTCTCAATTTTCAATCCTCAATCCTCAATCCTCAATCCTCAGTACTCAATCCTCAGTCCTCAAACCTCAATTCTGAATCCTCAATCCTGAGTCCTCAATCTTCGGCCCTCAGTCCTCAACTATCAATTGTCAATCCTCAATCCTCAATAGAATATCCTCAATTCACAGCTTTCAATACTCAATACTCAAACTGCAATCTTCAATCCTCTATCCACAAACATCAATTCTCATCACTCAACCCTCAACACTCAGTCCTCAACGTGCAATCCTCAATCCTCAATCGTCAATCTTCAATCCTCAATACTCTATCTTCTATCCTCAAACCTCAATCCTCAATCCTCAATCCTCATTCTTCAATCCTCAGTACCCAAACCTCAATCTTCAATCCTCAATCCTCAATCCTCAATTCTCAATCCTCAACCGTCAGTCCTCAGTCCTCAAACCTCAATCCTCAACCCTGAGCTCTCATCGTCAATCCTCAATCCTCAATCCTCAATGCTCAACCTTCAATCCTCAATACTCAATCTTCCATCCTCAATCATCAATCCTCAATTCTCAATCCTCTATCTTCAATCCTCAATACTAAATCTTCAATCCTCAATCCTCGATACTCAATCCTCAATTCTCAATCCTCAATCGTCAGTCTTCTATCCTCAATACTCAATCTTCAATCCTCAACACTCAATCCTCAATCCTCAATCCTCAATCCTCATTCTTCAATCCTCAATACCCAATCCTCAATCTTCAATCCTCAATCCTCAATCCTCAATTCTCAATCCTCTATCTTCAATCCTCAATACTAAATCTTCACCTCGATCTTCAATCCTCAATCCTCAATCCAGAATCCTCAGTCCTCAGTCCTCAAACCTCAATACTCAATCCCCAATCCCAAATCCTCAATCCTCACTTTTCAATCATCAATACTAAATCTTCAATCCTCAATCCTCGATCCTCAATCTTCAATCCTCAATCCTCAATCGTCAGTCTTCTATCCTCAATACTCAATCTTCAATCCTCAATCCTCAATCCTCAATCCTCAATCTTCAATACTCAACCACCAATCCTCAATTCTCAATACTCAATAGAACATCCTGAATTCTGATGGTTCAATACTCAATCCAGAATATTCAATAATCAAATCTCAAACCTCAAGCATCAATTCTCAACACTCAATCCTCAACATTCAGTCCTCTCTCTTCAATCCTACATCCTCAACACTCAATCCTCAAGCGTCAATCCTCAATACTCAATCCTCAATCCTCAATCATCAATCCTCAACCTTCAATACTCAATCCTCAATCCTCAATCCTCAATCCTCAATACTCAACCATCAATCCTAAATTCTCAATGCTCAATAGAATATCCTGAATTCTCAGGATTCTATACTCAAACCTCAATCCTCAACCCTCAGCCCTCATTCTCAATCCTCAATCCTCAATCCTCAATATTCAATCCCCAATACTCAATCTTCAATCCTCTATCCTCAATCCTCAATCCTCAATCCTCAATCCTCAGTCATAAATCCTCAATCTTCAATACTCAATCGTCAATCCTCAGTCCTCAATCCTCAATCCTCAATCCTCGTTCCTCAAGCCTCAATCCTCAACCCTCAGTCCACATCCTCAGTTCTCAATTCTCAATCCTCAATCCTCAATCCTCAACCTTCAATCCCCAAAAATCATTCGCCAATCCTAGATCTTCAATCCCCAATCCTCAGTCCTTAATCCTCAATCTTCAATCCTCAATCGCCAGTCCTCAATCTCCAATCCTCTATGCTCAGTCGTCAATCCTCAAGCCTCAGTCCTCAATCTTCAATCCTCAATGCTCAAACCTCAATCCTCAACCGTCAGTCCTCGTCCTCAATCCTCAACCCTCGATCCTCAGTCCTCAATCTTCAATCATCAATAATCAATCTTCAATCCTCAATAATCAATCCTCAATCCTCAATCCTCAATCCTCAATATTCAACACTCAACCCTTAACCATCAATCCTCAATACTCAACCATCAATCCTCAATTCTCAATACTCAATAGGACATCCTGAATTCTTATGGTTCAATACTCAATCCAGAATATTCAATAATCAAACCTCAAACCACAAGCATCAATTCTCAACACTCAATCCTCAACACTCAGTCCTCTCTCTTCAATCCTACATCCTCAACCCTCAATCCTCATGCGTCAATCCTCAGTCCTCAATCCTCAATCCTCAATCGTCAGTCTTCAATCCTCAATACTCAATCTTCAATCCTCAATCCTCAAACCTCAATCCTCAATACTCAATCCTCAATCCTCAATCCTCAATCCTCAATCCTCAATCCTCAATCCTCAATCGTCAGTCTTCAACCCTCAATACTCAATCTTCAATTCTCAATCGCCTATCTTCAATCCTCAATACTAAATCTTCAATCCTCGATCCTCAATCCTCAATCCTCAATCCTCATTCTACAATCCTCAATACTCAATCTTGAATCATCAATCCTCAATTCTCAATCCTCAATCCTAAATACTCAATCGTCACTCCTCAATCCCCAATCCTCTATCTTCAATCCTCAATCTTCAATCCTCAATCCTCAATCCTCAATCCTCAATACTGAATGCTCAATCATCAATCCTCAATCTTCAATACTTAATACTCAATCCTCAATCCTCAATCCTGAATCCTCAATCATCAATCCTCAATCTTCAATACTCATTCTTCAATCCTCAATCTTCAATCCTCAATACTCAACCATCAATCCTCAGTTCTCAATAGAATATCATCAATTCACAGTTTTCAATACTCAATTCTCAATCTGCAATCTTCAAATCTCTATCCACAAACATCAATTCTCACCTCTCAACCCTCAACACTCAGTCCCCAATCCTCAATATTCAATCCTCAATCCTCAATCCTGAATCCTCAATCCTCAATATTCAATCCTCAATACTCAATCCTCAATCCTCAATCCTCAATCCTCAATCCTCAATCCTCAATCCTCAATCGTCAGTCTTCAACCCTCAATACTCAATCTTCAATACTCAACACTCAATCCTCAATCCTCAATCCTCAGTCCTCTAACCTCAATTCTGAATCCTCAATCCTGTGTCCTCAATCTTCGGCCCTCAGTCCTCAACTATCAATTGTCAATCCTCAATCCTCAATAGAATATCCTCAATTCACAGTTTTCAATAATCAATACTCAAACTGCAATCTTCGAACCTCTATCCACAAACATCAATTCTCATCACTCAACCCTCAACACTCAGTCCTCAACGTTCAATCCTCAATCCTCAATCCTCAATCCTCAATCGTCAATCTGCAATCCTCAATACTCAATCTTCAATCCTCAATCCTTAGTCCTCAATACTCAATCCTCAATCCTCATTCTTCAATCCTCAGTACCCAAACCTCAATCTTCAATCCTCAATCCTCAATCCTCAATTCTCAATCCTCAATCGTCAGTCCTCAGTCCTCAAACCTCAATCCTCAACCCTCAGCCCTCATCGTAAATTCTCAATCCTCAATCCTCAACCTTCAATCCCCAATACTCAATCTTCAATCCTCAATCATCAATTCTCAACACTCAATCCTCAATCCTCAATCCTCAGTCCTCAATTCTCAATCCTCAATCGTCAGCCTTCAATCCTCAATACTCAATCTTCTATCCTCAATACTCAATCCTCAATCCTCAATCCTCATTCTTGAATCCTCAATACCCAATACTCAATCTTCAATCCTCAATTCTCAATCCTCATTTCTCAATGCTCTATCCTCAGTCCTCAGTCCTCAAACCTCAATCCTCAACCGTCAGCCCCCATCCTCAATCCTCAATCTTCAATCTTAAATCCTCAATCCTCAATCCTCAATACTCATTCTTCAATCCTCAATACTCAATCCTCAATCGTCAATCCTCCATCCCCAATCCTCAATCTTCAATGCTCAATCCTCAATCCTCAATCCTCAATCCTCAATCCTCAATCTTCAATCCTCAATACTCAATCTTCAATCCTAAATCCTCAATCCTCAATCCTCAATCCTCAATCCTCAATCCTGAATCCTCAATCTTCAATCCTCAATACTCAATCTGCAATCCTCAAACCTCAATCCTCAGCCCTCAGCCCTCATCCTCCATCCTCAATACTCAATCCTCAACCCTGAATCTTCAATCCTCTATATTCAATCTTCAATCCTCAATACTCAATCCTCAATCCTCAGTGATCAATACTCAATCGTCAATAATGAATCCTCAATCCTCAATCCTCAATCCTCAATCCTCATTTCTCAATCCTCAATCCTCAACCCTCAGTCCTCATCCTCAATTCTCAATTCTCAATCCACAATCCTGAATTCTCAATCTTCAATCCTCAATAATCAACCTCCAATCCTAGATCCTCAGACCACAGTACTCAACCATCAATACTCAATACTGAATCTTCAATCCTCAATCCTCAATCCTCAATCCTTAATCCTCAATCGTCAATCTTCAGTCCTCAATACTCAATCTTCAATTCTCAATCTTCAGTCCTCAATCCTCAATCCTCAATCCTCAGTACTCAATCCTGAATCCTCAATCTTCAATCCTCAATACTCAATCTTCAACCCTCAATCCTCAATCCTCAATCTTCAATCCTCAATCTTCAATCCTCAATCCTCAATCCTCAATCTTCAATCCTCAATACTCAATCTGCAATCCTCAATCCTCAAACCTCAGTCCTCAATCCTCATTCTTCAATCCTCAATACCCAATACTCAATCTTCTATCCTCAATCCTCAATCCTCATTTCTCAATGCTCTATCCTCAGTCCTCAGTCCTCAAACCTCAATTCTGAATCCTCAATCCTGAATCCTCAATCTTCAGACCTCAGTCCTAATCAATCTGTCGTCAATTCTCAATCCTCAATAGAATATCCTCAACTCAAAGTTTTCAATCCTCAATCCTCAATTCCCAATCTTCAATCCTCAATACTGAATCTTCAATCCTCAATCCTCAATCCACAATCCTCAGTCCTCAGTCCTCAAACCTCAATACTCAATCCTCAATTTTCAATCATCAATACTAAATCGTCAATCCTCAATCCTCGATCCTCAATCCTCAATCCTCAATCCTCAATCGTCAGTCTTCTATCCTCAATACTCAATCTTCAATCCTCAATCCTCAATCCTCAATCCTTAATCCTCAATCGTCAATCTTCAGTCCTCAATACTCAATCTTCAATTCTCAATCTTCAGTCCTCAATCCTCAATCCTCAATCCTCAGTACTCAATCCTGAATCCTCAATCTTCAATCCTCAATACTCAATCTTCAACCCTCAATCCTCAATCCTCAACCCTCAGCCCTCATTCCCAATCCTCAATCCTCAATCCTCAATATTCAATCCCCAATACTCAATCTTCAATCCTCTATCCTCAATCCTCAATCCTCAATCCTCAATCCTCAATACTCAATCTGCAATCCTCAAACCTCAATCCTCAGCCCTCAGCCCTCATCCTCCATCCTCAATACTCAATCCTCAATCCTGAATCTTCAATCCTCTATATTCAATCTTCAATCCTCAATACTCAATCCTCAATCCTCAGTGATCAATACTCAATCGTCAATAATGAATCCTCAATCCTCAATCCTCAATCCTCAATCCTCAATCCTCAATCCTCATTTCTCAAACCTCAATCCTCAACCCTCAGTCCTCATCCTCAATTCTCAATTCTCAATCCACAATCCTGAATTCTCAATCTTCAATCCTCAATAATCAACCTCCAATCCTAGATCCTCAGACCACAATACTCAACCATCAATCCTCAATACTGAATCTTCAATCCTCAATCCTCAATCCTCAATCCTTAATCCTCAATCGTCAATCTTCAGTCCTCAATACTCAATCTTCAATTCTCAATCTTCAGTCCTCAATCCTCAATCCTCAATCCTCAGTACTCAATCCTGAATCCTCAATCTTCAATCCTCAATACTCAATCTTCAACCCTCAATCCTCAATCCTCAATCTTCAATCCTCAATCTTCTATCCTCAATCCTCAATCCTCAATCTTCAATCCTCAATACTCAATCTGCAATCCTCAATCCTCAAACCTCAGTCCTCAATCCTCATTCTTCAATCCTCAATACCCAATACTCAATCTTCAATCCTCAATCCTCAATCCTCATTTCTCAATGCTCTATCCTCAGTCCTCAGTCCTCAAACCTCAATTCTGAATCCTCAATCCTGAATCCTCAATCTTCAGACCTCAGTCCTAATCAATCTGTCGTCAATTCTCAATCCTCAATAGAATATCCTCAACTCAAAGTTTTCAATACTCAATACTCAATCTGCAATCTTCAAACCTCTATCCACAAACATCAATTCTCATCACTCAACACTCAACACACAGTCCTCAATGTTCAATCCTCAATCCTCAATTCCCAATCTTCAATCCTCAATACTGAATCTTCAATCCTCAATCCTCAATCCACAATCCTCAGTCCTCAGTCCTCAAACCTCAATACTCAATCCTCAATTTTCAATCATCAATACTAAATCGTCAATCCTCAATCCTCGATCCTCAATCCTCAATCCTCAATCCTCAATCGTCAGTCTTCTATCCTCAATACTCAATCTTCTATCCTCAATCCTCAATCCTCAATCCTCAATCTTCAATACTCAATCCTCAATCCTCAATCCTCAATCCTCAATCTTCAACACTCAACCCTCAACCATCAATCCTCAATCCTCGTTCCTCAAGCCTCAATCCTCAACCCTCAGTCCAAATCCTCAATTCTCAATTCTCAATCCTCAATCCTCAATCCTCAACCTTCAATCCCCAAAAATCAATCACCAATCCTAGATCTTCAATCCCCAATCCTCAGTCCTTAATCCTCAATCTTCAATCCTCAGTCGCCAGTCCTCAGTCTTAAATCCTATATGCTCAATCGTCAATCCTCAAGCCTCAGTCCTCAATCCTCAATCGTCAATCCTCGAACCTCAATCCTCAACCGTCAGTCCTCGTCCTCAATTCTCAACCCTCAATCCTCATTCTTCAAACCTCAATACCCAATTCTCAATCTTCAATCCTCAATCCTAAATCCTCAATTCTCAATCCTCAATCCTCAGTCCTCAGTCCTCAAACCTCAATCCTCAACCCTCAGCCCACATCCTCAATCCCCAATCCTCAATCCTCAATCCTCAATCATCGATCCTCAATCTTCAATACTCATTCCTCAATCCTCAATCCCCAATCCTCAATCTTCAATCATCAATCCTCAATCTTCAACACTCAATCCTCAATCCTCAATCCTCAATACTAACCATCAATGCTCAATTCTCGATACTCAATAGAATATCCTGAATTCTCAGGATTCTATACTCAAACCTCAATCCTCAACCCTCAGCCCTCATTCTCAATCCTCAATCCTCAATATTCAATCCCCAATACTCAATCTTCAATCCTCAATCCTCAATCCTCAATCCTCAACACTCTGTCCTCAAACCTCAATGCTCAATCCTCAATCCCCAATCCTCAATCCTCAATCCTCAATCACCAATCCTCAATCTTCAATACTCATTCCTCAATCCTCAATCCCCATTCCTCAAACTTCAATCATCAATCCTCAATCTTCAACACTCAATCCTCAATCCTCAATCCTCAATACTAACCATCAATCCTCAATTCTCGATACTCAATAGAATATCCTGATTTCTCAGGATTCAATACTGAAACCTCAATCCTCAACCCTCAACCCTCATCCTCCATGCTCAATCGCCAATCCTCAATCCTGAATCTTCAATCCTCAAATTCAATCTTCTATCCTCAATCCTCAAACCTCAATCCTCAATCCTCAATCCTCAATCCTCAATCCCCAATCCTCAATCTTCAATCCTCAATCTTCAATCCTCAATCCTCAATCCTCAATCTTCAATCCTCAATACTCAATCTGCAATCCTCAATCCTCAAACCTCAGTCCTCAATCCTCATTCTTCAATCCTCAATACCCAATACTCAATCTTCAATCCTCAATCCTCAATCCTCATTTCTCAATGCTCTATCCTCAGTCCTCAATCATCAATCCTCAATCTTCAATACTCAATTCTCAATCCTCAATCGTCAGTCTTCTATCGTCAATACTCAATCTTCAATCCTCAACACTCAATCCTCAATCCTCAATCCTCAATCCTCATTCTTCAATCCTCAGTACCCAATGCTCAATCTTCAATCCTCAATCCTCAATCCTCAATTCTCAATCCTCTATCTTCAATCCTCAATACTAAATCTTCAATCCTCAATCCTCGATCCTCAATCCTCAATTCTCAATCCTCAATCGTCAGTCTTCTATCCTCAATACTCAATCTTCAATCCTCAACACTCAATCCTCAATCCTCAATCCTCAATCCTCAATCCTCATTCTTCAATCCTCAATACCCAATCTTCAATCTTCAATCCTCAATCCTCAATCCTCAATTCTCAGTCCTCTATCTTCAATCCTCAATACTAAATCTTCAATCCTCGATCTTCAATCCTCAATCCTCAATCCTCAATACTCAATCTTCAATCCTCAATCCTTAGTCCTCAAACCTCAACTCTGAATCATCAATCCTGAAACCTCAATCTTCAGACATCAGTCCTAATCAATCTGTTGTCAATCCTCAAGCCTCAATAGAATATCCTCAATTCAAAGTTTTCAATACTCAATACTCAATCTGCAATCTTCAAACCTCTATCCACAAAAATCAATTCTCATCACTCAACACTCAACACTCAGTCCTCAATCCTCAATCCTCAATCCTCATTCCTCAATTATCAATCCTCAATCTTCAATACTCAATGCTCAATCCTCAATCGTCAGTTTTCTATCCTCAATACTCAATCTTCAATCCTCAACACTCAATCCTCAATCCTCAATACTCAATCCTCATTCTTCAATCCTCAGTACCCAATCCTCAATCTTCAATCCTCAATCCTCAATCCTCAATCCTCAATCCTCATTCCTCAATCATCAATCCTCAATCTTCAATACTCAATTCTCAATCCTCAATCGTCAGTCTTCTATCGTCAATACTCAATCTTCAATCCTCAACCCTCAATCCTCAATCCACAATCCTCAATCCTCATTCTTCAATCCTCAGCACCCAATGCTCAATCTTCAATCCTCAATCCTCAATCCTCAATTCTCAATCCTCTACCTTCAATCCTCAATACTAAATCTTCAATCCTCAATCCACGACCCTCAATCCTCAATTCTCAATCCTCAATCGTCAGTCTTCTATCCTCAATACTCAATCTTCAATCCTCAACACTCAATCCTCAATCTTCAATCCTCAATCCTCAATCCTCAATTCTCAGTCCTCTATCTTCAATCCTCAATACTAAATCTTCAATCCTCGATCTTCAATCCTCAATCCTCAATCCTCAATACTCAATCTTCAATCCTCAATCCTTAGTCCTCAAACCTCAATTCTGAATCCTCAATCCTGAAACCTCAATCTTCAGACATCAGTCCTAATCAATCTGTTGTCAATCCTCAATCCTCAATAGAATATCCTCAATTCAAAGTTTTCAATACTCAATACTCAATCTGCAATCTTCAAACCTCTATCCACAAACATCAATTCTCATCACTCAACACTCAACACTCAGTCCTCAATGTTCAATCCTCAATCCTCAATTCCCAATCATCAATCCTCAATACTGAACCTTCAATTATCAATCCTCAATCCACAATCCTCAGTCCTCAGTCCTCAAACCTCAATCCTCAATCCTCAATCCCCAATCCTCAATCCTCAACTTTCAATCATCAATCCTCAATCTTCAATACTCAATCCTCAATCCTCAATCCTCAATCCTCAATACTCAACCATCAACCCTAAATTCTCAATGCTCAATAGAATATCCTGAATTCTCAGGATTCCATACTCAAACCTCAATCCTCAACCCTCAGCCCTCATTCTCAATCCTCAATCCTCAATCCTCAATATTCAATCCCCAATACTCAATCTTCAATCCTCTATCCTCAATCCTCAATCCTCAATCCTCAATCCTCAATCCTCAGTCATAAATCCTCAATCGTCAATACTCAATCGTCAATCCTCAGTCCTCAATCCTCAATCCTCAATCCTCGTTCCTCAAGCCTCAATCCTCAACCCTCAGTCCACATCCTCAATTCTCAATTCTCAATCCTCAATCCTCAATCATCAACCTTCAATCCCCAGAAATCAATCTCCAATCCTAGATCTTCAATCCCCAATCCTCAGTCCTTGATCCTCAATCTTCAATCCTCAATCGCCAGTCCTCAATCTCCAATCCTCTATGCTCAGTCGTCAATCCTCAAGCCTCAGCCCTTAATCCTCACTCCTCAACCGTCTGTCCCCGTCCTCAATCCTCAAACCTCAATCCTCAGTCCTCAATCTTCAATCATCAATAATCAATCTTCAGTCCTCAATAATCAATCCTCAATCCTCAATCCTCAATCCTCAATATTCAACACTCAACACTCAACCATCAATCCTCAATACTCAACCATCAATCCTCAATTCTCAATACTCAATAGAACATCCTGAATTCTTACGGTTCAATACTCAATCCAGAATATCCAATATTCAAATCCCAAACCTCAAGCATCAATTCTCAACACTCAATCCTCAACATTCAGTCCTCTCTCTTCAATCATACATCCTCAACACTCAATCCTCAAGCGTCAATCCTCAATACTCAATCCTCAATCCTCAATCATCAATCCTCAATCTTCAATACTCAATCCTCAATCCTCAATCCTCAATCCTCAATACTCAACCATCAATCCTAAATTCTCAATGCTCAATAGAATATCCTGAATTCTCAGGATTCTATACTCAAACCTCCATCCTCAACCCTCAGCCCTCATTCTCAAACCTCAATCCTCAATCCTCAATATTCAATCCCCAATACTCAATCTTCAATCCTCTATCCTCAATCCTCAATCCTCAATCCTCAACCCTCAGACATAAATCCTCAATCTTCAATACTCAATCGTCAATCCTCAGTCCTCAATCCTCAATCCTCAATCCTCGTTCCTCAAGCCTCAATCCTCAACCCTCAGTCCACATCCTCAATTCTCAATTCTCAATCCTCAATCCTCAATCCTCAACCTTCAATCCCCAAAAATCAATCACCAATCCTAGGTCTTCAATCCCCAATCCTCAGTCCTTAATCCTCAATCTTCAATCCTCAATCGCCAGTCCTCAGTCTTCAATACTATATGCTCAATCGTCAATCCTCAGGCCTCAGTCCTCAATCCTCAATCCTCAATCGTCGAACCTCAATCCTCAACCGTCAGTCCTCGTCCTCAATTCTCAACCCTCAATCCTCATTCTTCAAACCTCAATACCCAATTCTCAATCTTCAATCCTGAATCCTAAATCATCAATTCTCAATCCTCAATCCTCAGTCCTCAGTCCTCAAACCTCAATCCTCAACCCTCAGCCCACATCCTCAATCCCCAATCCTCAATCCTCAATCCTCAATCATCAATCCTCAATCTTCAATACTCATTCCTCAATCCTCAATCCCCAATCCTCAATCTTCAATCATCAATCCTCAATCTTCAACACTCAATCCTCAATCCTCAATCCTCAATACTAACCATCAATCCTCAATTCTCGATACTCAATAGAATATCCTGAATTCTCAGGATTCTATACTCAAACCTCAATCCTCAACCCTCAGCCCTCATTCTCAATCCTCAATCCTCAATATTCAATCGCCAATACTCAATCTTCAATCCTCAATCCTCAATCCTCAATCCTCAGCACTCATTCCTCAAACCTCAATGCTCAATCCTCAATCCCCAATCCTCAATCCTCAATCCTCAATCACCAATCCTCAATCTTCAATACTCATTCCTCAATCCTCAATCCCCATTCCTCAATCTTCAATCATCAATCCTCAATCTTCAACACTCAATCCTCAATCGTCAATCGTCAATACTAACCATCAATCCTCAATTCTCGATACTCAATAGAATATCCTGATTTCTCAGGATTCAATACTGAAACCTCAATCCTCGACCTTCAACCCTCATCCTCCATGCTCAATCGCCAATCCTCAATCCTGAATCTTCAATCCTCAACATTCAATCTTCTATCCTCAATCCTCAAACCTCATTCCTCAATCCTCAATCCTCAGTGATCAATACTCAATCTTCAATACTCAATCCTCAATCCTCAAACCTCAATCCTCAATCCTCATTCTTCAATCCTCAATACCCAATACTCAATCTTCAATCCTCAATCCCCAATCCTCATTTCTCAATGCTCTATCCTCAGTCCTCAGTGCTCAAACCTCAATCCTCAACCGTCAGCCCCCATCCTCCATCCTCAATCCTCGACCTTCAATCCTCAATCCTCAATCCTCAATACTCAATCTTCAATCCTCAATCCTTAGTCCTCAAAACTCAATTCTGAATCCTCAATCCTGAATCCTCAATCTTCAGACCTCAGTCCTAATCAATCTGTTGTCAATCCTCAATCCTCAATAGAATATCCTCAGTTCAAAGCTTTCAATACTCAATACTCAATCTGCAATCTTCAAACCTCTATTCACAAACATCAATTCTCATCACTCAACACTCAACACTCAGTCCTCAATATTCAATCCTCAATCCTCAATTCCCAATCTTCAATCCTCAATACTGAATCCTCAATCCTCAATCCTCAATCCACAATCCTCAGTCCTCAGTCCTCAAACCTCAATCCTCAATCCTCAATCCTCAATCCTCAATCCTGAATCCTCAATCTTCAATCCTCAATACTCAATCTGCAATCCTCAAACCTCAATCCTCAGCCCTCAGCCCTCATCCTCCATCCTCAATACTCAATCCTCAATCCTGAATCTTCAATCCTCTATATTCAATCTTCAATACTCAATACTCAATCCTCAATCCTCAGTGATCAATACTCAATCGTCAATACTGAATCCTCAATCCTCAATCCTCAATCCTCAATCCTTAATCCTCAATCGTCAATCTTCAGTCCTCAATACTCAATCTTCAATTCTCAATCTTCAATCCTGAATCCTCAATCCTCAATCCTCAGTACTCAATCCTGAATCCTCAATCTTCAATCCTCAATACTCAATCTTCAACCCTCAATCCTCAATCCTCAATCCTCAATCCTCAATCTTCAATCCTCAATCCTCAATCCTCAATCTTCAATCCTCAATACACAATCTGCAATCCTCAATCCTCAAACCTCAGTCCTCAATCCTCATTCTTCAATCCTCAATACCCAATACTCAATCTTCAATCCTCAATCCTCAATCCTCATTTCTCAATGCTCTATCCTCAGTCCTCAGTCCTCAAACTACAATCCTCAACCGTCAGCCCCCATCCTCAATCCTCAATCCTCGATCTTCAATCCTCAATCCTCAATCCTCCATACTCAATCTTCAATCCTCAATCCTTAGTCCTCAAACCTCAATTCTGAATCCTCAATCCTGAATCCTCAACCTTCAGACCTCAGTCCTAATCAATCTGTCGTCAATCCTCAATCCTCAATAGAATATCCTCAATTCAAAGTTTTCAATACTCAATACTCAATCTGCAATCTTCAAACCTCTATCCACAAACATCAATTCTCATCACTCAACACTCAACACTCAGTCCTCAATGTTCAATCCTCAGTCCTCAATTCCAATCTTCAATCCTCAATACTGAAACATCAATCCTCAATCCTCAATCCACAATCCTCAGTCCTCAGTCCTCAAACCTCAATCCTCAATCCTCAATCCCCAATCCTCAATACTCAATTTTCAATCATCAATCCTCAATATTCAATACTCAATCCTCAATCCTCAATCCTCAATCCTCAATCCTCATTCCTCAATCATCAACCCTCAATCTTCAATACTCAATTCTCAGTCCTCAATCGTCAGTCTTCTATCCTCAATACTCAATCTTCAATCCTCAATACTAAATCTTCAATCCTCAATCCTCGATCCTCAATTCTCAATCCTCAATCGTCAGTCTTCTATCCTCAATACTCAATCTTCAATCCACAACACTCAATCCTCAATCCTCAATCCTCAACCCTCATTCTTCAATCCTCAATACCCAATCCTCAATCTTCAATACTCAATCCTCAATCCACGATTCTCAATCGCCTATCTTCAATCCTCAATACTAAATCTTCAATCCTCGATCCTCAATCCTCAATCCTCAATCCTCATTCTACAATCCTCAATACTCAATCTTGAATCATCAATCCTCAATTCTCAATCCTCAATCCTAAATACTCAATCGTCACTCCTCAATCCTCAATCTTCAATCCTCAATCTTCAATCCTCAATCCTCAATCCTCAATCCTCAATCCTCAATCCTCAGTACTCAATCCTCAGTCCTCAAACCTCAATCCTGAATCCTCAATCCAGAGTCCTCAATCTTCGGCCCTCAGTCCTCAACTTTCAATTGTCAATCCACAATCCTCAAGAGAATATCCTCAATTCACAGCTTTCAATACTCAATACTCAAACTGCAATCTTCAAACCTCTATCCACAAACATCAATTCTCATCACTCAACCCTCAACACTCAGTCCTCAACGTTCAATCCTCAATCCTCAATCCTCAATCCTCAATCGTCAATCTTCAATCCTCAATACTCAGTCTTCAATCCTCACCCTCAATCCTCAATCCTCAATACTCATTCTTCAATCCTCAGTACCCAAACCTCAATCTTCAATCCTCAATCCTCAATCCTCAATTCTCAATCCTCAATCGTCAGTCCACAGTCCTCAAACCTCAATCCTCAACACTCAGCCCTCATCGTCAATCCTCAATCCTCAATCCTCAATCATCAACCTTCAATCCTAAATTCTCAATGCTCAATAGAATATCCTGAATTCTCAGGATTCTATACTCAAACCTCCATCCTCAACCCTCAGCCCTCATTCTCAATCCTCTATCCTCAATCCTCAATCCTCAATGCCCAATCCTTATTTCTCAACCCTCAATCCTCAACCCTTAGTCCTCATCCTCAATTCTCAATTCTCAATCCTCAATCCTCAATTCTCAATCTTCATCCTCAATAATCAATCTCCAATCCTAGATACTCAATCCTCAATCCTCAATCCCCAATCTTCAATCCTCAATATTCAATCTCCTATCCTAGATCCTCAATCCTCAATCCTCAATCCTCAATCCTCAATCCTCATTCTTCAAACCTCAATACCCAATTCTCAATCTTCATCCTCAATAATCAATCTCCAATCCTAGATCCTCAATCCTCAATCCTCAATCCCCAATCTTCAATCCTCAATAATCAATCTCCAATCCTAGATCAACAATCCTCAATCCTCAATCCTCAATCCTCAATCCTCATTCTTCAAACCTCAATACCCAATCCTCAATCTTCAATCCTTAATGCTCAGTCCTCAATCCTCAAGCCTCAGTCCTCAATCCTCAATCCTCTATCCTCAAACCTCAATCCTCAACCGTCAGTCCTCTTCCTCAATCCTCAACCCTCAATCCTCAGTTCTCAATATTCAATCATCAATAATCAATCTTCAATACTCAATCATCAATCCTCAATCCTCAATCCTCAATCCTCAATATTCAACACTCAACCCTCAACCATCAATCCTCAATACTCAACCATCAGTCATCAATTCTCAATACTCAATAGAACATCCTGAATTCTTATGGTTCAGTACTCAATCCAGAATAGTCAATAATCAATTCACAAACCTCAAGCATCAGTTCTCAACACTCAATCCTCAACACTCAGTCCTTTCTCTTCAATCCTACATCCTCAACCCTCAATGCTCTAGCGTCAATCCTCAGTCCTCAATCCTCAATCCTCAATCGTCAGTCTTCAATCCTCAATACTCAATCTTCAATCCTCAATCCTCAAACCTCAATCCTCAATCCTCAATTTTCAATCATCAATCCTCAATCTTCAATACTCAATCCTCAATCCTCAATCCTCAATCCTCAATTCTCAATCCTCTACCTTCAATCCTCAATACTAAATCTTCAATCCTCGATCCTCAATCCTCAATCCTCAATCCTCATTCTACAATCCTCAATACTCAATCTTGAATCATCAATCCTCAATTCTCAATTCTCAATCCTAAATACTCAATCGTCACTCCTCAATCCTCAATCCTCAATCTTCAATCCTCAATCTTCAATCCTCAATCCTCAATCCTCAATCCTCAATACTCAATCTTCAATCCTCAATCCTTAGTCCTCAAAACTCAATTCTGAATCCTCAATCCTGAATCCCCAATCTTCAGACCTCAGTCCTAATCAATCTGTTGTCAATCCTCAATCCTCAATAGAATATCCTCAGTTCAAAGCTTTCAATACTCAATACTCAATCTGCAATCTTCAAACCTCTATTCACAAACATCAATTCTCATCACTCAACACTCAACACTCAGTCCTCAATATTCAATCCTCAATCCTCAATTCCCAATCTTCAATCCTCAATACTGAATCTTCAATCCTCAATCCTCAATCCACAATCCTAAGTCCTCAGTCCTCAAACCTCAATCCTCAATCCTCAATCCTCAATCCTCAATCCTGAATCCTCAATCTTCAATCCTCAATACTCAATCTGCAATCCTCAAACCTCAATCCTCAGCCCTCAGCCCTCATCCTCCATCCTCAATACTCAATCCTCAATCCTGAATCTTCAATCCTCTATATTCATTCTTCAATACTCAATACTTAATCCTCAATCCTCAGTGATCAATACTCAATCGTCAATACTGAATCCTCAATCCTCAATCCTCAATCCTCAATCCTTGATCCTCAATCGTCAATCTTCAGTCCTCAATACTCAATCTTCAATTCTCAATCTTCAATCCTGAATCCTCAATCCTCAATCCTCAGTACTCAATCCTGAATCCTCAATCTTCAATCCTCAATACTCAATCTTCAACCCTCAATCCTCAATCCTCAATCCTCAATCCTCAATCTTCAATCCTCAATGCTCAATCCTCAATCTTCAATCCTCAATACTCAATCTGCAATCCTCAATCCTCAAACCTCAGTCCTCAATCCTCATTCTTCAATCCTCAATACCCAATACTCAATCTTCAATCCTCAATCCTCAATCCTCATTTCTCAATGCTCTATCCTCAGTCCTCAGTCCTCAAACATCAATCCTCAACCGTCAGCCCCCATCCTCAATCCTCAATCCTCGATCTTCAATCCTCAATCCTCAATCCTCAATACTCAATCTTCGATCCTCAATCCTTAGTCCTCAAACCTCAATTCTGAATCCTCAATACTGAATCCTCAATCTTCAGACCTCAGTCCTCATCAATCTGTTGTCAATCCTCAATCCTCAATAGAATATCCTCAATTCAAAGTTTTCAATACTCAATACTCAATCTGCAATCTTCAAACCTCTATCCACAAAAATCAATTCTCATCACTCAACACGCAACAATCAGTCCTCAATGTTCGATCCTCAATCCTCAATACTGAATCTTCAATACTCAATCCTCAATCCTCAATCCTCAATCCTCATTCCTCAATCATCAATCCTCAATCTTCAATACTCAATTATCAATCCTCAATCGTCAGTTTTCTATCCTCAATACTCAATCTTCAATCCTCAATCCACAATTCTCAGTCCTCAAACATCAATCCTGAATCCACAATCCTGAATCCTCAATCTTCAGACCTCAGTCCTCAACAATCATTCGTCAGTTATCAATCCTCAATAGAATTTCGTCAATTCACACCTTTCAATACTCAATACTCAGTCTGCAATCTTAAAATCTCTATCCACAAACTTCAATTCTCATCACTCAACCCTCAACATTCAGTCCCCCATCCTCAATCTTCAATCCTCAATCCTCAATCCTCAATTCTCAATCCTCAATCCTCAGTCCTCAGACCTCAAACCTCAATCCTCAATAATCGATTACCAATCCTAGATCCTCGATCCTCAATCCTCAATCCCCAATCATCAATCCTCAATAATCAATCTCCAATCCTAGGTTCTCAATCCACAATCCCCAATCCTCAATCCTCAATTCTCATTCTTCAATCCTCAATACCCAATCCTCAATCTTCAATCCTCAATCATCAGTCCTCAATTCTCAATCCTCAATCCTCAGTGCTCAGTCGTCAAACCTCAGTCCCCGACCCTCAGCCCTCATCCTCAATCCTCAGTCCTCAATCCTCAATCCTCGAACCTCAATCCTCTACCGTCAGTCCTCGTCCTCAATCCTCAAACCTCAATCCTCAATCATCAATATTCAATCACCAATACTTTATCTTCAATCCTCAATGCTCTATCCTCAATCCTCAATTCTCAATCCTCAATATTCAAGACACAACCCGCAGCCATCAATCCTCAATACTCAACCATCAATCCTCAATTCTCAATACTCAATAGAATGTTCTGAATACTCATGGTTCAATACTCAATCCACAATTTTGAATAATCAAATCTCAATCCTCAATCTTCAATCCTCAATACTAAATGTCAATCCTCAATCCTCAATTCTCAATACGCAATACTCAATCCTCAATCGTCAATACTCAATCCCCAATCCTCAATCTTCAATCCTCAACCTCAATCCTCAATCCTCAATCCTCAATCCTCAATCTTCAATCCTCAATACTCAATCTTCAATCCTCAATCCTCAATCCTCAATCCTCGATCCTCAATCCTCAAACCTCAATCCTCAATCCTCAATATTCAATCATCAGTACTCAATCTTCAATCCTCAATTCTCAATCCTCAATCCTCAATCTCCAATCCTCAATATTCAACACACAACCCTCTGCCAAGAATCCTCAATACTCAACCATCAATCCTCAATTCTCAATACTCAATAGAATATCCTGAATTCGCATGGTTCGATACTCAATCCACAATATTCAATAATCAAATCTCAATCCTCAATCTTCAATCCTCAATACTCAATTTCAATCCTCAATCCTCAATCTTCAATCCTCAATCCTCAATTGTCAATCCTCAATCCTCAATCCTCAACCTTCAATCCTCAATACTCAACCTTTAATCCTCAATCCTCAATCCTCAATCCTCAATCCTCAATCCTCAATACTCAATCTGCAATCCTCAATCCTCAATCCTCAATCCTCAATGCTCATTCTTCAATCCTCAATCCTCAATCCTCAATCCTCAATCCTCAATCCTCAATCCTGAATTCTCAATCTTCAATCCTCAATACTCAATCTTCAATCCCCAATCCTCAATCCTCAATCCTCAATCCTCATTCATCAAACCTCAATCCTCAACCATCAGTCCTCATCCTCAATTCTCAATCCTCAATCCTCAATCCTCTATCCTCAATCTTCAATCCTCAATAATCGATCTCCAATCATAGATCCTCAATCCCCAATCTTCAATCCTTAGTCCTCACTCCTCAATCCTCAATCCTCAATCCTCAATATTCAATCCTCAATCCTCGATCCTCAATCCTCAGTCGTCAATCCTCAATCCTCAATCCACAATCCTCTATATTCAATCCTCAATACTCAACCTTCAATCCTCAATACTCAATCCTCAATCCTCAATCCTCAATCCTCAGTCATAAATCCTCAATCTTCAATACTCAATCTTCAATCCTCAATCCTCAATCCTCAACACTCAATCCTCAATCCTCAATTCTCAATCTTCAATCCTCAATAATCAATCTCCAAACCTAGATCCACAATCCCCAATCTTCAATCCTTAATCCTCAATCTTTAATCCTTAATCCTCAATCGTCAATCTTCAATCCTCAATACTCAGTCTTCAATCCTCAATCCTCAATCCTCAATCGTCAATCCTCATTCCTCAATCCTCAATACCCAATCCTCAATCTTCAATCCTCAATCCTCAATCCTCGATCCTCAATCCTCAAACCTCAATCCTCAATCCTCAATATTCAATCATCAGTACTCAATCTTCAATCCTCAATCCTCAATCCTCAATCCTCAATCTCCAATCCTCAATATTCAACACACAACCCTCTGCCAACAATCCTCAATACTCAACCATCAATCCTCAATTCTCAATACTCAATAGAATATCCTGAATTCGCATGGTTCGATACTCAATCCACAATATTCAATAATCAAATCTCAATCCTCAATCTTCAATCCTCAATACTCAATTTCAATCCTCAATCCTCAATCTTCAATCCTCAATCCTCAATTGTCAATCCTCAATCCTCAATCCTCAACCTTCAATCCTCAATACTCAACCTTCAATCCTCAATCCTCAATCCTCAATCCTCAATCCTCAATCCTCAATACTCAATCTGCAATCCTCAATCCTCAATCCTCAATCCTCAATGCTCATTCTTCAATCCTCAATACCCAATCCTCAATCTTCAAACCTCAATCCTCAATCCTCAATTCTCAATCCTCAATCCTCAATCCTCAGACCTCAAACATCAACATTCAATCCTCAGTTCTCGTCCTCAATCCACAACACTCAATCCTCAATCCTCAATCTTCAATCATCAATATTCAATCTTCAATCCTCAATCCTCAATCCTCAATCGTCAATCCTCAATCCTCAATCCTCAATCCTCAATCTTCGATCCTCAATCCTCAATCCTCAATCCACAATCCTCAATCCTCAATCCTCAATCCTCAATCCTCAATCCTCAATCCTCAATCCTCAATCCTGAATTCTCAATCTTCAATCCTCAATACTCAATCTTCAATACCCAATCCTCAATCCTCAATCCTCAATCCTCATTCATCAAACCTCAATCCTCAACCATCAGTCCTCATCCTCAATTCTCAATCCTCAATCCTCAATCCTCTATCCTCAATCTTCAATCCTCAATAATCGATCTCCAATCATAGATCCTCAATCCCCAATCTTCAATCCTTAGTCCTCACTCCTCAATCCTCAATCCTCAATCCTCAATATTCAATCCTCAATCCTCGATCCTCAATCCTCAGTCGTCAATCCTCAATCCTCAATCCACAATCCTCTATATTCAATCCTCAATACTCAACCTTCAATCCTCAATACTCAATCCTCAATCCTCAATCCTCAATCCTCAGTCATAAATCCTCAATCTTCAATACTCAATCTTCAATCCTCAATCCTCAATCCTCAACACTCAATCCTCAATCCTCAATTCTCAATCTTCAATCCTCAATAATCAATCTCCAAACCTAGATCCACAATCCCCAATCTTCAATCCTTAATCCTCAATCTTTAATCCTTAATCCTCAATCGTCAATCTTCAATCCTCAATACTCAGTCTTCAATCCTCAATCCTCAATCCTCAATCGTCAATCCTCATTCCTCAATCCTCAATACCCAATCCTCAATCTTCAATCCTCAATCCTCAATCCTCAATCCTCAATCCTCAATCCACAGTCCTCAAACATCAGTCCTGAATCCTCAAACCTGAATCCTCAATCTTCAGCCCTCAGTCCTCAACAATCGGTTGTCAATCCTCAATCCTCAATAGAATATCATCAATTCACAGGTTTCAATACTCAATACTCAATCTCCAATCTTCAAGTCTCTATCCTCAAACATCAATTCTGATCACTCAACCCTCAACACTCAGTCCCCAATCCTCAATATTCAATCCTCAATCCTCCGTTCTCAATCCACGATCCTCAACCTTCAATCCTCAATACTGAATCTTCAATCCTCAATCCTCAATCCTCAATCCTCAATTCTCAACCCTCAATCCTTAATCCTCAGACCTCAAACATCAATATCCAGCCCTCAGTCCTCGTCCTCAATCCACAACACTCAATCCTCAGTCCTCAATATTCAATCATCAATATTCAATCTTCAATCCTCAATCCTCAATCCTCAATCCTCAATTCGCAAACCTCAATCTTCAACCCTCAATACTCAATCTTCAATTCTCAATCTTCAATCCTCAATCCTCAATCCTCAATCCTCAACCTTCAATGCTCAATACTCAATCTTCAATCCTCAATCCTCAATCCTCAATCCTCAATCCTCAATCTTCAATACTCAATCCTCAAACCTCAATCTTCAATCCTCAATACTCAATCTGCAATCCTCAATCCTCAAACCTCAATCCTCAATCCTCATACTTCAATCCTCAATACACAATCCTCAATCTTCAATCCTCAATCCTCAATCCTCAATTCTCAACCCTCAATCCTTAATCCTCAGACCTCAAACATCAATGTTCAACCCTCAGTCCTCGTCCTCAATCCACTACACTCAATCCTCAGTCCTCAATATTCAATCATCAATATTCTATCTTCAATCCTCAATCCTCAATCCTCAATCCTCAGTTCGCAATCCTCAATCTTCAATCCTCAATCCTCAATCCTCAATACTCAATCCTCAATCTTCAATCCTCAATACTCAATCTTCTATCCTCAATCCTCAATACTCACTCCTCAATCCTCAATCCACAATCCTCAATCCTCAACCCTCAATCCTCATTCCTCAAACCTCAATCCTCAAACCTCAGTCCTCATACTCAGTTCTCAATTCTCAATCCTCAATCCTCAATCCTCAATCTTCAATCCTCAATAATCAATCTCCAATCCTAGATCCTCAATCCCCAATCTTCAATTCTTAATCCTCAATCTTCAATCCTCAATCCCCAGTCCTCAATCTTCAATCCTCAATGCTCAATCCTCAATCCTCAACCCTCAGTCCTCAATCCTCAATCCTCAATCCTCAAACCTCAATCCTCAACCGTCAGTCCTCATCCTCCATCCTCAATCCTCAGTCCTCAATCCTCAATCTTCAATCCCCAATACTCAATCTTCAATCCTCAATCCTCAATCCTCAATCCACAATGCTCAATCCTCAGGCATCAATACTCAATCTTCAATACTCAATCCTGAATCCTCAATCCTCAATCCTCAATCCTCAACCCTCAATCCTCATTCCTCAAACCTCAATTCTCAACCCTCAGTCCTTATCCTCAATTCTCAATTCTCAATCCTCAATCCTCAATTCTCAATCTTCAATCCTCAATAATCAATCTCCAATCCTAGATCCTCAATCCCCAATCTTCAACCCTTAATCCTCAATCCTCAGTCATAAATCCTCAATTTTCAATACTCAATCGTCAATCCTCATTCTTCAATCCTCAATCCTCAATCCACAATCCTCAATATTCAATCCTCAATACTCAACTTTCAATCCTCAATCCTCAATCCTCAATCTTCAATCCTCAATAATCAATCTCCAATCCTAGATCCTCAATCCCCAATCTTCAATCCTTAATACTCAATCTTCAAACCTAAATCCCCAGTCATCAATCTTCAATCCTCAATGCTCAATCCTCAATCCTCAATCCTCAGTCCTCAATCCACAATCCTCAATCCTCAGCCCTCATCCTCAATCCTCAGTCCTCAATCCTCAATCCTCGAACCTCAATCCTCTACCGTCAGTCCTCGTCCTCAATCCTCAAACCTCAATCCTCAATCCTCAATATTCAATCACCAATACTTTATCTTCAATCCTCAATGCTCTATCCTCAATCCTCAATTCTCAATCCTCAATATTCAAGACACAACCCGCAGCCATCAATCCTCAATACTCAACCATCAATCCTCAATTCTCAATACTCAATAGAATGTTCTGAATACTCATGATTCAATACTCAATCCACAATTTTGAATAATCAAATCTCAATCCTCAATCTTCAATCCTCAATACTAAATGTCAATCCTCAATCCTCTATTCTCAATACGCAATACTCAATCCTCAATCCTCAATCCTCAATCCTCAATCCTCAATCTTCAATCCTCAATACTCAATCTTCAATCCTCAATCCTCAATCCTCAATCCTCGATCCTCAATCCTCAAACCTCAATCCTCAATCCTCAATAATCAATCATCAGTACTCAATCTTCAATCCTCAATCCTCAATCCTCAATCTCCAATCCTCAATATTCAACACACAACCCTCTGCCAACAATCCTCAATACTCAACCATCAATCCTCAATTCTCAATACTCAATAGAATATCCTGAATTCGCATGGTTCGATACTCAATCCACAATATTCAATAATCAAATCTCAATCCTCAATCTTCAATCCTCAATACTCAATTTCAATCCTCAATTCTCAATCTTCAAACCTCAATCCTCAATTGTCAATCCTCAATCCTCAATCCTCAACCTTCAATCCTCAATACTCAACCTTCAATCCTCAATCCTCAATCCTCAATCCTCAATCCTCAATCCTCAATACTCAATCTGCAATCCTCAATCCTCAATCCTCAATCCTCAATGCTCATTCTTCAATCCTCAATACCCAATCCTCAATCTTCAAACCTCAATCCTCAATCCTCAATTCTCAATCCTCAATCCTCAATCCTCAGACCTCAAACATCAACATTCAACCCTCAGTTCTCGTCCTCAATCCACAACACTCAATCCACAATCCTCAATCTTCAATCATCAATATTCAATCTTCAATCCTCAATCCTCAATCCTCAATCCTCAATCCTCAATCCTCAATCCTCAATCTTCAATCTTCAATCCTCAATCCTCAATCCTCAATCCACAATCCTCAATCCTCAATCCTCAATCCTCAATCCTCAATCCTCAATCCTCAATCCTCAATCCTGAATTCTCAATCTTCAATCCTCAATACTCAATCTTCAATCCCCAATCCTCAATCCTCAATCCTCAATCCTCATTCATCAAACCTCAATCCTCAACCATCAGTCCTCATCCTCAATTCTCAATCCTCAATCCTCAATCCTCTATCCTTAATCTTCAATCCTCAATAATCGATCTCCAATCAAAGATCCTCAATCCCCAATCTTCAATCCTTAGTCCTCACTCCTCAATCCTCAATCCTCAATCCTCAATATTCAATCCTCAATCCTCGATCCTCAATCCTCAGTCGTCAATCCTCAATCCTCAATCCACAATCCTCTATATTCAATCCTCAATACTCAACCTTCAATCCTCAATACTCAATCCTCAATCCTCAATCCTCAATCCTCAGTCATAAATCCTCAATCTTCAATACTCAATCTTCAATCCTCAATCCTCAATCCTCAACACTCAATCCTCAATCCTCAATTCTTAATCTTCAATCCTCAATAATCAATCTCCAAACCTAGATCCACAATCCCCAATCTTCAATCCTTAATCCTCAATCTTTAATCCTTAATCCTCAATCGTCAATCTTCAATCCTCAATACTCAGTCTTCAATCCTCAATCCTCAATCCTCAATCGTCAATCCTCATTCCTCAATCCTCAATACCCAATCCTCAATCTTCAATCCTCAATCCTCAATCCTCGATCCTCAATCCTCAAACCTCAATCCTCAATCCTCAATATTCAATCATCAGTACTCAATCTTCAATCCTCAATCCTCAATCCTCAATCCTCAATCTCCAATCCTCAATATTCAACACACAACCCTCTGCCAACAATCCTCAATACTCAACCATCAATCCTCAATTCTCAATACACAATAGAATATCCTGAATTCGCATGGTTCGATACTCAATCCACAATATTCAATAATCAAATCTCAATCCTCAATCTCCAATCCTCAATACTCAACTTCAATCCTCAATCCTCAATCTTCAATCCTCAATCCTCAATTGTCAATCCTCAATCCTCAATCCTCAACCTTCAATCCTCAATACTCAACCTTCAATCCTCAATCCTCAATCCTCAATCCTCAATCCTCAATCCTCAATACTCAATCTGCAATCCTCAATCCTCAATCCTCAATCCTCAATGCTCATTCTTCAATCCTCAATACCCAATCCTCAATCTTCAAACCTCAATCCTCAATCCTCAATTCTCAATCCCCAATCCTCAATCCTCAGACCTCAAGCATCAACATTCAACCCTCAGTTCTCGTCCTCAATCCACAACACTCAATCCTCAATCCTCAATCTTCAATCATCAATATTCAATCTTCAATCCTCAATCCTCAATCCTCAATCCTCAATCCTCAATCCTCAATCCTCAATCCTCAATCTTCGATCCTCAATCCTCAATCCTCAATCCACAATCCTCAATCCTCAATCCTCAATCCTCAATCCTCAATCCTCAATCCTCAATCCTCAATCCTCAATCCTGAATTCTCAATCTTCAATCCTCAATACTCAATCTTCAATCCCCAATCCTCAATCCTCAATCCTCAATCCTCATTCATCAAACCTCAATCCTCAACCATCAGTCCTCATCCTCAATTCTCAATCCTCAATCCTCAATCCTCTATCCTCAATCTTCAATCCTCAATAATCGATCTCCAATCATAGATCCTCAATCCCCAATCTTCAATCCTTAGTCCTCACTCCTCAATCCTCATTCCTCAATCCTCAATATTCAATCCTCAATCCTCGATCCTCAATCCTCAGTCGTCAATCCTCAAACCTCAATCCACAATCCTCTATATTCAATCCTCAATACTCAACCTTCAATCCTCAATACTCAATCCTCAATCCTCAATCCTCAATCCTCAGTCATAAATCCTCAATCTTCAATACTCAATCTTCAATCCTCAATCCTCAATCCTCAACACTCAATCCTCAATCCTCAATTCTCAATCTTCAATCCTCAATAATCAATCTCCAAACCTAGATCCACAATCCCCAATCTTCAATCCTTAATCCTCAATCTTTAATCCTTAATCCTCAATCGTCAATCTTCAATCCTCAATACTCAGTCTTCAATCCTCAATCCTCAATCCTCAATCGTCAATCCTCATTCCTCAATCCTCAATACCCAATCCTCAATCTTCAATCCTCAATCCTCAATCCTCAATCCTCAATCCTCAATCCACAGTCCTCAAACATCAGTCCTGAATCCTCAAACCTGAATCCTCAATCTTCAGCCCTCAGTCCTCAACAATCGGTTGTCAATCCTCAATCCTCAATAGAATATCATCAATTCACAGGTTTCAATACTCAATACTCAATCTCCAATCTTCAAGTCTCTATCCTCAAACATCAATTCTAATCACTCAACCCTCAACACTCAGTCCCCAATCCTCAATATTCAATCCTCAATCCTCCGTTCTCAATCCACGATCCTCAACATTCAATCCTCAATACTGAATCTTCAATCCTCAATCCTCAATCCTCAATCCTCAATTCTCAACCCTCAATCCTTAATCCTCAGACCTCAAACATCAATATCCAGCCCTCAGTCCTCGTCCTCAATCCACAACACTCAATCCTCAGTCCTCAATATTCAATCATCAATATTCAATCTTCAATCCTCAATCCTCAATCCTCAATCCTCAATTCGCAAACCTCAATCTTCAACCCTCAATACTCAATCTTCAATTCTCAATCTTCAATCCTCAATCCTCAATCCTCAATCCTCAACCTTCAATGCTCAATACTCAATCTTCAATCCTCAATCCTCAATCCTCAATCCTCAATCGTCAATCTTCAATACTCAATCCTCAAACCTCAATCTTCAATCCTCAATACTCAATCTGCAATCCTCAATCCTCAAACCTCAATCCTCAATCCTCATACTTCATTCCTCAATACACAATCCTCAATCTTCAATCCTCAATCCTCAATCCTCAATTCTCAACCCTCAATCCTTAATCCTCAGACCTCAAACATCAATGTTCAACCCTCAGTCCTCGTCCTCAATCCACTACACTCAATCCTCAGTCCTCAATATTCAATCATCAATATTCTATCTTCAATCCTCAATCCTCAATCCTCAATCCTCAATTCGCAATCCTCAATCTTCAATCCTCAATCCTCAATCCTCAATTCTCAATCCCCAATCCTCAATCCTCAGACCTCAAGCATCAACATTCAACCCTCAGTTCTCGTCCTCAATCCACAACACTCAATCCTCAATCCTCAATCTTCAATCATCAATATTCAATCTTCAATCCTCAATCCTCAATCCTCAATCCTCAATCCTCAATCCTCAATCCTCAATCCTCAATCTTCGATCCTCAATCCTCAATCCTCAATCCACAATCCTCAATCCTCAATCCTCAATCCTCAATCCTCAATCCTCAATCCTCAATCCTCAATCCTCAATCCTGAATTCTCAATCTTCAATCCTCAATACTCAATCTTCAATCCCCAATCCTCAATCCTCAATCCTCAATCCTCATTCATCAAACCTCAATCCTCAACCATCAGTCCTCATCCTCAATTCTCAATCCTCAATCCTCAATCCTCTATCCTCAATCTTCAATCCTCAATAATCGATCTCCAATCATAGATCCTCAATCCCCAATCTTCAATCCTTAGTCCTCACTCCTCAATCCTCATTCCTCAATCCTCAATATTCAATCCTCAATCCTCGATCCTCAATCCTCAGTCGTCAATCCTCAAACCTCAATCCACAATCCTCTATATTCAATCCTCAATACTCAACCTTCAATCCTCAATACTCAATCCTCAATCCTCAATCCTCAATCCTCAGTCATAAATCCTCAATCTTCAATACTCAATCTTCAATCCTCAATCCTCAATCCTCAACACTCAATCCTCAATCCTCAATTCTCAATCTTCAATCCTCAATAATCAATCTCCAAACCTAGATCCACAATCCCCAATCTTCAATCCTTAATCCTCAATCTTTAATCCTTAATCCTCAATCGTCAATCTTCAATCCTCAATACTCAGTCTTCAATCCTCAATCCTCAATCCTCAATCGTCAATCCTCATTCCTCAATCCTCAATACCCAATCCTCAATCTTCAATCCTCAATCCTCAATCCTCAATCCTCAATCCTCAATCCACAGTCCTCAAACATCAGTCCTGAATCCTCAAACCTGAATCCTCAATCTTCAGCCCTCAGTCCTCAACAATCGGTTGTCAATCCTCAATCCTCAATAGAATATCATCAATTCACAGGTTTCAATACTCAATACTCAATCTCCAATCTTCAAGTCTCTATCCTCAAACATCAATTCTAATCACTCAACCCTCAACACTCAGTCCCCAATCCTCAATATTCAATCCTCAATCCTCCGTTCTCAATCCACGATCCTCAACATTCAATCCTCAATACTGAATCTTCAATCCTCAATCCTCAATCCTCAATCCTCAATTCTCAACCCTCAATCCTTAATCCTCAGACCTCAAACATCAATATCCAGCCCTCAGTCCTCGTCCTCAATCCACAACACTCAATCCTCAGTCCTCAATATTCAATCATCAATATTCAATCTTCAATCCTCAATCCTCAATCCTCAATCCTCAATTCGCAAACCTCAATCTTCAACCCTCAATACTCAATCTTCAATTCTCAATCTTCAATCCTCAATCCTCAATCCTCAATCCTCAACCTTCAATGCTCAATACTCAATCTTCAATCCTCAATCCTCAATCCTCAATCCTCAATCGTCAATCTTCAATACTCAATCCTCAAACCTCAATCTTCAATCCTCAATACTCAATCTGCAATCCTCAATCCTCAAACCTCAATCCTCAATCCTCATACTTCATTCCTCAATACACAATCCTCAATCTTCAATCCTCAATCCTCAATCCTCAATTCTCAACCCTCAATCCTTAATCCTCAGACCTCAAACATCAATGTTCAACCCTCAGTCCTCGTCCTCAATCCACTACACTCAATCCTCAGTCCTCAATATTCAATCATCAATATTCTATCTTCAATCCTCAATCCTCAATCCTCAATCCTCAATTCGCAATCCTCAATCTTCAATCCTCAATCCTCAATCCTCAATACTCAATCCTCAATCTTCAATCCTCAATACTCAATCTTCTATCCTCAATCCTCAATACTCACTCCTCAATCCTCAATCCACAATCCTCAATCCTCAACCCTCAAGCCTCATTCCTCAAACCTCAATCCTCAAACCTCAGTCCTCATACTCAGTTCTCAATTCTCAATCCTCAATCCTCAATCCTCAATCTTCAATCCTCAATAATCAATCTCCAATCCTAGATCCTCAATCCCCAATCTTCAATTCTTAATCCTCAATCTTCAATCCTCAATCCCCAGTCCTCAATCTTCAATCCTCAATGCTCAATCCTCAATCCTCAACCCTCAGTCCTCAATCCTCAATCCTCAATCCTCAAACCTCAATCCTCAACCGTCAGTCCTCATCCTCCATCCTCAATCCTCAGTCCTCAATCCTCAATCTTCAATCCCCAATACTCAATCTTCAATCCTCAATCCTCAATCCTCAATCCACAATGCTCAATCCTCAGGCATCAATACTCAATCTTCAATACACAATCCTGAATCCTCAATCCTCAATCCTCAATCCTCAACCCTCAATCCTCATTCCTCAAACCTCAATTCTCAACCCTCAGTCCTTATCCTCAATTCTCAATTCTCAATCCTCAATCCTCAATTCTCAATCTTCAATCCTCAATAATCAATCTCCAATCCTAGATCCTGAATCCCCAATCTTCAACCCTTAATCCTCAATCCTCAGTCATAAATCCTCAATTTTCAATACTCAATCGTCAATCCTCATTCTTCAATCCTCAATCCTCAATCCACAATCCTCAATATTCAATCCTCAATACTCAACCTTCAATCCTCAATCCTCAATCCTCAATCTTCAATCCTCAATAATCAATCTCCAATCCTAGATCCTCAATCCCCAATCTTCAATCCTTAATACTCAATCTTCAAACCTAAATCCCCAGTCATCAATCTTCAATCCTCAATGCTCAATCCTCAATCCTCAATCCTCAGTCCTCAATCCACAATCCTCAATCCTCAAACCTCAATCCTCAACCGTCAGTCCTCGTCCTCAATCCTCAAACCTCAATCCTCAATCCTCAATATTCAATCATCAATACTCAATCTTCAATCCTCAATGCTCTATCCTCAATCCTCAATCCTCAATCCTTTAATATTCAAGACACAACCCTCAGCCATCAATCCTGAATACTCAACCATCAATCCTCAATTCTCAATACTCAATAGAATATTCTGAATACTCATGGTTCAATACTCAGTCCACAATATTGAATAATCAAATCTCAATCCTCAATCTTCAATCCTCAATACTCAATTTCAATCCTCAATCCTCAAGTCTCAATCCCCAATACTCAATCCTCAATCGTCAATCCTCAATCCCCAATCCTCAATCTTCAATCCTCAACCTCAATCCTCAATCCTCAATCCTCAATCCTCAATCTTCAATCCTCAATACTCAATCTTCAATCCTCAATCATCAATCCTCAATCCTCAATCCTCAATCCTCAATCCTCAATCCTCAATTCTCAATCCTCAATCCTCAATACGTAATCTGCAATTGTCAATCCTCAATCATCAATCCTCAATCCTCATTCTTCAATCCTCAATACCCAATCTTCAATCTTCAATCCTCAATCCTCAATCCACAATCCTCAACATTCAATCCTCAATCCTCAATCCTCAATCCTCAATCCTCAATCTTCAATCCTCAATACTCAATCTTCAATCCCCAATCCTCAATTCTCAATCCTCAATCCTCAATGTTCAATCCTCAATACTCAATCTTCAATCCTCAATTCTCAATCCTCAATCCTCAATCCTCATTCTTCAATCCTCAGCACCCAATCCTCAATCTTCAATCCTCAATCCTCAATCATCAATTCTCAATCCTCAATCCTCAATCCTCAGACCTCAAGCATCAATATTCAACCCTCAGTCCTCGTCCTCTATCCACAACCACCAATCCTCAATCCTCAACCTTCAATCATCAATATTCAATCTTCAATCCTCAATTCTCAATCCTCAATCCTCAATCCTCAATCCACAATCCTCAATCTTCAATCCTCAATCCTCAATCCTCAACCCTGAATCCTCAATCTTCAATCCTCAATCCTCAACCCTCAAGCCTCATTCCTCAAACCTCAATCCTCAAACCTCAGTCCTCATACTCAGTTCTCAATTCTCAATCCTCAATCCTCAATCCTCAATCTTCAATCCTCAATAATCAATCTCCAATCCTAGATCCTCAATCCCCAATCTTCAATTCTTAATCCTCAATCTTCAATCCTCAATCCCCAGTCCTCAATCTTCAATCCTCAATGCTCAATCCTCAATCCTCAACCCTCAGTCCTCAATCCTCAATCCTCAATCCTCAAACCTCAATCCTCAACCGTCAGTCCTCATCCTCCATCCTCAATCCTCAGTCCTCAATCCTCAATCTTCAATCCCCAATACTCAATCTTCAATCTTCAATCCTCAATCCTCAATCCACAATGCTCAATCCTCAGGCATCAATACTCAATCTTCAATACACAATCCTGAATCCTCAATCCTCAATCCTCAATCCTCAACCCTCAATCCTCATTCCTCAAACCTCAATTCTCAACCCTCAGTCCTTATCCTCAATTCTCAATTCTCAATCCTCAATCCTCAATTCTCAATCTTCAATCCTCAATAATCAATCTCCAATCCTAGATCCTGAATCCCCAATCTTCAACCCTTAATCCTCAATCCTCAGTCATAAATCCTCAATTTTCAATACTCAATCGTCAATCCTCATTCTTCAATCCTCAATCCTCAATCCACAATCCTCAATATTCAATCCTCAATACTCAACCTTCAATCCTCAATCCTCAATCCTCAATCTTCAATCCTCAATAATCAATCTCCAATCCTAGATCCTCAATCCCCAATCTTCAATCCTTAATACTCAATCTTCAAACCTAAATCCCCAGTCATCAATCTTCAATCCTCAATGCTCAATCCTCAATCCTCAATCCTCAGTCCTCAATCCACAATCCTCAATCCTCAAACCTCAATCCTCAACCGTCAGTCCTCGTCCTCAATCCTCAAACCTCAATCCTCAATCCTCAATATTCAATCATCAATACTCAATCTTCAATCCTCAATGCTCTATCCTCAATCCTCAATCCTCAATCCTTTAATATTCAAGACACAACCCTCAGCCATCAATCCTGAATACTCAACCATCAATCCTCAATTCTCAATACTCAATAGAATATTCTGAATACTCATGGTTCAATACTCAGTCCACAATATTGAATAATCAAATCTCAATCCTCAATCTTCAATCCTCAATACTCAATTTCAATCCTCAATCCTCAAGTCTCAATCCCCAATACTCAATCCTCAATCGTCAATCCTCAATCCCCAATCCTCAATCTTCAATCCTCAACGTCAATCCTCAATCCTCAATCCTCAATCCTCAATCTTCAATCCTCAATACTCAATCTTCAATCCTCAATCATCAATCCTCAATCCTCAATCCTTAATCCTCAATCCTCAATCCTCAATTCTCAATCCTCAATCCTCAATACGTAATCTGCAATTGTCAATCCTCAATCATCAATCCTCAATCCTCATTCTTCAATCCTCAATACCCAATCTTCAATCTTCAATCCTCAATCCTCAATCCACAATCCTCAACATTCAATCCTCAATCCTCAATCCTCAATCCTCAATCCTCAATCTTCAATCCTCAATACTCAATCTTCAATCCCCAATCCTCAATTCTCAATCCTCAATCCTCAATGTTCAATCCTCAATACTCAATCTTCAATCCTCAATTCTCAATCCTCAATCCTCAATCCTCATTCTTCAATCCTCAGCACCCAATCCTCAATCTTCAATCCTCAATCCTCAATCATCAATTCTCAATCCTCAATCCTCAATCCTCAGACCTCAAGCATCAATATTCAACCCTCAGTCCTCGTCCTCTATCCACAACCACCAATCCTCAATCCTCAACCTTCAATCATCAATATTCAATCTTCAATCCTCAATTCTCAATCCTCAATCCTCAATCCTCAATCCACAATCCTCAATCTTCAATCCTCAATCCTCAATCCTCAACCCTGAATCCTCAATCTTCAATCCTCAATACTCAATCTTCAATCCCCAATCCTCAATTCTCAATCCTCAATCCTCAATGTTCAATCCTCAATACTCAATCTTCAATCCTCAATCCTCAATCCTCAATTCTCAATCTTCAATCCTCAATAATCAATCTCCAAACCTAGATCCACAATCCCCAATCTTCAATCCTTAATCCTCAATCTTTAATCCTTAATCCTCAATCGTCAATCTTCAATCCTCAATACTCAGTCTTCAATCCTCAATCCTCAATCCTCAATCGTCAATCCTCATTCCTCAATCCTCAATACCCAATCCTCAATCTTCAATCCTCAATCCTCAATCCTCGATCCTCAATCCTCAAACCTCAATCCTCAATCCTCAATATTCAATCATCAGTACTCAATCTTCAATCCTCAATCCTCAATCCTCAATCCTCAATCTCCAATCCTCAATATTCAACACACAACCCTCTGCCAACAATCCTCAATACTCAACCATCAATCCTCAATTCTCAATACACAATAGAATATCCTGATTTCGCATGGTTCGATACTCAATCCACAATATTCAATAATCAAATCTCAATCCTCAATCTTCAATCCTCAATACTCAATTTCAATCCTCAATCCTCAATCTTCAATCCTCAATCCTCAATTGTCAATCCTCAATCCTCAATCCTCAACCTTCAATCCTCAATACTCAACCTTCAATCCTCAATCCTCAATCCTCAATCCTCAATCCTCAATCCTCAATACTCAATCTGCAATCCTCAATCCTCAATCCTCAATCCTCAATGCTCATTCTTCAATCCTCAATACCCAATCCTCAATCTTCAAACCTCAATCCTCAATCCTCAATTCTCAATCCTCAATCCTCAATCCTCAGACCTCAAACATCAACATTCAACCCTCAGTTCTCGTCCTCAATCCACAACACTCAATCCTCAATCCTCAATCTTCAATCATCAATATTCAATCTTCAATCCTCAATCCTCAATCCTCAATCCTCAATCCTCAATCCTCAATCCTCAATCCTCAATCTTCGATCCTCAATCCTCAATCCTCAATCCACAATCCTCAATCCTCAATCCTCAATCCTCAATCCTCAATCCTCAATCCTCAATCCTCAATCCTGAATTCTCAATCTTCAATCCTCAATACTCAATCTTCAATCCCCAATCCTCAATCCTCAATCCTCAATCCTCATTCATCAAACCTCAATCCTCAACCATCAGTCCTCATCCTCAATTCTCAATCCTCAATCCTCAATCCTCTATCCTCAATCTTCAATCCTCAATAATCGATCTCCAATCATAGATCCTCAATCCCCAATCTTCAATCCTTAGTCCTCACTCCTCAATCCTCAACCCTCAATCCTCAATATTCAATCCTCAATCCTCGATCCTCAATCCTCAGTCGTCAATCCTCAATCCTCAATCCACAATCCTGTATATTCAATCCTCAATACTCAACCTTCAATCCTCAATACTCAATCCTCAATCCTCAATCCTCAATCCTCAGTCATAAATCCTCAATCTTCAATACTCAATCTTGAATCCTCAATCCTCAATCCTCAACACTCAATCCTCAATCCTCAATTCTCAATCTTCAATCCTCAATAATCAATCTCCAAACCTAGATCCACAATCCCCAATCTTCAATCCTTAATCCTCAATCTTTAATCCTTAATCCTCAATCGTCAATCTTCAATCCTCAATACTCAGTCTTCAATCCTCAATCCTCAATCCTCAATCGTCAATCCTCATTCCTCAATCCTCAATACCCAATCCTCAATCTTCAATCCTCAATCCTCAATCCTCAATCCTCAATCCTCAATCCACAGTCCTCAAACATCAGTCCTGAATCCTCAAACCTGAATCCTCAATCTTCAGCCCTCAGTCCTCAACAATCGGTTGTCAATCCTCAATCCTCAATAGAATATCATCAATTCACAGGTTTCAATACTCAATACTCAATCTCCAATCTTCAAGTCTCTATCCTCAAACATCAATTCTGATCACTCAACCCTCAACACTCAGTCCCCAATCCTCAATATTCAATCCTCAATCCTCCGTTCTCAATCCACGATCCTCAACCTTCAATCCTCAATACTGAATCTTCAATCCTCAATCCTCAATCCTCAATCCTCAATTCTCAACCCTCAATCCTTAATCCTCAGACCTCAAACATCAATGTTCAACCCTCAGTCCTCGTCCTCAATCCACTACACTCAATCCTCAGTCCTCAATATTCAATCATCAATATTCTATCTTCAATCCTCAATCCTCAATCCTCAATCCTCAATTCGCAATCCTCAATCTTCAATCCTCAATCCTCAATCCTCAATACTCAATCCTCAATCTTCAATCCTCAATACTCAATCTTCTATCCTCAATCCTCAATACTCACTCCTCAATCCTCAATCCACAATCCTCAATCCTCAACCCTCAATCCTCATTCCTCAAACCTCAATCCTCAAACCTCAGTCCTCATACTCAGTTCTCAATTCTCAATCCTCAATCCTCAATCCTCAATCTTCAATCCTCAATAATCAATCTCCAATCCTAGATCCTCAATCCCCAATCTTCAATTCTTAATCCTCAATCTTCAATCCTCAATCCCCAGTCCTCAATCTTCAATCCTCAATGCTCAATCCTCAATCCTCAACCCTCAGTCCTCAATCCTCAATCCTCAATCCTCAAACCTCAATCCTCAACCGTCAGTCCTCATCCTCCATCCTCAATCCTCAGTCCTCAATCCTCAATCTTCAATCCCCAATACTCAATCTTCAATCCTCAATCCTCAATCCTCAATCCACAATGCTCAATCCTCAGGCATCAATACTCAATCTTCAATACACAATCCTGAATCCTCAATCCTCAATCCTCAATCCTCAACACTCAATCCTCATTCCTCAAACCTCAATTCTCAACCCTCAGTCCTTATCCTCAATTCTCAATTCTCAATCCTCAATCCTCAATTCTCAATCTTCAATCCTCAATAATCAATCTCCAATCCTAGATCCTCAATCCCCAATCTTCAACCCTTAATCCTCAATCCTCAGTCATAAATCCTCAATTTTCAATACTCAATCGTCAATCCTCATTCTTCAATCCTCAATCCTCAATCCACAATCCTCAATATTCAATCCTCAATACTCAACCTTCAATCCTCAATCCTCAATCCTCAATCTTCAATCCTCAATAATCAATCTCCAATCCTAGATCCTCAATCCCCAATCTTCAATCCTTAATACTCAATCTTCAAACCTAAATCCCCAGTCATCAATCTTCAATCCTCAATGCTCAATCCTCAATCCTCAATCCTCAGTCCTCAATCCACAATCCTCAATCCTCAAACCTCAATCCTCAACCGTCAGTCCTCGTCCTCAATCCTCAAACCTCAATCCTCAATCCTCAATATTCAATCATCAAAACTCAATCTTCAATCCTCAATGCTCTATCCTCAATCCTCAATCCTCAATCCTTTAATATTCAAGACACAACCCTCAGCCATCAATCCTGAATACTCAACCATCAATCCTCAATTCTCAATACTCAATAGAATATTCTGAATACTCATGGTTCAATACTCAGTCCACAATATTGAATAATCAAATCTCAATCCTCAATCTTCAATCCTCAATACTCAATTTCAATCCTCAATCCTCAAGTCTCAATCCCCAATACTCAATCCTCAATCGTCAATCCTCAATCCCCAATCCTCAATCTTCAGTCCTCAACCTCAATCCTCAATCCTCAATCCTCAATCCTCAATCTTCAATCCTCAATACTCAATCTTCAATCCTCAATCATCAATCCTCAATCCTCAATCCTCAATCCTCAATCCTCAATCCTCAATTCTCAATCCTCAATCCTCAATACGTAATCTGCAATTGTCAATCCTCAATCATCAATCCTCAATCCTCATTCTTCAATCCTCAATACCCAATCTTCAATCTTCAATCCTCAATCCTCAATCCACAATCCTCAACATTCAATCCTCAATCCTCAATCCTCAATCCTCAATCCTCAATCTTCAATCCTCAATACTCAATCTTCAATCCCCAATCCTCAATTCTCAATCCTCAATCCTCAATGTTCAATCCTCAATACTCAATCTTCAATCCTCAATTCTCAATCCTCAATCCTCAATCCTCATTCTTCAATCCTCAGCACCCAATCCTCAATCTTCAATCCTCAATCCTCAATCCTCAATTCTCAATCCTCAATCCTCAATCCTCAGACCTCAAGCATCAATATTCAACCCTCAGTCCTCGTCCTCTATCCACAACCACCAATCCTCAATCCTCAACCTTCAATCATCAATATTCAATCTTCAATCCTCAATTCTCAATCCTCAATCCTCAATCCTCAATCCTCAATCTTCAATCCTCAATACTCAATCTTCAATCCTCAATCATCAATCCTCAATCCTCAATCCTCAATCCTCAATCCTCAATCCTCAATTCTCAATCCTCAATCCTCAATACGTAATCTGCAATTGTCAATCCTCAATCATCAATCCTCAATCCTCATTCTTCAATCCTCAATACCCAATCTTCAATCTTCAATCCTCAATCCTCAATCCACAATCCTCAACATTCAATCCTCAATCCTCAATCCTCAATCCTCAATCCTCAATCTTCAATCCTCAATACTCAATCTTCAATCCCCAATCCTCAATTCTCAATCCTCAATCCTCAATGTTCAATCCTCAATCCCCAGTCCTCAATCTTCAATCCTCAATGCTCAATCCTCAATCCTCAACCCTCAGTCCTCAATCCTCAATCCTCAATCCTCAAACCTCAATCCTCAACCGTCAGTCCTCATCCTCCATCCTCAATCCTCAGTCCTCAATCCTCAATCTTCAATCCCCAATACTCAATCTTCAATCCTCAATCCTCAATCCTCAATCCACAATGCTCAATCCTCAGGCATCAATACTCAATCTTCAATACACAATCCTGAATCCTCAATCCTCAATCCTCAATCCTCAACACTCAATCCTCATTCCTCAAACCTCAATTCTCAACCCTCAGTCCTTATCCTCAATTCTCAATTCTCAATCCTCAATCCTCAATTCTCAATCTTCAATCCTCAATAATCAATCTCCAATCCTAGATCCTCAATCCCCAATCTTCAACCCTTAATCCTCAATCCTCAGTCATAAATCCTCAATTTTCAATACTCAATCGTCAATCCTCATTCTTCAATCCTCAATCCTCAATCCACAATCCTCAATATTCAATCCTCAATACTCAACCTTCAATCCTCAATCCTCAATCCTCAATCTTCAATCCTCAATAATCAATCTCCAATCCTAGATCCTCAATCCCCAATCTTCAATCCTTAATACTCAATCTTCAAACCTAAATCCCCAGTCATCAATCTTCAATCCTCAATGCTCAATCCTCAATCCTCAATCCTCAGTCCTCAATCCACAATCCTCAATCCTCAAACCTCAATCCTCAACCGTCAGTCCTCGTCCTCAATCCTCAAACCTCAATCCTCAATCCTCAATATTCAATCATCAAAACTCAATCTTCAATCCTCAATGCTCTATCCTCAATCCTCAATCCTCAATCCTTTAATATTCAAGACACAACCCTCAGCCATCAATCCTGAATACTCAACCATCAATCCTCAATTCTCAATACTCAATAGAATATTCTGAATACTCATGGTTCAATACTCAGTCCACAATATTGAATAATCAAATCTCAATCCTCAATCTTCAATCCTCAATACTCAATTTCAATCCTCAATCCTCAAGTCTCAATCCCCAATACTCAATCCTCAATCGTCAATCCTCAATCCCCAATCCTCAATCTTCAGTCCTCAACCTCAATCCTCAATCCTCAATCCTCAATCCTCAATCTTCAATCCTCAATACTCAATCTTCAATCCTCAATCATCAATCCTCAATCCTCAATCCTCAATCCTCAATCCTCAATCCTCAATTCTCAATCCTCAATCCTCAATACGTAATCTGCAATTGTCAATCCTCAATCATCAATCCTCAATCCTCATTCTTCAATCCTCAATACCCAATCTTCAATCTTCAATCCTCAATCCTCAATCCACAATCCTCAACATTCAATCCTCAATCCTCAATCCTCAATCCTCAATCCTCAATCTTCAATCCTCAATACTCAATCTTCAATCCCCAATCCTCAATTCTCAATCCTCAATCCTCAATGTTCAATCCTCAATACTCAATCTTCAATCCTCAATTCTCAATCCTCAATCCTCAATCCTCATTCTTCAATCCTCAGCACCCAATCCTCAATCTTCAATCCTCAATCCTCAATCCTCAATTCTCAATCCTCAATCCTCAATCCTCAGACCTCAAGCATCAATATTCAACCCTCAGTCCTCGTCCTCTATCCACAACCACCAATCCTCAATCCTCAACCTTCAATCATCAATATTCAATCTTCAATCCTCAATTCTCAATCCTCAATCCTCAATCCTCAATCCACAATCCTCAATCTTCAATCCTCAATCCTCAATCCTCAACCCTGAATCCTCAATCTTCAATCCTCAATACTCAATCTTCAATCCCCAATCCTCAATTCTCAATCCTCAATCCTCAATGTTCAATCCTCAATACTCAATCTTCAATCCTCAATCTTCAATCCTCAATCCTCAATCCTCATTCTTCAATCCTCAACACCCAATACTCAATCTTCAATCCTCAATCCTCATCTCTCAATCCTCAACCCTCAATCCTCAGACCTCACACATCAATACTCAACCCTCAGTCCTCGTCCTCAATTCACAACCCTCAATCCTCAATCCTCAATCATCAATCATCAATATTCAATATTCAGTCCTCAATCCTCAATCCTCAATCCTCAATCCTCAATCCTCAATGTTCAATCCACAATACCCAATCCTCAATCTTCAATCCTCAATCCTCAGTCCTCAATCCTCAATCCTCAATACTCAATCCTCAATTCTCAGTCCTCAAGCCTCAATCCTGTATCCACAATCCTGAATCCTCAACCTTCAGTCCTCAGTCCTCAACAATCATTCGTCAGTTCTCAATCCTCAATACAATATCGTCAATTCACACATTTCAATACTCAATACACAGTCTGCAATCTTAAAATCTCTATCCACAAACTTCAATTCTCATCACTCAACCCTCAACACTCAGTCCCCCATCCTCAATCTTCAATCCTCAATTCTCAATCCTCAATTCTCAATACTCAATCCGCAGTCCTCAGACCTCAAACCTCAATCCTCAATAATCGATTACCAATCCTAGATCCTCAATCCTCAATCCTCAATCCCCAATCATCAATCGTCAATAATCAATCTCCAATCCTATGTCCTCAATCCGCAACCCTCAATCCTCAATCCTCAATCCTCATCCTTCAATCCTCAATACCCAATCCCCAAACTTCAATACTCAATCCTCAATCCTCAATCCCCAATCCTCAATATTCAACACACAACCCTCAGCCAACATTCCTCAATACTCAACCATCAATCCTCAATTCTCAATACTCAATAGAATATCCTGAATCCGCATGGTTCTGTACTCAAACCACAGTATTCAATAATCAAATCTCAATCCTCAACCTTCAATCCTCAATACTCAATTTCAATCCTCAATCCTCAATCTTCAACCCTCAATCCTCAATTATCAATCCTCAATCCTCAATCCTCAATCTTCAATCCTCAAACCTCAATCCTCAACCGTCAGTCCTCATCCTCCATCCTCAATCCTCAGTCCTCAATCCTCAATCTTCAATCCCCAATACTCAATCTTCAATCCTCAATCCTCAATCCTCAATCCACAATGCTCAATCCTCAGGCATCAATACTCAATCTTCAATACACAATCCTGAATCCTCAATCCTCAATCCTCAATCCTCAACACTCAATCCTCATTCCTCAAACCTCAATTCTCAACCCTCAGTCCTTATCCTCAATTCTCAATTCTCAATCCTCAATCCTCAATTCTCAATCTTCAATCCTCAATAATCAATCTCCAATCCTAGATCCTCAATCCCCAATCTTCAACCCTTAATCCTCAATCCTCAGTCATAAATCCTCAATTTTCAATACTCAATCGTCAATCCTCATTCTTCAATCCTCAATCCTCAATCCACAATCCTCAATATTCAATCCTCAATACTCAACCTTCAATCCTCAATCCTCAATCCTCAATCTTCAATCCTCAATAATCAATCTCCAATACTAGATCCTCAATCCCCAATCTTCAATCCTTAATACTCAATCTTCAAACCTAAATCCCCAGTCATCAATCTTCAATCCTCAATGCTCAATCCTCAATCCTCAATCCTCAATCCTCAATCCACAATCCTCAATCCTCAAACCTCAATCCTCAACCGTCAGTCCTCGTCCTCAATCCTCAAACCTCAATCCTCAATCCTCAATATTCAATCATCAATACTCAATCTTCAATCCTCAATGCTCTATCCTCAATCCTCAATCCTCAATCCTTTAATATTCAAGACACAACCCTCAGCCATCAATCCTGAATACTCAACCATCAATCCTCAATTCTCAATACTCAATAGAATATTCTGAATACTCATGGTTCAATACTCAGTCCACAATATTGAATAATCAAATCTCAATCCTCAATCTTCAATCCTCAATACTCAATTTCAATCCTCAATCCTCAAGTCTCAATCCCCAATACTCAATCCTCAATCGTCAATCCTCAATCCCCAATCCTCAATCTTCAGTCCTCAGCCTCAATCCTCAATCCTCAATCCTCAATCCTCAATCTTCAATCCTCAATACTCAATCTTCAATCCTCAATCATCAATCCTCAATCCTCAATCCTCAATCCTCAATCCTCAATCCTCAATTCTCAATCCTCAATCCTCAATACGTAATCTGCAATTGTCAATCCTCAATCATCAATCCTCAATCCTCATTCTTCAATCCTCAATACCCAATCTTCAATCTTCAATCCTCAATCCTCAATCCACAATCCTCAACATTCAATCCTCAATCCTCAATCCTCAATCCTCAATCCTCAATCTTCAATCCTCAATACTCAATCTTCAATCCCCAATCCTCAATTCTCAAACCTCAATCCTCAATGTTCAATCCTCAATACTCAATCTTCAATCCTCAATTCTCAATCCTCAATCCTCAATCCTCATTCTTCAATCCTCAGCACCCAATCCTCAATCTTCAATCCTCAATCCTCAATCCTCAATTCTCAATCCTCAATCCTCAATCCTCAGACCTCAAGCATCAATATTCAACCCTCAGTCCTCGTCCTCTATCCACAACCACCAATCCTCAATCCTCAACCTTCAATCATCAATATTCAATCTTCAATCCTCAATTCTCAATCCTCAATCCTCAATCCTCAATCCACAATCCTCAATCTTCAATCCTCAATCCTCAATCCTCAACCCTGAATCCTCAATCTTCAATCCTCAATACTCAATCTTCAATCCCCAATCCTCAATTCTCAATCCTCAATCCTCAATGTTCAATCCTCAATACTCAATCTTCAATCCTCAATCCTCAATCCTCAATCCTCAATCCTCATTCTTCAATCCTCAACACCCAATACTCAATCTTCAATCCTCAATCCTCATCTCTCAATCCTCAACCCTCAATCCTCAGACCTCACACATCAATACTCAACCCTCAGTCCTCGTCCTCAATTCACAACCCTCAATCCTCAATCCTCAATCATCAATCATCAATATTCAATATTCAGTCCTCAATCCTCAATCCTCAATCCTCAATCCTCAATCCTCAATGTTCAATCCACAATACCCAATCCTCAATCTTCAATCCTCAATCCTCAGTCCTCAATCCTCAATCCTCAATACTCAATCCTCAATTCTCAGTCCTCAAGCCTCAATCCTGTATCCACAATCCTGAATCCTCAACCTTCAGTCCTCAGTCCTCAACAATCATTCGTCAGTTCTCAATCCTCAATACAATATCGTCAATTCACACATTTCAATACTCAATACACAGTCTGCAATCTTAAAATCTCTATCCACAAACTTCAATTCTCATCACTCAACCCTCAACACTCAGTCCCCCATCCTCAATCTTCAATCCTCAATTCTCAATCCTCAATTCTCAATACTCAATCCGCAGTCCTCAGACCTCAAACCTCAATCCTCAATAATCGATTACCAATCCTAGATCCTCAATCCTCAATCCTCAATCCCCAATCATCAATCGTCAATAATCAATCTCCAATCCTATGTCCTCAATCCGCAACCCTCAATCCTCAATCCTCAATCCTCATCCTTCAATCCTCAATACCCAATCCCCAAACTTCAATACTCAATCCTCAATCCTCAATCCCCAATCCTCAATATTCAACACACAACCCTCAGCCAACATTCCTCAATACTCAACCATCAATCCTCAATTCTCAATACTCAATAGAATATCCTGAATCCGCATGGTTCTGTACTCAAACCACAATATTCAATAATCAAATCTCAATCCTCAACCTTCAATCCTCAATACTCAATTTCAATCCTCAATCCTCAATCTTCAACCCTCAATCCTCAATTATCAATCCTCAATCCTCAATCCTCAATCTTCAATCCTCAATACTCAATCTTCAATCCTCAATCCTCAATCCTCAATCCTCAATCCACAATCCTCAATCCTCAATCCTCAATCCTCAATCCTCAATCCTCAATACTCAATCTGCAATCCTCAAGCGTCAATCCTCAATCCTCAATGCTCATTCTTCAATCCTCAATACCCAGTCCTCAATCTTCAATCCTCAATACTCAATCTTCACTCCTCAATTCTCAATCCTCAATCCTCGATCCTCAATCCTCAATCCTCAATCCTCAATCCTCAATCCTCAATACTCAATCTGCAATCCTCAATCCTCAATCCTCAATCCTCAATCCTCATTCTTCAATCCTCAATACCCAATCCTCAATCTTCAATCCTCAATCCTCAATCCTCAATTCTCAATCCTCAATCCTCAATCCTCAGACCGCAAACATCAATATTCAACCCTCAGTCCTCGTCCTCTATCCACAACCATCAATCCTCAATCCTCAATCATCAATCATCAATATTCAATCTTCAATCCTCAATTCCCAATCCTCAACCCTCAATACTCAATCCTCAATCTTCAATACTCAATCTTCAATCCTCAATCCTCAATCCTCAATCCTCGATCCTCAATCCTCAAATCTCAATCCTCAATCCTCAATATTCAATCATTAATACTCAATCTTCAATCCTCAATCCTCAATCCTCAATCCTCAATCCCCAACCCTCAATATTCAACACACAACCCTCAGCCAACAATCCTCAATACTCAACCATCAATCCTCAATTCTCAATACTCAATAGAATATACTGAATTCGCATGGTTCGATACTCAATCCACAATATTCAATAATCAAATCTCAATCCTCAATCTTCAATCCTCAATACTCAATTTCAATCCTCAATCCTCAATCTTCAATCCTCAATCCTCAATTGTCAATCCTCAATCCTCAATCCTCAACCTTCAATCCTCAATACTCAACCTTCAATCCTCAATCCTCAATCCTCAATCCTCAATCCTCAATCCTCAATCCTCAATCCTCAATCCTCAATCCTCAATACTCAATCTGCAATCCTCAATCCTCAATCCTCAATCCTCAATGCTCATACTTCAATCCTCAATACCCAATCCTCAATCTTCAAACCTCAATCCTCAATCCTCAATTCTCAATCCTCAACTATCAATCCTCAGACCTCAAACATCAATATTCAACACTCAGTTCTCGTCCTCAATCCACAACACTCAATCCTCAATCCTCAATCTTCAATCATCAATATTCAATCTTCAATCCTCAATCCTCAATCCTCAATCCTCAATCCCCAATCCTGAATCCTCAATCTTCAATCCTCAATCCTCAATCCTCAATCCTCAATCCTCAATCCTCAATCCTCAATCCTCAATCCTCAATCCTCAATCTTCAATCCTCAATCCTCAATCCTCAATCCTGAATTCTCAATCTTCAATCCTCAATACTCAATCTTCAATCCCCAATCCTCAATCCTCAATCCTCAATCCTCATTCATCAAACCTCAATCCTCAACCATCAGTCCTCATCCTCAATTCTCAATCCTCAATCCTCAATCCTCTATCCTCAATTTTCAATCTTCAATAATCGATCTCCAATCATAGATCCTCAATCCCCAATCTTCAATCCTTAGTCCTCAATCCTCAATCCTCAATCCTCAATCATCAATATTCAATCCTCAATCCTCGATCCTCATTCCTCAGTCGTCAATCCTCAATCCTCAATCCACAATCCTCAATATTCAATCCTCAATACTCAACCTTCAATCCTCAATACTCAATCCTCAATCCTCAATCCTCAATCCTCAGTCATAAATCCTCAATCTTCAATACTCAATCTTCAATCCTCAATCCTCAATCCTCAACCCTCAATCCTCAATCCTCAATTCTCAATCTTCAATCCTCAATAATCAATCTCCAATCCTAGATCCTCAATCCCCAATCTTCAATCCTTAATCCTCAATCTTTAATCCTTAATCCTCAATCGTCAATCTTCAATCCTCAATACTCAGTCTTCAATCCTCAATCCTCAATCCTCAATCGTCAATCCTCATTCCTCAATCCTCAATACCCAATCCTCAATCTTAAATCCTCAATCCTCAATCCTCAATCCTCAATCCTCAATCCTCAGTCCTCAAACATCAGTCCTGAATCCTCAATCCTGAATCCTCAATCTTCAGCCCTCAGTCCTCAACAATCGGTTGTCAATCCTCAATCCTCAATAGAATATCATCAATTCACAGATTTCAATACTCAATACTCAATCTCCAATCTTCAAGTCTCTATCCTCAAACGTCAATTCTCATCACTCAACCCTCAACACTCAGTCCCCAATCCTCAATATTCAATCCTCAATCCTCCGTTCTCAATCCACGATCCTCAACCTTCAATCCTCAATACTGAATCTTCAATCCTCAATCCTCAATCCTCAATCCTCAATTCTCATCACTCAATCCTTAATCCACAGACCTCAAACATCAATATACAACCCTCAGTCCTCGTCCTCAATACACAACACTCAATCCTCAGTCCTCAATATTCAATCATCAATATCCAATCTTCAATTCTCAATCCTCAATCCTCAATCCTCAAACCCAATCCTCAATCCTCAATCTTCAATCCTCAATCCGCAATCCTCAATCCTCAATCCTCAATCCTCAATCCTCAATCCTCAATCTTCAATCCTCAATCCTCAATCCTCAATCCTGAATTCTCAATCTTCAATCCTCAATACTCAATCTTAAATCCCCAATCCTCAATCCTCAATCCTCAATCCTCATTCATCAAACCTCAATCCTCAACCATCAGTCCTCAACCTTCAATGCTCAATACTCAATCTTCAATACTCAATCCTCAGTCCTCAATCCTCTATCCTCAATCTTCAATCCTCAGTCCTCAAACCTCAATCTTCAATCCTCAATACTCAATCTGCAATCCTCAATCCTCAAACCTCAATCCTCAATCCTCATACTACAATCCTCAATACACAATCCTCAATCTTCAATCCTCAATCGTCAATCCTCAATTCTCAACCCTCAATCCTTAATCCTCAGACCTCAAACATCAATATTCAACCCTCAGTCCTCGTCCTCAATCCTCAAACCTCAATCCTCAATCCTCAATATTCAATCATCAATACTCAATCTTCAATCCTCAATGCTCTATCCTCAATCCTCAATCCTCAATCCTCAATATTCAAGACACAACCCTCAGCCATCAATCCTCAATCCTCAATCCTCAATCCTCAATTCTCAATCCTCAATCCTCAATACGTAATCTGCAATTGTCAATCCTCAATCCTCAATCCTCAATCCTCATTCTTCAATCCTCAATACCCAATCTTCAATCTTCAATCCTCAATCCTCAATCCACAATCCTCATGATTCAATCCTCAATCCTCAATCCTCAATCCTCAATCCTCAATCTTCAATCCTCAATACTCAATATTCAATCCCCAATCCTCAATTCTCAATCCTCAATCCTCAATGTTCAATCCTCAATACTCAATCTTCAATCCTCAATTCTCAATCCTCAATCCTCAATCCTCATTCTTCAATCCTCAACACCCAATCCTCAATCTTCAATCCTCAATCCTCAATCCTCAATTCTCAATCCTCAATCCTCAATCCTCAGACCTCAAGCATCAATATTCAACCCTCAGTCCTCGTCCTCTATCCACAACCATCAATCCTCAATCCTCAACCTTCAATCATCAATATTCAATCTTCAATCCTCAATCCTCAATCCTCAATCCTCAATCCTCAATCCTCAATCCACAATCCTCAATCTTCAATCCTCAATCCTCAATCCTCAATCCTCAACCCTCAATCCTCATTTCTCAATCCTCAATCCTCAACCCACAGTCCTCAACCTCAATTCTCAATTCTCAATCCTCAATCCTGAATTCTCAATCTTCAATCCTCAATAATCAACCTCCAATCCTAGATCCTCAATCCACAATACTCAACCATCAATCCTCAATACTGAATCCTCAATCCTCAATCCTCAATCCTCAATCCTTAATCCTCAATCGTCAATCTTCAGTCCTCAATACTCAATCCTCAATCCTCAATATTCAACACTCAACCCTTATCCATCAATCCTCAATACTCAACCATCAATCCTCAATTCTCAATACTCAATAGAACATCCTGAATTCTTATGGCTCAATACTCAATCCAGAATATTCAATAATCAAACATCAAACCTCAAGCATCAATTCTCAACACTCAGTCCTCAACACTCAGTCCTCTCTCTTCAATCCTACATCCTCAACCCTCAATCCTCAAGCGTCAATCCTCAGTCCTCAATCCTCAATCCTTAATCGTCAGTCTTCATTCCTCAATACTCAATCTTCAATCCTCAATCCTCAGACCTCAATCCTCAATCCTCATTCTTCAATCCTCGATACCCAATACTCAATCTTCAATCCTCAATCCTCAATCCTCAATCCTCAATACTCAACCATCAATCCTAAATTCTCAATGCTCAATAGAATATCCTGAATTCTCTGGATTCTATACTCAAACCTCAATCCTCAACCCTCAGCCCTCATTCTCAATCCTCAATCCTCAATCCTCAATCTTCAGTCCCCAATACTTAATCTTCAATCCTCTATCCTCAATCCTCAATCCTCAATCCTCAATCCTCAATCCTCATTCTTCAAACCTCAATACCCAGTCCTCAATATTCAATCATCAATAATCAATCTTCAATACTCAATCATCAATCCTCAATCCTCAATCCTCAATCCTCAATATTCAACACTCAACTCTCAATCATCAATCCTCTATACTCAACCATCAATCCTCTATACTCAACCATCAATCCTCAATTCTCAATATTCAATAGAACTTCCTGAATTCTTATGGTTCAGTACTCAATCCAGAATATTCAATAATCAAATCACAAACCTCAAGCATCAATTCTCGACACTCAATCCTCAACACTCAGTCCTCTCTCTTCAATCCTACATCCTCAACCCTCAATGCTCAAGCGTCAATCCTCAGTCCTCAATCCTCAATCCTCAATCGTCAACCTTCAGTCCTCAATACTCAATCTTCAATTCTCAATCTTCAATCCTCAATCCTCAATCCTCAATCCTCAGTACTCAATCCTGAATCCTCAATCTTCAATCCTCAATACTCAATCTTCAACCCTCAATCCTCAATCCTCAATCCTCAATCCTCAAACCTCAGTCCTCAATCCTCATTCCTCAATCCTCAATACGCAATACTCAATCTTCAATCCTCAATCCTCAATCCTCATTTCTCAATGCTCTATCCTCAGTCCTCAGTCCTCAAACCTCAATCCTCAACCGTCAGCCCCCATCCTCAATCCTCAACCCTCGATCTTCAATCCTCAATCCTCAATCCTCAATACTCAATCTTCGATCCTCAATCCTAGGTCCTCAAACCTCAATTCTGAATCCTCAATACTGAATCCTCAATCTTCAGACCTCAGTCCTCAACAACCTGTTGTCAATCCTCAATCCTCAATAGAATATCCTCAATTCAAAGTTTTCAATACTCAATACTCAATCTGCAGTCTTCAAACCTCTATCCACAAAAATCAATTCTCATCACTCAACACTCAACAATCAGTCCTCAATGTTCAATCCTCAATCCTCAATTCCCAATCTTCAATCCTCAATACTGAATCTTCAGTACTCAATCCTCAATCCTCAATCCTCAATCCTCATTCCTCAATCATCAATCCTCAATCTTCAATACTCAATTCACAATCCTCAATCGTCAGTTTTCTATCCTCAATACTCAATCTTCAATCCTCAACACTCAATCCTCAATCCTCAATCCTCAATCCTCATTCTTCAATCCTCAGTACCCAATCCTCAATCTTCAATCCTCAATCCTCAATCCTCAATCCTCAATCCTCATTCCTCAATCATCAATCCTCAATCTTCAATACTCAATTCTCAATCCTCAATCGTCAGTCCTCTATCGTCAATACTCAATCTTCAATCCTCAACACTCAATCCTCAATCCTCAATCCTCAATCCTCATTCTTCAATCCTCAGTACCCAATGCTCAATCTTCAATCCTCAATCCTCAATCCTCAATTCTCAATCCTCAATCGTCAGTCTTCTATCCTCAATACTCAATCTTCAATCCTCGATCCTCAATCCTCAATTCTCAATCCTCAATCGTCAGTCTTCTATCCTCAATACCCAATCTTCAATCCTCAACACTCAATCCTCAATCCTCAATCCTCAATCCTCATTCTTCAATCCTCAATACCCAATCCTCAATCTTCAATCCTCAATCCTCAATCCTCAATTCTCAATCGCCTATCTTCAATCCTCAATACTAAATCTTCAACCCTCGATCCCCAATCCTCAATCCTCAATCCTCATTCTACAATCCTCAATACTCAATCTTGAATCATCAATCCTCAATTCTCAATCCTCAATCCTAAATACTCAATCGTCACTCCTCAATCCCCAATCCTCAATCTTCAATCCTCTATCTTCAATCCTGAATCCTCAATCCTCAATCCTCAATCCTCAATGCTCAATCATCAATCCTCAATCTTCAATACTTAATACTCAATCCTCAATCTTCAATCCTCAATACTCAATCTTCAATCCCAAATCCTCAATCCTCAATCCCCAATCCTCAATCCTCAATCTTCAATCCTCAATACTCAATCTGCAATCATCAAACCTCAATCCTCAGCCCTCAGCCCTCATCCTCCATTCTCAATACTCAATCCTCAATCCTGAATCTTCAATCCTCTATATTCAACCTTCAGTCCTCAATACTCAATCCTCAATCCTCAGTGATCAATACTCAATCGTCAATACTGAATCCTCAATCCTCAATCCTCAATCCTCAATCCTCAACCCTCAATCCTCATTTCTCAATCCTCAATCCTCAACCCTCAGTCCTCATCCTCAATTCTCAATTCTCAATCCTCAATCCTGAATTCTCAATCTTCAATCCTCAATAATCAACCTCCAATCCTAGATCCTCAATCCACAATACTCAACCATCAATCCTCAATACTGAATCTTCAATCCTCAATCCTTAATCCTCAATCGTCAATCTTCAGTCCTCAATACTCAATCTTCAATTCTCAATCTTCAATCCTCAATCCTCAATCCTCAATCCTCAGTACTCAATCCTTAGTCCTCAAACCTCAATTCTGAATCCTCAATCCTGAGTCCTCAATCTTCGGCCCTCAGTCCTCAACTAACAATTGTCAATCCTCAATCCTCAATAGAATATCCTCAATTCACAGCTTTCAATACTCAATACTCAAACTGCAATCTTCAAACCTCTATCCACAAACATCAATTCTCATCACTCAACCCTCAACACTCAGTCCTCAACGTTCAATCCTCAATCCTCAATCCTCAATCCTCAATCGTCAATCTTCAATCCTCAATACTCAATCATCAATCCTCAATCCTTAATCCTCAATCCTCAATCCTCATTCTTAAATCCTCAGTACCCAAACCTCAATCTTCAATCCTCAATCCTCAATCCTCAATTCTCAATCCTCAACCGTCAGTCCTCAGTCCTCAAACCTCAATCCTCAACCCTCAGCCCTCATCGTCAATCCTCAATCCTCAATCCTCAATCCTCAACCTTCAATCCTCAATACTCAATCTTCAATCCTCAATCATCAATCCTCAATTCTCAATCCTCTATCTTCAATCCTCAATGCTAAATCTTCAATCCTCAATCCTCGATACTCAATCCTCAATTCTCAATCCTCAATCGTCAGTCTTCTATCCTCAATACTCAATCTTCAATCCTCAACACTCAATCCTCAATCCTCAATCCTCAATCCTCATTCTTCAATCCTCAATACCCAATCCTCAATCTTCAATCCTCAATCCTCAATCCTCAATTCTCAATCCTCTATCTTCAATCCTCAATACTAAATCTTCAATCCTCGACCTTCAATCCTCAATCCTCAATCCACAATCCTCAGTCCTCAGTCCTCAAACCTCAATACTCAATCCTCAATCCCAAATCCTCAATCCTCAATTTTCAATCATCAATACTAAATCGTCAATCCTCAATCCTCGATCCTCAATCTTCAATCCTCAATCCTCAATCGTCAGTCTTCTATCCTCAATACTCAATCTTCAATCCTCAATCCTCAATCCTCAATCCTCAATCTTCAATACTCAATCCTCAATCCTCAATCCTCAATCCTCAATATTCAACACTCAACCCTCAACCATCAATCGTCAATACTCAACCACCAATCCTCAATTCTCAATACTCAATAGAACATCCTGAATTCAGATGGTTCAATACTCAATCCAGAATATTCAATAATCAAATCTCAAACCTCAAGCATCAATTCTCAACACTCAATCCTCAACAATCAGTCCTCTCTCTTCAATCCTACATCCTCAACACTCAATCCTCAAGCGTCAATCCTCAATACTCAATCCTCAATCCTCAATCATCAATCTTCAATCTTCAATACTCAATCCTCAATCCTCAATCCTCAATCCTCAATCCTCAATACTCAACCATCAATCCTAAATTCTCAATGCTCAATAGAATATCCTGAATTCTCAGGATTCTATACGCAAACCTCAATCCTCAACCCTCAGCCCTCATTCCCAATCCTCAATCCTCAATCCTCAATATTCAATCCCCAATACTCAATCTTCAATCCTCTATCCTCAATCCTCAATCCTCAATCCTCAATCCTCGGTCATAAATCCTCAATCTTCAATACTCAATCGTCAATCCTCAGTCCTCAATCCTCAATCCTCAATCCTCGTTCCTCAAGCCTCTATCCTCAACCCTCAGTCCACATCCTCAATTCTCAATTCTCAATCCTCAATCCTCAATCCTCAACCTTCAATCCCCAAAAATCAATCTCCAATCCTAGATCTTCAATCCCCAATCCTCAGTCCTTAATCCTCAATCTTCAATCCTCAATCGCCAGTCCTCAATCTCCAATCCTCTATGCTCAGTCGTCAATCCTCAAGCATCAGTCCTCAATCCTCAATCCTCAATGCTCAAACCTCAATCCTCAACCGTCAGTCCTCGTCCTCAGTCCTCAACACTCAATCCTCAGTCCTCAATCTTCAGTCATCAATAATCAATCTTCAATCCTCAATAATCAATCCTCAATCCTCAATCCTCAATCCTCAATATTCAACACTCAACCCTTATCCATCAATCCTCAATACTCAACCATCAATCCTCAATTCTCAATACTCAATAGAACATCCTGAATTCTTATGGTTCAATACTCAATCCAGAATATTCAATAATCAAACCTCAAACCTCAAGCATCAATTCTCAACACTCAGTCCTCAACACTCAGTCCTCTCTCTTCAATCCTACATCCTCAACCCTCAATCCTCAAGCGTCAATCCTCAGTCCTCAATCCTCAATCCTTAATCGTCAGTCTTCAATCCTCAATACTCAATCTTCAATCCTCAATACTCAGACCTCAATCCTCAATCCTCATTCTTCAATCCTCAATACCCAATACTCAATCTTCAATCCTCAATCCTCAATCCTCAATACTCAACCATCAATCCTAAATTCTCAATGCTCAATAGAATATCCTGAATTCTCAGGATTCTATACTCAAACCTCAATCCTCAACCCTCAGCCCTCATTCTCAATCCTCAATCCTCAATCCTCAATATTCAGTCCCCAATACTTAATCTTCAATCCTCTATCCTCAATCCTCAATCCTCAATCCTCAATCCTCAGTCATAAATCCTCAATCTTCAATACTCAATCGTCAATCCTCAGTCCTCAATCCTCAATCCTCAATCCTCGTTCCTCAAGCCTCAATCCTCAACCCACAGTCCACATCCTCAATTCTCAATTCTCAATCCTCAATCCTCAATCCTCAACCTTCAATCCTCAAAAATCAATCTCCAATCCTAGATCTTCAATCCCCAATCCTCAGTCCTTAATCCTCAATCTTCAATCCTCAATCGCCAGTCCTCAATCTTCAATCCTCTATGCTCAATCGTCAATCCTCAAGCCTCAGTCCTCAATCCTCAATCCTCAATCCTCAAACCTCAATCCTCAACCGTCAGTCCTCGTCCTCAATCCTCAACCCTCAATCCTCATTCTTCAATCCTCAATACCCAATTCTCAATCTTCAATCCTCAAACCTAAATCCTCAATTCTCAATCCACAATCCTCAGTCCTCAGTCCTCAAACCTCAATCCTCAACCCTCAGCCCTAATCCTGAATACTCAATCCTCAATCCTCAATCCTCAGCCCTCTGTCCTCAAACCTGAATGCTCAATCCTCAATCCCCAATCCTCAATCCTCAATCCTCAATCATCAATCCTCAATCTTCAATACTCATTCCTCAATCCTCAATCCCCAATCCTCAATCTTCAATCATCAATCCTCAATCTTCAACACTCGATCCTCAATCCTCAATCCTCAATACTAACCATCAATCCTCAATTCTCGATACTCAATAGAATATCCTGAATTTTCAGGATTCTATACTCAAACCTCAATCCTCAACCCTCAGCCCTCATTCTCAACCCTCAATCCTCAACCCTTAGTCCTCATCCTCAATTCCCAATTCTCAATCCTCAATCCTCAATTCTCAATCTTCATCCTCAATAATCAATCTCCAATCCTAGATACTGAATCCTCTATCCTCAATCCCCAATCTTCAATCCTCAATATTCAATCTCGAATCCTAGATCCTCAATCCTCAATCCTCAATCCTCAATCCTCATTCTTCAAACCTCAATACCCAATTCTCAATCTTCATCCTCAATAATCAATCTCCAATCCTAGATCCTCAATCCTCAATCCTCAATCCCCAATCTTCAATCCTCAATAATCAATCTCCAATCATAGATCCTCAATCCTCAATCCTCAATCCTCAATCCTCAATCCTCATTCTTCAAACCTCAATACCCAATCCTCAATCTTCAATCCTTAATGCTCAATCCTCAATCCACAAGCCTCAGTCCTCAATCCTCAATCCTCAATCCTCAAACCTCAATCCTCAACCGTCAGTCCTCTTCCTCAATCCTCAACCCTCAATCCTCAGTCCTCAATATTCAATCATCAACAATCAATCTTCAATACTCAATCATCAATCCTCAACCCTCAATCCTCAATCCTCAATATTCAACACTCAACCGTCAACCGTCAATCCTCAATACTCAACCATCAATCCTCAATTCTCAATATTCAATAGAACATCCTGAATTCTTATGGTTCAGTACTCAATACAGAATATTCAATAATCAAATCACAAACCTCAAGCATCAATTCTCAACACTCAACCCTCAACACTCAGTCCTCTCTCTTCAATCCTACATCCTCAACCCACAATCCTCAAGCGTCAATCCTCAGTCCTCAATCCTCAATCCTCAATCGTCAACCTTCAGTCCTCAATACTCAATCTTCAATTCTGAATCTTCAATCCTCAATCCTCAATCCTCAATCCTCAGTACTCAATCCTGAATCCTCAATCTTCAATCCTCAATACTCAACCTTCAACCCTCAATCCTCAATCCTCAATCCTCAATCCTCAATCCTCAATCTTCAATCCTCAATCCTCAATCCTCAATCTTCAATCCTCAATACTCAATCTGCAATCCTCAATCCTCAAACCTCAGTCCTCAATCCTCATTCCTCAATCCTCAATACCCAATGCTCAATCTTCAATCCTCAATCCTCAATCCTCATTTCTCAATGCTCTATCCTCAGTCCTCAGTCCTCAAACCTCAATCCTCAACCGTCAGCCCCCATCCTCAATCCTCAACCCTCGATCTTCAATCCTCAATCCTCAATACTCAACCATCAATCCTAAATTCTCAATGCTCAATAGAATATCCTGAATTCTCAGGATTCTATACTCAAACCTCAATCCTCAACCCTCAGCCCTCATTCTCAATCCTCAATCCTCAATCCTCAATATTCAGTCCCCAATACTTAATCTTCAATCCTCTATCCTCAATCCTCAATCCTCAATCCTCAATCCTCAGTCATAAATCCTCAATCTTCAATACTCAATCGTCAATCCTCAGTCCTCAATCCTCAATCCTCAATCCTCGTTCCTCAAGCCTCAATCCTCAACCCACAGTCCACATCCTCAATTCTCAATTCTCAATCCTCAATCCTCAATCCTCAACCTTCAATCCCCAAAAATCAATCTCCAATCCTAGATCTTCAATCCCCAATCCTCAGTCCTTAATCCTCAATCTTCAATCCTCAATCGCCAGTCCTCAATCTTCAATCCTCTATGCTCAATCGTCAATCCTCAAGCCTCAGTCCTCAATCCTCAATCCTCAATCCTCAAACCTCAATCCTCAACCGTCAGTCCTCGTCCTCAATCCTCAACCCTCAATCCTAATCCTTCAATCCTCAATACCCAATTCTCAATCTTCAATCCTCAATCCTAAATCCTCAATTCTCAATCCTCAATCCTCAGTCCTCAGTCCTCAAACCTCAATCCTCAACCCTCAGCCCTAATCCTGAATACTCAATCCTCAATCCTCAATCCTCAGCCCTCTGTCCTCAAACCTCAATGCTCAATCCTCAATCCCCAATCCTCAATCCTCAATCCTCAATCATCAATCCTCAATCTTCAATACTCATTCCTCAATCCTCAATCCCCAATCCTCAATCTTCAATCATCAATCCTCAATCTTCAACACTCGATCCTCAATCCTCAATCCTCAATACTAACCATCAATCCTCAATTCTCGATACTCAATAGAATATCCTGAATTTTCAGGATTCTATACTCAAACCTCAATCCTCAACCCTCAGCCCTCATTCTCAACCCTCAATCCTCAACCCTTAGTCCTCATCCTCAATTCCCAATTCTCAATCCTCAATCCTCAATTCTCAATCTTCATCCTCAATAATCAATCTCCAATCCTAGATACTGAATCCTCTATCCTCAATCCCCAATCTTCAATCCTCAATATTCAATCTCGAATCCTAGATCCTCAATCCTCAATCCTCAATCCTCAATCCTCAATCCTCATTCTTCAAACCTCAATACCCAATTCTCAATCTTCATCCTCAATAATCAATCTCCAATCCTAGATACTCAATCCTCAATCCTCAATCCCCAATCTTCAATCCTCAATAATCAATCTCCAATCCTAGATCCTCAATCCTCAATCCTCAATCCTCAATCCTCAATCCTCATTCTTCAAACCTCAATACCCAATCCTCAATCTTCAATCCTTAATGCTCAATCCTCAATCCTCAAGCCTCAGTCCTCAATCCTCAATCCTCAATCCTCAAACCTCAATCCTCAACCGTCAGTCCTCTTCCGCAATCCTCAACCCTCAATCCTCAGTCCTCAATATTCAATCATCAATAATCAATCTTCAATACTCAATCATCAATCCTCAATCCTCAATCCTCAATCCTCAATATTCAACACTCAACCGTCAACCGTCAATCCTCAATACTCAACCATCAATCCTCAATTCTCAATATTCAATAGAACATCCTGAATTCTTATGGTTCAGTACTCAATACAGAATATTCAATAATCAAATCACAAACCTCAAGCATCAATTCTCAACACTCAATCCTCAACACTCAGTCCTCTCTCTTCAATCCTACATCCTCAACCCACAATCCTCAAGCGTCAATCCTCAGTCCTCAATCCTCAATCCTCAATCGTCAACCTTCAGTCCTCAATACTCAATCTTCAATTCTGAATCTTCAATCCTCAATCCTCAATCCTCAATCCTCAGTACTCAATCCTGAATCCTCAATCTTCAATCCTCAACACTCAATCTTCAACCCTCAATCCTCAATCCTCAATCCTCAATCCTCAACCTTCAATCCTCAATCCTCAATCCTCAATCTTCAATCCTCAATACTCAATCTGCAATCCTCAATCCTCAAACCTCAGTCCTCAATCCTCATTCCTCAATCCTCAATACCCAATACTCAATCTTCAATCCTCAATCCTCAATCCTCATTTCTCAATGCTCTATCCTCAGTCCTCAGTCCTCAAACCTCAATCCTCAACCGTCAGCCCCCATCCTCAATCCTCAATCCTCGATCTTCAATCCTCAATCCTCAATCCTCAATACTCAATCTTCGATCCTCGATCCTAGGTCCTCAAACCTCAATTCTGAATCCTCAATACTGAATCCTCGATCTTGAGACCTCAGTCCTCAACAATCTGTTGTCAATCCTCAATCCTCAATAGAATATCCTCAATTCAAAGTTTTCAATACTCAATACTCAATCTGCAATCTTCAAACCTCTATCCACAAAAATCAATTCTCATCACTCAACACTCAACACTCAGTCCTCAATGTTCAATCCTCAATCCTCAATTCCCAATCTTCAATCCTCAATACTGAATCTTCAATACTCAATCCTCAATCCTCAATCCTCAATCCTCATTCCTCAATCATCAATCCTCAATCTTCAATACTCAATTCTCAATCCTCAATCGTCAGTCTTCTATCGTCAATACTCAATCTTCAATCCTCAACACTCAATCCTCAATCCTCAATCCTCAATCCTCATTCTTCAATCCTCAGTACCCAATGCTCAATCTTCAATCCTCAATCCTCAATCCTCAATTCTCAATCCTCTATCTTCAATCCTCAATACTAAATCTTCAATCCTCAATCCTCAATCCTCAATCCTCAATCCTCAATCCTCAATCCTCATTCTTCAATCCTCAGTACCCAATCCTCAATCTTCAACCTTCAATCCTCAATCCTCAATGCTCAAACCTCAATCCTCAACCGTCAGTCCCCGTCCTCAATCCTCAACCCTCAATCCTCAGTCCTCAATCTTCAATCATCAATAATCAATCTTCAGTCCTCAATAATCAATCCTCAATCCTCAATCCTCAATCCTCAATATTCAACACTCAACCCTCAGCCATCAATCCTCAATACTCAGCCATCAATCCTCAATGCTCAACCATCAATCCTCAATTCTCAATACTCAATAGAACATCCTGAATTCTTACGGTTCAATACTCAATCCAGAATATTCAATAATCAAACCTCAAACCATAAGAATCAATCCACAACACTCAATCCTCAACACTCAGTCCTCTCTCTTCAATCCTACATCCTCAACCCTCAATCCTCAAGCGTCAATCCTCAGTCCTCAATCCTCAATCCTCAATCGTCAGTCTTCAATCCTCAATACTCAATCCTCATTCCTCGATCTTCAATCCTCAATCCTCAATCCTCAATACACAATCTTCAATCCTCAATCCTTAGTCCTCAAACCTCAATTCTGAATCCTCAATCCTGAATCCTCAATCTTCAGACCTCAGTCCTAATCAATCTGTCGTCAATTCTCAATCCTCAATAGAATATCCTCAATTCAAAGTTTTCAATACTCAATACTCAATCTGCAATCTTCAAACCTCTATCCACAAACATCAATTCCCATCACTGAACACTCAACACTCAGTCCTCAATGTTCAATCCTCAATCCTCAATTCCCAATCTTCAATCCTCAATACTGAATCTTCAATCCTCAATCCTCAATACACAATCCTCAGTCCTCAGTCCTCAAACCTCAATCCTCAATCCTCAATCCCCAATCCTCAATCCTCAATTTTCAATCATCAATCCTCAATATTCAATCCTCAGTCCTCAATCCTCAATCCTCAATCCTCAATCCTCATTCTACAATCCTCAATACTCAATCTTGAATCATCAATCCTCAATTCTCAATCCTCAATCCTAAATACTCAATCGTCACTCCTCAATCCCCAATCCTCAATCTTCAATCCTCTATCTTCAATCCTCAATCCTCAATCCTCAATCCTCAATCCTCAATGCTCAATCATCAATTCTCAATCTTCAATACTTAATACTCAATCCTCAATCTTCAATCCTCAATACTCAATCTTCAATCCTAAATCCTCAATCCTCAATCCCCAATCCCCAATCCTCAATCCTCAATCTTCAATCCTCAATACTCAATCTGCAATCCTCAAACCTCAATCCTCAGCCCTCAGCCCTCATCCTCCATTCTCAGTACTCAATCCTCAATCCTGAATCTTCAATCCTCTATATTCAACCTTCAATCCTCAATACTCAATCCTCAATCCTCAGTGATCAATACTCAATCGTCAATACTGAATCCTCAATCCTCAATCCTCAATCCTCAGTCCTCAACCCTCAATCCTCATTTCTCAATCCTTAATCCTCAACCCTCAGTCCTCATTCTCAATTCTCAATTCTCAATCCTCAATCCTGAATTCTCAATCTTCAGTCCTCAATAATCAACCTCCAATCCTAGATCCTCAATCCACAATACTCAACCATCAATCCTCAATACTGAATCTTCAATCCTCAATCCTCAATCCTCAATCCTTAATCCTCAATCGTCAATCTTCAGTCCTCAATACTCAATCTTCAATTCTCAATTTTCAATCCTCAATCCTCAATCCTCAATCCTCAGTACTCAATCCTCAGTCCTCAAACCTCAATTCTGAATCCTCAATCCTGAGTCCTCAATCTTCGGCCCTCAGTCCTCAACTATCAATTGTCAATCCTCAATCCTCAATAGAATATCCTCAATTCACAGCTTTCAATACTCAATACTCAAACTGCAATCTTCAATCCTCTATCCACAAACATCAATTCTCATCACTCAACCCTCAACACTCAGTCCTCAACGTGCAATCCTCAATCCTCAATCGTCAATCTTCAATCCTCAATACTCTATCTTCTATCCTCAAACCTCAATCCTCAATCCTCAATCCTCATTCTTCAATCCTCAGTACCCAAACCTCAATCTTCAATCCTCAATCCTCAATCCTCAATTCTCAATCCTCAACCGTCAGTCCTCAGTCCTCAAACCTCAATCCTCAACCCTGAGCTCTCATCGTCAATCCTCAATCCTCAATCCTCAATGCTCAACCTTCAATCCTCAATACTAAATCTTCAATCCTCAATCCTCGATACTCAATCCTCAATTCTCAATCCTCAATCGTCAGTCTTCTATCCTCAATACTCAATCTTCAATCCTCAACACTCAATCCTCAATCCTCAATCCTCAATCCTCATTCTTCAATCCTCAATACCCAATCCTCAATCTTCAATCCTCAATCCTCAATCCTCAATTCTCAATCCTCTATCTTCAATCCTCAATACTAAATCTTCACCTCGATCTTCAATCCTCAATCCTCAATCCAGAATCCTCAGTCCTCAGTCCTCAAACCTCAATACTCAATCCCCAATCCCAAATCCTCAATCCTCACTTTTCAATCATCAATACTAAATCGTCAATCCTCAATCCTCGATCCTCAATCTTCAATCCTCAATCCTCAATCGTCAGTCTTCTATCCTCAATACTCAATCTTCAATCCTCAATCCTCAATCCTCAATCCTCAATCTTCAATACTCAACCACCAATCCTCAATTCTCAATACTCAATAGAACATCCTGAATTCTGATGGTTCAATACTCAATCCAGAATATTCAATAATCAAATCTCAAACCTCAAGCATCAATTCTCAACACTCAATCCTCAACATTCAGTCCTCTCTCTTCAATCCTACATCCTCAACACTCAATCCTCAAGCGTCAATCCTCAATACTCAATCCTCAATCCTCAATCATCAATCCTCAACCTTCAATACTCAATCCTCAATCCTCAATCCTCAATCCTCAATACTCAACCATCAATCCTAAATTCTCAATGCTCAATAGAATATCCTGAATTCTCAGGATTCTATACTCAAACCTCAATCCTCAACCCTCAGCCCTCATTCTCAATCCTCAATCCTCAATCCTCAATATTCAATCCCCAATACTCAATCTTCAATCCTCTATCCTCAATCCTCAATCCTCAATACTCAATCCTCAGTCATAAATCCTCAATCTTCAATACTCAATCGTCAATCCTCAGTCCTCAATCCTCAATCCTCAATCCTCGTTCCTCAAGCCTCAATCCTCAACCCTCAGTCCACATCCTCAGTTCTCAATTCTCAATCCTCAATCCTCAATCCTCAACCTTCAATCCCCAAAAATCATTCGCCAATCCTAGATCTTCAATCCCCAATCCTCAGTCCTTAATCCTCGATCTTCAATCCTCAATCGCCAGTCCTCAATCTCCAATCCTCTATGCTCAGTCGTCAATCCTCAAGCCTCAGTCCTCAATCTTCAATCCTCAATGCTCAAACCTCAATCCTCAACCGTCAGTCCTCGTCCTCAATCCTCAACCCTCGATCCTCAGTCCTCAATCTTCAATCATCAATAATCAATCTTCAATCCTCAATAATCAATCCTCAATCCTCAATCCTCAATCCTCAATATTCAACACTCAACCCTTAACCATCAATCCTCAATACTCAACCATCAATCCTCAATTCTCAATACTCAATAGGACATCCTGAATTCTTATGGTTCAATACTCAATCCAGAATATTCAATAATCAAACCTCAAACCACAAGCATCAATTCTCAACACTCAATCCTCAACACTCAGTCCTCTCTCTTCAATCCTACATCCTCAACCCTCAATCCTCATGCGTCAATCCTCAGTCCTCAATCCTCAATCCTCAATCGTCAGTCTTCAATCCTCAATACTCAATCTTCAATCCTCAATCCTCAAACCTCAATCCTCAATACTCAATCCTCAATCCTCAATCCTCAATCCTCAATCCTCAATCCTCAATCCTCAATCGTCAGTCTTCAACCCTCAATACTCAATCTTCAATTCTCAATCGCCTATCTTCAATCCTCAATACTAAATCTTCAATCCTCGATCCTCAATCCTCAATCCTCAATCCTCATTCTACAATCCTCAATACTCAATCTTGAATCATCAATCCTCAATTCTCAATCCTCAATCCTAAATACTCAATCGTCACTCCTCAATCCCCAATCCTCTATCTTCAATCCTCAATCTTCAATCCTCAATCCTCAATCCTCAATCCTCAATACTGAATGCTCAATCATCAATCCTCAATCTTCAATACTTAATACTCAATCCTCAATCCTCAATCCTGAATCCTCAATCATCAATCCTCAATCTTCAATACTCATTCTTCAATCCTCAATCTTCAATCCTCAATACTCAACCATCAATCCTCAGTTCTCTATAGAATATCATCAATTCACAGTTTTCAATACTCAACTCTCAATCTGCAATCTTCAAATCTCTATCCACAAACATCAATTCTCACCTCTCAACCCTCAACACTCAGTCCCCAATCCTCAATATTCAATCCTCAATCCTCAATCCTCAATCCTCAATCCTCAATATTCAATCCTCAATACTCAATCCTCAATCCTCAATCCTCAATCCTCAATCCTCAATCCTCAATCCTCAATCGTCAGTCTTCAACCCTCAATACTCAATCTTCAATACTCAACACTCAATCCTCAATCCTCAATCCTCAGTCCTCTAACCTCAATTCTGAATCCTCAATCCTGTGTCCTCAATCTTCGGCCCTCAGTCCTCAACTATCAATTGTCAATCCTCAATCCTCAATAGAATATCCTCAATTCACAGTTTTCAATAATCAATACTCAAACTGCAATCTTCGAACCTCTATCCACAAACATCAATTCTCATCACTCAACCCTCAACACTCAGTCCTCAACGTTCAATCCTCAATCCTCAATCCTCAATCCTCAATCGTCAATCTTCAATCCTCAATACTCAATCTTCAATCCTCAATCCTTAGTCCTCAATACTCAATCCTCAATCCTCATTCTTCAATCCTCAGTACCCAAACCTCAATCTTCAATCCTCAATCCTCAATCCTCAATTCTCAATCCTCAATCGTCAGTCCTCAGTCCTCAAACCTCAATCCTCAACCCTCAGCCCTCATCGTAAATTCTCAATCCTCAATCCTCAACCTTCAATCCCCAATACTCAATCTTCAATCCTCAATCATCAATTCTCAACACTCAATCCTCAATCCTCAATCCTCAGTCCTCAATTCTCAATCCTCAATCGTCAGCCTTCAATCCTCAATACTCAATCTTCTATCCTCAATACTCAATCCTCAATCCTCAATCCTCATTCTTGAATCCTCAATACCCAATACTCAATCTTCAATCCTCAATTCTCAATCCTCATTTCTCAATGCTCTATCCTCAGTCCTCAGTCCTCAAACCTCAATCCTCAACCGTCAGCCCCCATCCTCAATCCTCAATCTTCAATCTTAAATCCTCAATCCTCAATCCTCAATACTCATTCTTCAATCCTCAATACTCAATCCTCAATCGTCAATCCTCCATCCCCAATCCTCAATCTTCAATGCTCAATCCTCAATCCTCAATCCTCAATCCTCAATCCTCAATCTTCAATCCTCAATACTCAATCTTCAATCCTAAATCCTCAATCCTCAATCCTCAATCCTCAATCCTCAATCCTGAATCCTCAATCTTCAATCCTCAATACTCAATCTGCAATCCTCAAACCTCAATCCTCAGCCCTCAGCCCTCATCCTCCATCCTCAATACTCAATCCTCAACCCTGAATCTTCAATCCTCTATATTCAATCTTCAATCCTCAATACTCAATCCTCAATCCTCAGTGATCAATACTCAATCGTCAATAATGAATCCTCAATCCTCAATCCTCAATCCTCAATCCTCATTTCTCAATCCTCAATCCTCAACCCTCAGTCCTCATCCTCAATTCTCAATTCTCAATCCACAATCCTGAATTCTCAATCTTCAATCCTCAATAATCAACCTCTAATCCTAGATCCTCAGACCACAGTACTCAACCATCAATACTCAATACTGAATCTTCAATCCTCAATCCTCAATCCTCAATCCTTAATCCTCAATCGTCAATCTTCAGTCCTCAATACTCAATCTTCAATTCTCAATCTTCAGTCCTCAATCCTCAATCCTCAATCCTCAGTACTCAATCCTGAATCCTCAATCTTCAATCCTCAATACTCAATCTTCAACCCTCAATCCTCAATCCTCAATCTTCAATCCTCAATCTTCAATCCTCAATCCTCAATCCTCAATCCTCAATCTTCAACACTCAACCCTCAACCATCAATCCTCAATCCTCGTTCCTCAAGCCTCAATTCTCAACCCTCAGTCCAAATCCTCAATTCTCAATTCTCAATCCTCAATCCTCAATCCTCAACCTTCAATCCCCAAAAATCAATCACCAATCCTAGATCTTCAATCCCCAATCCTCAGTCCTTAATCCTCAATCTTCAATCCTCAATCGCCAGTCCTCAGTCTTCAATCCTATATGCTCAATCGTCAATCCTCAAGCCTCAGTCCTCAATCCTCAATCGTCAATCCTCGAACCTCAATCCTCAACCGTCAGTCCTCGTCCTCAATTCTCAACCCTCAATCCTCATTCTTCAAACCTCAATACCCAATTCTCAATCTTCAATCCTCAATCCTAAATCCTCAATTCTCAATCCTCAATCCTCAGTCCTCAGTCCTCAAACCTCAATCCTCAACCCTCAGCCCACATCCTCAATCCCCAATCCTCAATCCTCAATCCTCAATCATCGATCCTCAATCTTCAATACTCATTCCTCAATCCTCAATCCCCAATCCTCAATCTTCAATCATCAATCCTCAATCTTCAACACTCAATCCTCAATCCTCAATCCTCAATACTAACCATCAATCCTCAATTCTCGATACTCAATAGAATATCCTGAATTCTCAGGATTCTATACTCAAACCTCAATCCTCAACCCTCAGCCCTCATTCTCAATCCTCAATCCTCAATATTCAATCCCCAATACTCAATCTTCAATCCTCAATCCTCAATCCTCAATCCTCAACACTCTGTCCTCAAACCTCAATGCTCAATCCACAATCCCCAATCCTCAATCCTCAATCCTCAATCACCAATCCTCAATCTTCAATACTCATTCCTCAATCCTCAATCCCCATTCCTCAAACTTCAATCATCAATCCTCAATCTTCAACACTCAATCCTCAATCCTCAATCCTCAATACTAACCATCAATCCTCAATTCTCGATACTCAATAGAATATCCTGATTTCTCAGGATTCAATACTGAAACCTCAATCCTCAACCCTCAACCCTCATCCTCCATGCTCAATCGCCAATCCTCAATCCTGAATCTTCAATCCTCAAATTCAATCTTCTATCCTCAATCCTCAAACCTCAATCCTCAATCCTCAATCCTCAATCCTCAATCCTCAATCCTCAATCTTCATTCCTCAATCTTCAATCCTCAATCCTCAATCCTCAATCTTCAATCCTCAATACTCAATCTGCAATCCTCAATCCTCAAACCTCAGTCCTCAATCCTCATTCTTCAATCCTCAATACCCAATACTCAATCTTCAATCCTCAATCCTCAATCCTCATTTCTCAATGCTCTATCCACAGTCCTCAATCATCAATCCTCAATCTTCAATACTCAATTCTCAATCCTCAATCGTCAGTCTTCTATCGTCAATACTCAATCTTCAATCCTCAACACTCAATCCTCAATCCTCAATCCTCAATCCTCATTCTTCAATCCTCAGTACCCAATGCTCAATCTTCAATCCTCAATCCTCAATCCTCAATTCTCAATCCTCTATCTTCAATCCTCAATACTAAATCTTCAATCCTCAATCCTCGATCCTCAATCCTCAATTCTCAATTCTCAATCGTCAGTCTTCTATCCTCAATACTCAATCTTCAATCCTCAACACTCAATCCTCAATCCTCAATCCTCAATCCTCAATCCTCATTCTTCAATCCTCAATACCCAATCTTCAATCTTCAATCCTCAATCCTCAATCCTCAATTCTCAGTCCTCTATCTTCAATCCTCAATACTAAATCTTCAATCCTCGATCTTTAATCCTCAATCCTCAATCCTCAATACTCAATCTTCAATCCTCAATCCTTAGTCCTCAAACCTCAACTCTGAATCCTCAATCCTGAAACCTCAATCTTCAGACATCAGTCCTAATCAATCTGTTGTCAATCCTCAAGCCTCAATAGAATATCCTCAATTCAAAGTTTTCAATACTCAATACTCAATCTGCAATCTTCAAACCTCTATCCACAAAAATCAATTCTCATCACTCAACACTCAACACTCAGTCCTCAATGTTCAATCCTCAATCCTCAATTCCCAATCTTCAATCCTCAATACTGAATCTTCAATACTCAATCCTCAATCCTCAATCCTCAATCCTCATTCCTCAATTATCAATCCTCAATCTTCAATACTCAATGCTCAATCCTCAATCGTCAGTTTTCTATCCTCAATACTCAATCTTCAATCCTCAACACTCAATCCTCAATCCTCAATCCTCAATCCTCAATCCTCATTCTTCAATCCTCAGTACCCAATCCTCAATCTTCAATCCTCAATCCTCAATCCTCAATCCTCAATCCTCATTCCTCAATCATCAATCCTCAATCTTCAATACTCAATCCTCAATCCTCAATCGTCAGTCTTCTATCGTCAATACTCAATCTTCAATCCTCAACACTCAATCCTCAATCCTCAATCCTCAATCCTCATTCTTCAATCCTCAGCACCCAATGCTCAATCTTCAATCCTCAATCCTTAATCCTCAATTCTCAATCCTCTACCTTCAATCCTCAATACTAAATCTTCAATCCTCAATCCTCGATCCTCAATCCTCAATATTCAATCCCCAATACTCAATCTTCAATCCTCTATCCTCAATCCTCAATCCTCAATCCTCAACCCTCAGACATAAATCCTCAATCTTCAATACTCAATCGTCAATCCTCAGTCCTCAATCCTCAATCCTCAATCCTCGTTCCTCAAGCCTCAATCCTCAATCCTCAGTCCACATCCTCAATTCTCAATTCTCAATCCTCAATCCTCAATCCTCAACCTTCAATCCCCAAAAATCAATCACCAATCCTAGATCTTCAATCCCCAATCCTCAGTCCTTAATCCTCAATCTTCAATGCTCAATCGCCAGTCCTCAGTCTTCAATACTATATGCTCAATCGTCAATCCTCAAGCCTCAGTCCTCAATCCTCAATCCTCAATCCTCGAACCTCAATCCTCAACCGTCAGTCCTCGTCCTCAATTCTCAACCCTCAATCCTCATTCTTCAAACCTCAATACCCAATTCTCAATCTTCAATCCTCAATCCTAAATCATCAATTCTCAATCCTCAATCGTCAGTCTTCTATCCTCAATACTCAATCTTCAATCCTCAACACTCAATCCTCAATCTTCAATCCTCAATCCTCAATCCTCAATTCTCAGTCCTCTATCTTCAATCCTCAATACTAAATCTTCAATCCTCGATCTTCAATCCTCAATCCTCAATCCTCAATACTCAATCTTCAATCCTCAATCCTTAGTCCTCAAACCTCAATTCTGAATCCTCAATCCTGAAACCTCAATCTTCAGACATCAGTCCTAATCAATCTGTTGTCAATCCTCAATCCTCAATAGAATATCCTCAATTCAAAGTTTTCAATACTCAATACTCAATCTGCAATCTTCAAACCTCTATCCACAAACATCAATTCTCATCACTCAACACTCAACACTCAGTCCTCAACGTTCAATCCTCAATCCTAAATCCTCAATCCTCAATCGTCAATCTTCAATCCTCAATACTCAATCTTCAATCCTCAATCCTTAGTCCTCAATACTCAATCCTCAATCCTCATTCTTCAATCCTCAGTACCCAAACCTCAATCTTCAATCCTCAATCCTCAATCCTCAATTCTCAATCCTCAATCGTCAGTCCTCAGTCCTCAAACCTCAATCCTCAAACCTCAGCCCTCATCGTCAATTCTCAATCCTCAATCCTCAATCCTCAACCTTCAATCCCCAATACTCAATCTTCAATCCTCAATCATCAATTCTCAACACTCAATCCTCAATCCTCAATCCTCAGTCCTCAATTCTCAATCCTCAATCGTCAGTCTTCAATCCTCAATACTCAATCTTCTATCCTCAATCCTCAATCCTCAATCCTCAATCCTCATTCTTGAATCCTCAATACCCAATACTCAATCTTCAATCCTCAATTCTCAATCCTCATTTCTCAATGCTCTATCCTCAGTCCTCAGTCCTCAAACCTCAATCCTCTACCGTCAGCCCCCATCCTCAATCCTCAATCTTCAATCTTAAATCCTCAATCCTCAATCCTCAATACTCATTCTTCAATCCTCAATACTCAATCCTCAATCGTCAATCCTCAATCCCCAATCCTCAATCTTCAATGCTCAATCCTCAATCCTCAATCCTCAATCCTCAATCCTCAATCTTCAATCCTCAATACTCAATCTTCAATCCTGAATCCTCAATCCTCAATCCTCAATCCTCAATCCTCAATCCTGAATCCTCAATCTTCAATCCTCAATACTCAATCTGCAATCCTCAAACCTCAATCCTCAGCCCTCAGCCCTCATCCTCCATCCTCAATACTCAATCCTCAATCCTGAATCTTCAATCCTCTATATTCAATCTTCAATCCTCAATACTCAATCCTCAATCCTCAGTGATCAATACTCAATCGTCAATAATGAATCCTCAATCCTCAATCCTCAATCCTCAATCCTCAATCCTCAATCCTCATTTCTCAATCCTCAATCCTCAACCCTCAGTCCTCATCCTCAATTCTCAATTCTCAATCCACAATCCTGAATTCTCAATCTTCAATCCTCAATAATCAACCTCCAATCCTAGATCCTCAGACCACAATACTCAACCATCAATCCTCAATACTGAATCTTCAATCCTCAATCCTCAATCCTCAATCCTTAATCCTCAATCGTCAATCTTCAGTCCTCAATACTCAATCTTCAATTCTCAATCTTCAGTCCTCAATCCTCAATCCTCAATCCTCAGTACTCAATCCTGAATCCTCAATCTTCAATCCTCAATACTCAATCTTCAACCCTCAATCCTCAATCCTCAATCTTCAATCCTCAATCTTCTATCCTCAATCCTCAATCCTCAATCTTCAATCCTCAATACTCAATCTGCAATCCTCAATCCTCAAACCTCAGTCCTCAATCCTCATTCTTCAATCCTCAATACCCAATACTCAATCTTCAATCCTCAATCCTCAATCCTCATTTCTCAATGCTCTATCCTCAGTCCTCAGTCCTCAAACCTCAATTCTGAATCCTCAATCCTGAATCCTCAATCTTCAGACCTCAGTCCTAATCAATCTGTCGTCAATTCTCAATCCTCAATAGAATATCCTCAACTCAAAGTTTTCAATACTCAATACTCAATCTGCAATCTTCAAACCTCTATCCACAAACATCAATTCTCATCACTCAACACTCAACACACAGTCCTCAATGTTCAATCCTCAATCCTCAATTCCCAATCTTCAATCCTCAATACTGAATCTTCAATCCTCAATCCTCAATCCACAATCCTCAGTCCTCAGTCCTCAAACCTCAATACTCAATCCTCAATTTTCAATCATCAATACTAAATCGTCAATCCTCAATCCTCGATCCTCAATCCTCAATCCTCAATCCTCAATCGTCAGTCTTCTATCCTCAATACTCAATCTTCTATCCTCAATCCTCAATCCTCAATCCTCAATCTTCAATACTCAATCCTCAATCCTCAATCCTCAATCCTCAATCTTCAACACTCAACCCTCAACCATCAATCCTCAATCCTCGTTCCTCAAGCCTCAATCCTCAACCCTCAGTCCAAATCCTCAATTCTCAATTCTCAATCCTCAATCCTCAATCCTCAACCTTCAATCCCCAAAAATCAATCACCAATCCTAGATCTTCAATCCCCAATCCTCAGTCCTTAATCCTCAATCTTCAATCCTCAGTCGCCAGTCCTCAGTCTTAAATCCTATATGCTCAATCGTCAATCCTCAAGCCTCAGTCCTCAATCCTCAATCGTCAATCCTCGAACCTCAATCCTCAACCGTCAGTCCTCGTCCTCAATTCTCAACCCTCAATCCTCATTCTTCAAACCTCAATACCCAATTCTCAATCTTCAATCCTCAATCCTAAATCCTCAATTCTCAATCCTCAATCCTCAGTCCTCAGTCCTCAAACCTCAATCCTCAACCCTCAGCCCACATCCTCAATCCCCAATCCTCAATCCTCAATCCTCAATCATCGATCCTCAATCTTCAATACTCATTCCTCAATCCTCAATCCCCAATCCTCAATCTTCAATCATCAATCCTCAATCTTCAACACTCAATCCTCAATCCTCAATCCTCAATACTAACCATCAATGCTCAATTCTCGATACTCAATAGAATATCCTGAATTCTCAGGATTCTATACTCAAACCTCAATCCTCAACCCTCAGCCCTCATTCTCAATCCTCAATCCTCAATATTCAATCCCCAATACTCAATCTTCAATCCTCAATCCTCAATCCTCAATCCTCAACACTCTGTCCTCAAACCTCAATGCTCAATCCTCAATCCCCAATCCTCAATCCTCAATCCTCAATCACCAATCCTCAATCTTCAATACTCATTCCTCAATCCTCAATCCCCATTCCTCAAACTTCAATCATCAATCCTCAATCTTCAACACTCAATCCTCAATCCTCAATCCTCAATACTAACCATCAATCCTCAATTCTCGATACTCAATAGCATATCCTGATTTCTCAGGATTCAATACTGAAACCTCAATCCTCAACCCTCAACCCTCATCCTCCATGCTCAATCGCCAATCCTCAATCCTGAATCTTCAATCCTCAAATTCAATCTTCTATCCTCAATCCTCAAACCTCAATCCTCAATCCTCAATCCTCAATCCTCAATCCTCAATCCTCAATCTTCAATCCTCAATCTTCAATCCTCAATCCTCAATCCTCAATCTTCAATCCTCAATACTCAATCTGCAATCCTCAATCCTCAAACCTCAGTCCTCAATCCTCATTCTTCAATCCTCAATACCCAATACTCAATCTTCAATCCTCAATCCTCAATCCTCATTTCTCAATGCTCTATCCTCAGTCCTCAATCATCAATCCTCAATCTTCAATACTCAATTCTCAATCCTCAATCGTCAGTCTTCTATCGTCAATACTCAATCTTCAATCCTCAACACTCAATCCTCAATCCTCAATCCTCAATCCTCATTCTTCAATCCTCAGTACCCAATGCTCAATCTTCAATCCTCAATCCTCAATCCTCAATTCTCAATCCTCTATCTTCAATCCTCAATACTAAATCTTCAATCCTCAATCCTCGATCCTCAATCCTCAATTCTCAATCCTCAATCGTCAGTCTTCTATCCTCAATACTCAATCTTCAATCCTCAACACTCAATCCTCAATCCTCAATCCTCAATCCTCAATCCTCATTCTTCAATCCTCAATACCCAATCTTCAATCTTCAATCCTCAATCCTCAATCCTCAATTCTCAGTCCTCTATCTTCAATCCTCAATACTAAATCTTCAATCCTCGATCTTCAATCCTCAATCCTCAATCCTCAATACTCAATCTTCAATCCTCAATCCTTAGTCCTCAAACCTCAACTCTGAATCATCAATCCTGAAACCTCAATCTTCAGACATCAGTCCTAATCAATCTGTTGTCAATCCTCAAGCCTCAATAGAATATCCTCAATTCAAAGTTTTCAATACTCAATACTCAATCTGCAATCTTCAAACCTCTATCCACAAAAATCAATTCTCATCACTCAACACTCAACACTCAGTCCTCAATCCTCAATCCTCAATCCTCATTCCTCAATTATCAATCCTCAATCTTCAATACTCAATGCTCAATCCTCAATCGTCAGTTTTCTATCCTCAATACTCAATCTTCAATCCTCAACACTCAATCCTCAATCCTCAATCCTCAATCCTCATTCTTCAATCCTCAGTACCCAATCCTCAATCTTCAATCCTCAATCCTCAATCCTCAATCCTCAATCCTCATTCCTCAATCATCAATCCTCAATCTTCAATACTCAATTCTCAATCCTCAATCGTCAGTCTTCTATCGTCAATACTCAATCTTCAATCCTCAACCCTCAATCCTCAATCCACAATCCTCAATCCTCATTCTTCAATCCTCAGCACCCAATGCTCAATCTTCAATCCTCAATCCTCAATCCTCAATTCTCAATCCTCTACCTTCAATCCTCAATACTAAATCTTCAATCCTCAATCCACGACCCTCAATCCTCAATTCTCAATCCTCAATCGTCAGTCTTCTATCCTCAATACTCAATCTTCAATCCTCAACACTCAATCCTCAATCTTCAATCCTCAATCCTCAATCCTCAATTCTCAGTCCTCTATCTTCAATCCTCAATACTAAATCTTCAATCCTCGATCTTCAATCCTCAATCCTCAATCCTCAATACTCAATCTTCAATCCTCAATCCTTAGTCCTCAAACCTCAATTCTGTATCCTCAATCCTGAAACCTCAATCTTCAGACATCAGTCCTAATCAATCTGTTGTCAATCCTCAATCCTCAATAGAATATCCTCAATTCAAAGTTTTCAATACTCAATACTCAATCTGCAATCTTCAAACCTCTATCCACAAACATCAATTCTCATCACTCAACACTCAACACTCAGTCCTCAATGTTCAATCCTCAATCCTCAATTCCCAATCATCAATCCTCAATACTGAACCTTCAATTATCAATCCTCAATCCACAATCCTCAGTCCTCAGTCCTCAAACCTCAATCCTCAATCCTCAATCCCCAATCCTCAATCCTCAACTTTCAATCATCAATCCTCAATCTTCAATACTCAATCCTCAATCCTCAATCCTCAATCCTCAATACTCAACCATCAACCCTAAATTCTCAATGCTCAATAGAATATCCTGAATTCTCAGGATTCCATACTCAAACCTCAATCCTCAACCCTCAGCCCTCATTCTCAATCCTCAATCCTCAATCCTCAATATTCAATCCCCAATACTCAATCTTCAATCCTCTATCCTCAATCCTCAATCCTCAATCCTCAATCCTCAATCCTCAGTCATAAATCCTCAATCGTCAATACTCAATCGTCAATACTCAATCGTCAATCCTCAGTCCTCAATCCTCAATCCTCAATCCTCGTTCCTCAAGCCTCAATCCTCAACCCTCAGTCCACATCCTCAATTCTCAATTCTCAATCCTCAATCCTCAATCATCAACCTTCAATCCCCAGAAATCAATCTCCAATCCTAGATCTTCAATCCCCAATCCTCAGTCCTTGATCCTCAATCTTCAATCCTCAATCGCCAGTCCTCAATCTCCAATCCTCTATGCTCAGTCGTCAATCCTCAAGCCTCAGCCCTTAATCCTCACTCCTCAACCGTCTGTCCCCGTCCTCAATCCTCAAACCTCAATCCTCAGTCCTCAATCTTCAATCATCAATAATCAATCTTCAGTCCTCAATAATCAATCCTCAATCCTCAATCCTCAATCCTCAATATTCAACACTCAACACTCAACCATCAATCCTCAATACTCAACCATCAATCCTCAATTCTCAATACTCAATAGAACATCCTGAATTCTTACGGTTCAATACTCAATCCAGAATATCCAATATTCAAATCCCAAACCTCAAGCATCAATTCTCAACACTCAATCCTCAACATTCAGTCCTCTCTCTTCAATCATACATCCTCAACACTCAATCCTCAAGCGTCAATCCTCAATACTCAATCCTCAATCCTCAATCATCAATCCTCAATCTTCAATACTCAATCCTCAATCCTCAATCCTCAATCCTCAATACTCAACCATCAATCCTAAATTCTCAATGCTCAATAGAATATCCTGAATTCTCAGGATTCTATACTCAAACCTCCATCCTCAACCCTCAGCCCTCATTCTCAAACCTCAATCCTCAATCCTCAATATTCAATCCCCAATACTCAATCTTCAATCCTCTATCCTCAATCCTCAATCCTCAATCCTCAACCCTCAGACATAAATCCTCAATCTTCAATACTCAATCGTCAATCCTCAGTCCTCAATCCTCAATCCTCAATCCTCGTTCCTCAAGCCTCAATCCTCAACCCTCAGTCCACATCCTCAATTCTCAATTCTCAATCCTCAATCCTCAATCCTCAGCCTTCAATCCCCAAAAATCAATCACCAATCCTAGGTCTTCAATCCCCAATCCTCAGTCCTTAATCCTCAATCTTCAATCCTCAATCGCCAGTCCTCAGTCTTCAATACTATATGCTCAATCGTCAATCCTCAGGCCTCAGTCCTCAATCCTCAATCCTCAATCCTCGAACCTCAATCCTCAACCGTCAGTCCTCGTCCTCAATTCTCAACCCTCAATCCTCATTCTTCAAACCTCAATACCCAATTCTCAATCTTCAATCCTGAATCCTAAATCATCAATTCTCAATCCTCAATCCTCAGTCCTCAGTCCTCAAACCTCAATCCTCAACCCTCAGCCCACATCCTCAATCCCCAATCCTCAATCCTCAATCCTCAATCATCAATCCTCAATCTTCAATACTCATTCCTCAATCCTCAATCCCCAATCCTCAATCTTCAATCATCAATCCTCAATCTTCAACACTCAATCCTCAATCCTCAATCCTCAATACTAACCATCAATCCTCAATTCTCGATACTCAATAGAATATCCTGAATTCTCAGGATTCTATACTCAAACCTCAATCCTCAACCCTCAGCCCTCATTCTCAATCCTCAATCCTCAATATTCAATCGCCAATACTCAATCTTCAATCCTCAATCCTCAATCCTCAATCCTCAGCACTCATTCCTCAAACCTCAATGCTCAATCCTCAATCCCCAATCCTCAATCCTCAATCCTCAATCACCAATCCTCAATCTTCAATACTCATTCCTCAATCCTCAATCCCCATTCCTCAATCTTCAATCATCAATCCTCAATCTTCAACACTCAATCCTCAATCGTCAATCCTCAATACTAACCATCAATCCTCAATTCTCGATACTCAATAGAATATCCTGATTTCTCAGGATTCAATACTGAAACCTCAATCCTCGACCCTCAACCCTCATCCTCCATGCTCAATCGCCAATCCTCAATCCTGAATCTTCAATCCTCAACATTCAATCTTCTATCCTCAATCCTCAAACCTCATTCCTCAATCCTCAATCCTCAGTGATCAATACTCAATCTTCAATACTCAATCCTCAATCCTCAAACCTCAATCCTCAATCCTCATTCTTCAATCCTCAATACCCAATACTCAATCTTCAATCCTCAATCCCCAATCCTCATTTCTCAATGCTCTATCCTCAGTCCTCAGTGCTCAAACCTCAATCCTCAACCGTCAGCCCCCATCCTCCATCCTCAATCCTCGACCTTCAATCCTCAATCCTCAATCCTCAATACTCAATCTTCAATCCTCAATCCTTAGTCCTCAAAACTCAATTCTGAATCCTCAATCCTGAATCCTCAACCTTCAGACCTCAGTCCTAATCAATCTGTCGTCAATCCTCAATCCTCAATAGAATATCCTCAATTCAAAGTTTTCAATACTCAATACTCAATCTGCAATCTTCAAACCTCTATCCACAAACATCAATTCTCATCACTCAACACTCAACACTCAGTCCTCAATGTTCAATCCTCAGTCCTCAATTCCCAATCTTCAATCCTCAATACTGAAACATCAATCCTCAATCCTCAATCCACAATCCTCAGTCCTCAGTCCTCAAACCTCAATCCTCAATCCTCAATCCCCAATCCTCAATACTCAATTTTCAATCATCAATCCTCAATATTCAATACTCAATCCTCAATCCTCAATCCTCAATCCTCAATCCTCATTCCTCAATCATCAACCCTCAATCTTCAATACTCAATTCTCAGTCCTCAATCGTCAGTCTTCTATCCTCAATACTCAATCTTCAATCCTCAATACTAAATCTTCAATCCTCAATCCTCGATCCTCAATTCTCAATCCTCAATCGTCAGTCTTCTATCCTCAATACTCAATCTTCAATCCACAACACTCAATCCTCAATCCTCAATCCTCAACCCTCATTCTTCAATCCTCAATACCCAATCCTCAATCTTCAATACTCAATCCTCAATCCACGATTCTCAATCGCCTATCTTCAATCCTCAATACTAAATCTTCAATCCTCGATCCTCAATCCTCAATCCTCAATCCTCATTCTACAATCCTCAATACTCAATCTTGAATCATCAATCCTCAATTCTCAATCCTCAATCCTAAATACTCAATCGTCACTCCTCAATCCTCAATCTTCAATCCTCAATCTTCAATCCTCAATCCTCAATCCTCAATCCTCAATCCTCAATCCTCAGTACTCAATCCTCAGTCCTCAAACCTCAATCCTGAATCCTCAATCCAGAGTCCTCAATCTTCGGCCCTCAGTCCTCAACTTTCAATTGTCAATCCACAATCCTCAAGAGAATATCCTCAATTCACAGCTTTCAATACTCAATACTCAAACTGCAATCTTCAAACCTCTATCCACAAACATCAATTCTCATCACTCAACCCTCAACACTCAGTCCTCAACGTTCAATCCTCAATCCTCAATCCTCAATCCTCAATCGTCAATCTTCAATCCTCAATACTCAGTCTTCAATCCTCAATCCTCAATCCTCAATCCTCAATACTCATTCTTCAATCCTCAGTACCCAAACCTCAATCTTCAATCCTCAATCCTCAATCCTCAATTCTCAATCCTCAATCGTCAGTCCACAGTCCTCAAACCTCAATCCTCAACACTCAGCCCTCATCGTCAATCCTCAATCCTCAATCCTCAATCATCAACCTTCAATCCTAAATTCTCAATGCTCAATAGAATATCCTGAATTCTCAGGATTCTATACTCAAACCTCCATCCTCAACCCTCAGCCCTCATTCTCAATCCTCTATCCTCAATCCTCAATCCTCAATGCCCAATCCTTATTTCTCAACCCTCAATCCTCAACCCTTAGTCCTCATCCTCAATTCTCAATTCTCAATCCTCAATCCTCAATTCTCAATCTTCATCCTCAATAATCAATCTCCAATCCTAGATACTCAATCCTCAATCCTCAATCCCCAATCTTCAATCCTCAATATTCAATCTCCTATCCTAGATCCTCAATCCTCAATCCTCAATCCTCAATCCTCAATCCTCATTCTTCAAACCTCAATACCCAATTCTCAATCTTCATCCTCAATAATCAATCTCCAATCCTAGATCCTCAATCCTCAATCCTCAATCCCCAATCTTCAATCCTCAATAATCAATCTCCAATCCTAGATCAACAATCCTCAATCCTCAATCCTCAATCCTCAATCCTCATTCTTCAAACCTCAATACCCAATCCTCAATCTTCAATCCTTAATGCTCAGTCCTCAATCCTCAAGCCTCAGTCCTCAATCCTCAATCCTCTATCCTCAAACCTCAATCCTCAACCGTCAGTCCTCTTCCTCAATCCTCAACCCTCAATCCTCAGTTCTCAATATTCAATCATCAATAATCAATCTTCAATACTCAATCATCAATCCTCAATCCTCAATCCTCAATCCTCAATATTCAACACTCAACCCTCAACCATCAATCCTCAATACTCAACCATCAGTCATCAATTCTCAATACTCAATAGAACATCCTGAATTCTTATGGTTCAGTACTCAATCCAGAATAGTCAATAATCAATTCACAAACCTCAAGCATCAGTTCTCAACACTCAATCCTCAACACTCAGTCCTTTCTCTTCAATCCTACATCCTCAACCCTCAATGCTCTAGCGTCAATCCTCAGTCCTCAATCCTCAATCCTCAATACTCAATCTTCAATCCTCAATCCTCAAACCTCAATCCTCAATCCTCAATTTTCAATCATCAATCCTCAATCTTCAATACTCAATCCTCAATCCTCAATCCTCAATCCTCAATTCTCAATCCTCTACCTTCAATCCTCAATACTAAATCTTCAGTCCTCGATCCTCAATCCTCAATCCTCAATCCTCATTCTACAATCCTCAATACTCAATCTTGAATCATCAATCCTCAATTCTCAATTCTCAATCCTAAATACTCAATCGTCACTCCTCAATCCTCAATCCTCAATCTTCAATCATCAATCTTCAATCCTCAATCCTCAATCCTCAATCCTCAATACTCAATCTTCAATCCTCAATCCTTAGTCCTCAAAACTCAATTCTGAATCCTCAATCCTGAATCCCCAATCTTCAGACCTCAGTCCTAATCAATCTGTTGTCAATCCTCAATCCTCAATAGAATATCCTCAGTTCAAAGCTTTCAATACTCAATACTCAATCTGCAATCTTCAAACCTCTATTCACAAACATCAATTCTCATCACTCAACACTCAACACTCAGTCCTCAATATTCAATCCTCAATCCTCAATTCCCAATCTTCAATCCTCAATACTGAATCTTCAATCCTCAATCCTCAATCCACAATCCTCAGTCCTCAGTCCTCAAACCTCAATCCTCAATCCTCAATCCTCAATCCTCAATCCTGAATCCTCAATCTTCAATCCTCAATACTCAATCTGCAATCCTCAAACCTCAATCCTCAGCCCTCAGCCCTCATCCTCCATCCTCAATACTCAATCCTCAATCCTGAATCTTCAATCCTCTATATTCATTCTTCAATACTCAATACTCAATCCTCAATCCTCAGTGATCAATACTCAATCGTCAATACTGAATCCTCAATCCTCAATCCTCAATCCTCAATCCTTGATCCTCAATCGTCAATCTTCAGTCCTCAATACTCAATCTTCAATTCTCAATCTTCAATCCTGAATCCTCAATCCTCAATCCTCAGTACTCAATCCTGAATCCTCAATCTTCAATCCTCAATACTCAATCTTCAACCCTCAATCCTCAATCCTCAATCCTCAATCCTCAATCTTCAATCCTCAATGCTCAATCCTCAATCTTCAATCCTCAATACTCAATCTGCAATCCTCAATCCTCAAACCTCAGTCCTCAATCCTCATTCTTCAATCCTCAATACCCAATACTCAATCCTCAATCCTCAACCCTCAATCCTCATTTCTCAATGCTCTATCCTCAGTCCTCAGTCCTCAAACCTCAACCCTCAACCGTCAGCCCCCATCCTCAATCCTCAATCCTCGATCTTCAATCCTCAATCCTCAATCCTCCATACTCAATCTTCCATCCTCAATCCTTAGTCCTCAAACCTCAATTCAAATCCTCAATCCTGAGTCCTCAACCTTCAGACCTCAGTCCTAATCAATCTGTCGTCAATCCTCAATCCTCAATAGAATATCCTCAATTCAAAGTTTTCAATACTCAATACTCAATCTGCAATCTTCAAACCTCTATCCACAAACATCAATTCTCGTCACTCAACACTCAACACTCAGTCCTCAATGTTCAATACTCAGTCCTCAATTCCCAATCTTCAATCCTCAATACTGAATCATCAATCCTCAATCCTCAATCCACAATCCTCAGTCCTCAGTCCTCAAACCTCAATCCTCAATCCTCAATCCCCAATCCTCAATCCTCAATTTTCAATCATCAATCCTCAATATTCAATACTCAATCCTCAATCCTCAATCCTCAATCCTCATTCCTCAATCATCAACCCTCAATCTTCAATACTCAATTCTCAGTCCTCAATCGTCAGTCTTCTATCCTCAATACTCAATCTTCAATCCTCAACACTCAATCCTCAATCCTCAATCCTCAACCCTCATTCTTCAATCCTCAATACCCAATCCTCAATCTTCAATACTCAATCCTCAATCCTCGATTCTCAATCGCCTATCTTCAATCCTCAATACTAAATCTTCAATCCTCGATCCTCAATCCTCAATCCTCAATCCTCATTCTACAATCCTCAATACTCAATCTTGAATCATCAATCCTCAATTCTCAATCCTCAATCCTAAATACTCAATCGTCACTCCTCAATCCTCAATCTTCAATCCTCAATCTTCAATCCTCAATCCTCAATCCTCAATCCTCAATATTCAACACTCAACACTCAACCATCAATCCTCAATACTCAACCATCAATCCTCAATTCTCAATACTCAATAGAACATCCTGAATTCTTACGGTTCAATACTCAATCCAGAATATTCAATATTCAAATCCCAAACCTCAAGCATCAATCCTCAACACTCAATCCTCAACATTCAGTCCTCTCTCTTCAATCCTACATCCTCAACACTCAATCCTCAAGCGTCAATCCTCAATACTCAATCCTCAATCCTCAATCATCAATCCTCAATCTTCAATACTCAATCCTCAATCCTCAATCCTCAATCCTCAATACTCAACCATCAATCCTAAATTCCCAATGCTCAATAGAATATCCTGAATTCTCAGGATTCTATACTCAAGCCTCCATCCTCAACCCTCAGCCCTCATTCTCAAACCTCAATCCTCAATCCTCAATATTCAATTACCAATACTCAATCTTCAATCCTCTATCCTCAATCCTCAATCCTCAATCCTCAACCCTCAGTCATAAATCCTCAATCTTCAATACTCAATCGTCAATCCTCAGTCCTCAATCCTCAATCCTCAGTCCTCGTTCCTCAAGCCTCAATCCTCAACCCTCAGTCCACATCCTCAATTCTCAATTCTCAATCCTCAATCCTCAATCCTCAACCTTCAATCCCCAATAATCAATCACCAATCCTAGATCTTCAATCCCCAATCCTCAGTCCTTAATCCTCAATCTTCAATCCTCAATCGCCAGTCCTCAGTCTTCAATACTATATGCTCAATCGTCAATCCTCAAGCCTCAGTCCTCAATCCTCAATCCTCAATCCTCGAACCTCAATCCTAAACCGTCAGTCCTCGTCCTCAATTCTCAACCCTCAATCCTCATTCTTCAAACCTCAATACCCAATTCTCAATCTTCAATCCTCAATCCTAAATCATCAACTCTCAATCCTCAATCCTCAGTCCTCAGTCCTCAAACCTCAATCCTCAACCCTCAGCCCACATCCTCAATCCCCAATCCTCAATCCTCAATCCTCAATCATCAATCCTCAATCTTCAATACTCATTCCTCAATCCTCAATCTCCAATCCTCAATCTTCAATCATCAATCCTCAATCTTCAACACTCAATCCTCATTCCTCAATCCTCAATACTAACCATCAATCCTCAACTCTCGATACTCAATAGAATATCCTGAATTCTCAGGATTCTATACTCAAACCTCAATCCTCAACCCTCAGCCCTCATTCTCAATCCTCAATCCTCAATATTCAATCCCCAATACTCAATCTTCAATCCTCAATCCTCAATCCTCAATCCTCAGCACTCAGTCCTCAAACCTCAATGCTCAATCCTCAATCCCCAATCCTCAATCCTCAATCCTCAATCACCAATCCTCAATCTTCAATACTCATTCCTCAATCCTCAATCCCCATTCCTCAATCTTCAATCATCAATCCTCAATCTTCAACACTCAATCCTCAATCGTCAATCCTCAATACTAACCATGAATCCTCAATTCTCGATACTCAATAGAATATCCTGATTTCTCAGGATTCAATACTGAAACCTCAATCCTCGACCCTCAACCCTCATCCTCCATGCTCAATGGATGCCAATCCTCAATCCTGAATCTTCAATCCTCAACATTCAATCTTCTATCCTCAATCCTCAAACCTCATTCCTCAATCCTCAATCCTCAGTGATCAATACTCAATCTTCAATACTCAATCCTCAATCCTCAAACCTCAATCCTCAATCCTCATTCTTCAATCCTCAATACCCAATACTCAATCTTCAATCCTCAATCCCTAATCCTCATTTCTCAATGCTCTATCCTCAGTCCTCAGTGCTCAAACCTCAATCCTCAACCGGCAGCCCCCATCCTCCATCCTCAATCCTCGACCTTCAATCCTCAATCCTCAATCCTCAATACTCAATCTTCAATCCTCAATCCTTAGTCCTCAAAACTCAATTCTGAATCCTCAATCCTGAATCCTCAATCTTCAGACCTCAGTCCTAATCAATCTGTTGTCAATCCTCAATCCTCAATAGAATATCCTCAGTTCAAAGCTTTCAATACTCAATACTCAATCTGCAATCTTCAAACCTCTATTCACAAACATCAATTCTCATCACTCAACACTCAACACTCAGTCCTCAATATTCAATCCTCAATCCTCAATTCCCAATCTTCAATCCTCAATACTGAATCTTCAATCCTCAATCCTCAATCCACAATCCTCAGTCCTCAGTCCTCAAACCTCAATCCTCAATCCTCAATCCTCAATCGTCAATCCTGAATCCTCAATCTTCAATCCTCAATACTCAATCTGCAATCCTCAAACCTCAATCCTCAGCCCTCAGCCCTCATCCTCCATCCTCAATACTCAATCCTCAATCCTGAATCTTCAATCCTCTATATTCCATCTTCAATACTCAATACTCAATCCTCAATCCTCAGTGATCAATACTCAATCGTCAATACTGAATCCTCAATCCTCAATCCTCAATCCTCAATCCTTAATCCTCAATCGTCAATCTTCAGTCCTCAATACTCAATCTTCAATTCTCAATCTTCAATCCTGAATCCTCAATCCTCAATCCTCAGTACTCAATCCTGAATCCTCAATCTTCAATCCTCAATACTCAATCTTCAACCCTCAATCCTCAATCCTCAATCCTCAATCCTCAATCTTCAATCCTCAATCCTCAATCCTCAATCTTCAATCCTCAATACTCAATCTGCAATCCTCAATCCTCAAACCTCAGTCCTCAATCCTCATTCTTCAATCCTCAATACCCAATACTCAATCTTCAATCCTCAATCCTCAATCCTCATTTCTCAATGCTCTATCCTCAGTCCTCAGTCCTCAAACATCAATCCTCAACCGTCAGCCCCCATCCTCAATCCTCAATCCTCGATCTTCAATCCTCAATCCTCAATCCTTAATACTCAATCTTCGATCCTCAATCCTTAGTCCTCAAACCTCAATTCTGAATCCTCAATACTGAATCCTCAATCTTCAGACCTCAGTCCTCAACAATCTGTTGTCAATCCTCAATCCTCAATAGAATATCCTCAATTCAAAGTTTTCAATACTCAATACTCAATCTGCAATCTTCAAACCTCTATCCACAAAAATCAATTCTCATCACTCAACACTCAACACTCAGTCCTCAATGTTCAATCCTCAATCCTCAATACTGAATCTTCAATACTCAATCCTCAATCCTCAATCCTCAATCCTCATTCCTCAATCATCAATCCTCAATCTTCAATACTCAATTCTCAATCCTCAATCGTCAGTTTTCTATCCTCAATACTCAATCTTCAATCCTCAACACTCAATCGTCAATCCTCAATCCTCAATCCTCATTCTTCAATCCTCAGTAACCAATCCTCAATCATCAATCCTCAATCCTCAATCCTCAATCCTCAATCCTCATTCCTCAATCATCAATCCTCAATCTTCAATACTCAATTCTCAATCCTCAATCGTCAGTCTTCTATCCTCAATACTCAATCTTCAATCCTGAACACTCAATCCTCAATCCTCAATCCTCAATCCTCATTCGTCAATCCTCAGTACCCAATCCTCAATCTTCAATCCTCAATCCTCAATCCTCAATTCTCAATCCTCTATCTTCAATCCTCAATACTAAATCTTCAATCCTCAATCCTCGATACTCACTCCTCAATTCTCAATCCTCAATCGTCAGTCTTCTATCCTCAATACTCAATCTTCAATCCTCAATCCTCAATCCTCAATCCTCAATCCTCAATCTTCAATACTCAATCCTCAATCCTCAATCCTCAATCCTCAATCCTCAATATTCAACACTCAACCCTCAACCGTCAATCCTCAATACTCAACCACCAATCCTCAATTCTCAATACTCAATAGAACATCCTGAATTCTGATGGTTCAATACTCAATCCAGAATATTCAATAATCATATCCCAAACCTCAAGCATCAATTCTCAACACTCAATCCTCAACATTCAGTCCTCTCTCTTCAATCCTACATCCTCAACACTCAATCCTCAAGCGTCAATCCTCAATACTCAATCCTCAACCCTCAATCATCAATCCTCAATCTTCAATACTCAATCCTCAATCCTCAATCCTAAATCCTCAATACTCAACCATCAATCCTAAATTCTCAATGCTCAATAGAATATCCTGAATTCTCAGGATTCTATACTCAAACCTCAATCCTCAATCCTCAATCCCCAATCTTCAATATTCAATAATCAATCTCCAATCCTACATCCTCAATCCTCAATCCTCGATCTTCAATCCTCAATCCTCAATCCTCCATACTCAATCTTCAATCCTCAATCCTTAGTCCTCAAACCTCAATTCTGAATCCTCAATCCTGAATCCTCAACCTTCAGACCTCAGTCCTAATCAATCTGTCGTCAATCCTCAATCCTCAATAGAATATCCTCAATTCAAAGTTTTCAATACTCAATACTCAATCTGCAATCTTCAAACCTCTATCCACAAACATCAATTCTCATCACTCAACACTCAACACTCAGTCCTCAATGTTCAATCCTCAGTCCTCAATTCCCAATCTTCAATCCTCAATACTGAATCATCAATCCTCAATCCTCAATCCACAATCCTCAGTCCTCAGTCCTCAAACCTCAATCCTCAATCCTCAATCCCCAATCCTCAATACTCAATTTTCAATAATCAATCCTCAATATTCAATACTCAATCCTCAATCCTCAATCCTCAATCCTCAAACCTCAATGCTCAATCCTCAATCCGCAATCCTCAATCCTCAATCCTCAATCATCAATCCTCAATCTTCAATACTCATTCCTCAATCCTCAATCCCCAATCCTCAATCTTCAATCATCAATCCTCAATCTTCAACACTCAATCCTCAATCCTCAATCCTCAATTCTCGATACTCAATAGAATATCCTGAATTCTCAGGATTCTATACTCAAACCTCAATCCTCAACCCTCAGCCCTCATTCTCAATCCTCAATCCTCAATATTCAATCCCCAATACTCAATCTTCAATCCTCAATCCTCAATCCTCAATCCTCAGCACTCAGTCCTCAAACCTCAATGCTCAATCCTCAATCCCCAATCCTCAATCCTCAATCCTCAATCACCAATCCTCAATCTTCAATACTCATTCCTCAATCCTCAATCCCCAATCCTCAATCTTCAATCATCAATCCTCAATCTTCAACACTCAATCCTCAATCCTCAATCCTCAATACTAACCATCAATCCTCAATTCTCGATACTCAATAGAATATCCTGAATTCTCAGGATTCAATACTAATACCTCAATCCTCAACCCTCAGCCCTCATCCTCCATCCTCAATCGCCAATCCTCTATCCTGAATCTTCAATCCTCAACATTCAATCTTCTATCCTCAATCCTCAAACCTCAATCCTCAATCCTCAATCCTCAGTGATCAATACTCAATCTTCAATACTCAATCCTCAATCATCAATCCTCAATCCTCAATCCTCAATCCTCAATGCCCAATCCTTATTTCTCAACCCTCAATTCTCAACCCTTAGTCCTCATCCTCAATTCTCAATTCTCAATCCTCAATCCCCAATTCTCAATCTTCATCCTCAATAATCAATCTCCAATCCTAGATACTCAATCCTCAATCCTCAATCCCCAATCTTCAATCCTCAATATTCAATCTCCTATCCTAGATCCTCAATACCCAATCCTCAATCCTCAATTCTCAATCCTCATTCTTCAAACCTCAATACCCAATTCTCAATCTTCATCCTCAATAATCAATCTCCAATCCTAGATCCTCAATCCTCAATCCTCAATCCCCAATCTTCAATCCTCAATAATCAATCTCCAATCCTAGATACTCAATCCTCAATCCTCAATCCTCATTCCTCAATCATCAATCCTCTATCTTCAATACTCAATTCTCAGTCCTCAATCGTCAGTCTTCTATCCTCAATACTCAATCTTCAATCCTCAACACTCAATCCTCAATCCTCAATCCTCAATCCTCATTCTTCAATCCTCAGTACCCAATCCTCAATCTTCAATCCTCAATCCTCAAACCTCAATCGTCGGTCTTCTATCCTCAATACTCAATCTTCAATCCACAACACTCAATCCTCAATCCTCAATCCTCAATCCTCATTCTTCAATCCTCAATACCCAATCCTCAGTCTTCAATCCTCAATCCTCAATCCTCAATTCTCAATCCTCTACCTTCAATCCTCAATACTAAATCTTCAATCCTCGATCCTCAATCCTCAATCCTCAATCCTCATTCTACAATCCTCAATACTCAATCTTGAATCATCAATCCTCAATTCTCAATCCTCAATCCTAAATACTCAATCGTCACTCCTCAATCCTCAATCCTCAATCTTCAATCCTCAATCTTCAATCCTCAATCCTCAGTCCTCAATCCTCAATCCTCAATGCACAATCGTCAATCCTCAATCTTCAATACTTAAAACTCAATCCTCAAACCTCAATCCTCAATCCTCAATCATCAATCCTCCATCTTCAATACTCATTCTTCAATCCTCAATCTTCAATCCTCAATACTCAACCATCAATCCTCAGTTCTCAATAGAATATCATCAATTCATAGCTTTCAATACTCAATGCTCAATCTGCAATCTTCAAATCTCTATCCACAAACATCAATTCTCATCACTCAACCCTCATCACTCAGTCCTCAACGTTCAATGCTCAATCCTCAATCCTCAATCCTCAATCGTCAATCTTCAATCCTCAATACTCAATCTTCAATCCTCAATCCTCAATCCTCAATCCTCAATACTAACCATCAATCCTCAATTCTCGATACTCAATAGAATATCCTGAATTCTCAGGATTCAATACTAATACCTCAATCCTCAACCCTCAGCCCTCATCCTCCATCCTCAATCGCCAATCCTCTATCCTGAATCTTCAATCCTCAACATTCAATCTTCTATCTTCAATCCTCAAACCTCAATCCTCAATCCTCAATCCTCAGTGATCAATACTCAATCTTCAATACTCAATCCTTAGTCCTCAAACCTCAATTCTGAATCCTCAATCCTGAATCCTCAATCTTCAGACCTCAGTCCTAATCAATCTGTTGTCAATCCTCAATCCTCAATAGAATATCCTCAATTCAAAGTTTTCAATACTCAATACTCAATCTGCAATCTTCAAACCTCTATCCACAAACATCAATCCTCATCACTCAACACTCAACACTCAGTCCTCAATGTTCAATCCTCAATCCTCAATTCCCAATCTTCAATGCTCAATACTGAATCTTCAATCCTCAATCCTCAATCCACAATCCTCAGTCCTCAGTCCTCAAACCTCAATCCTCAATCCTCAATCCCCAATCCTCAATCCTCAATTTTCAATCATCAATCCTCAATCTTCAATACTCAATCCTCAATCCTCAATCCTCAATCCTCATTCCTCAATCATCAATCCTCAATCTTCAATACTCAATTCTCAGTCCTCAATCGTCAGTCTTCTATCCTCAATACTCAATCTTCAATCCTCAATACTCAATCCTCAATCCTCAATCCTCAATCCTCATTCTTCAATCCTCAGTACCCAATCCTCAATCTTCAATCCTCAATCCTCAATCCTCAATCGTCGGTCTTCTATCCTCAATACTCAATCTTCAATCCACAACACTCAATCCTCAATCCTCAATCCTCAATCCTCATTCTTCAATCCTCAATACCCAATCCTCAATCATCAATCCTCAATCCTAAATCCTCAATTCTCAATCATCAATCCTCAGTCCTCAGTCCTCAAACCTCAATCCTCGACCATCAGCCCTCATCCTCAATCCTCAATCCTCAATCCTCAATCCTCAGCCCTCTGTCCTCAAACCTCAATGCTCAATCCTCAATCCCCAATCCTCAATCCTCAATCCTCAATCATCAATCCTCAATCTTCAATACTCATTCCTCAATCCTCAATCCCCAATCCTCAATCTTCAACCATCAATCCTCAATCTTCAACACTCAATCCTCAATCCTCAATCCTCAATTCTCGATACTCAATAGAATATCCTGAATTCTCAGGATTCTATACTCAAACCTCAATCCTCAACCCTCAGCCCTCATTCTCAATCCTCAATCCTCAATATTCAATCCCCAATACTCAATCTTCAATCCTCAATCCTCAATCCTCAATCCTCAGCACTCAGTCCTCAAACCTCAATGCTCAATCCTCAATCCCCAATCCTCAATCCTCAATCTTCAATCACCAATCCTCAATCTTCAATACTCATTCCTCAATCCTCAATCCCCAATCCTCAATCTTCAATCATCAATCCTCAATCTTCAACACTCAATCCTGAATCCTCAATCCTCAATACTAACCATCAATCCTCAATTCTCGATACTCAATAGAATATCCTGAATTCTCAGGATTCAATACTAATACCTCAATCCTCAACCCTCAGCCCTCATCCTCCATCCTCAATCGCCAATCCTCTATCCTGAATCTTCAATCCTCAACATTCAATCTTCTATCCTCAATCCTCAAACCTCAATCCTCAATCCTCAATCCTCAGTGATCAATACTCAATCTTCAATACTCAATCCTCAATCCTCAATCCTCAATCCTCAATCCTCAATCCTCAATGCCCAATCCTTATTTCTCAACCCTCAATTCTCAACCCTTAGTCCTCATCCTCAATTCTCAATTCTCAATCCTCAATCCTCAATTCTCAATCTTAATCCTCAATAATCAATCTCCAATCCTAGATACTCAATCCTCAATCCTCAATCCCCAATCTTCAATCCTCAATATTCAATCTCCTATCCTAGATCCTCAATCCTCAATCCTCAATCCTCAATCCTCAATCCTCATTCTTCAAACCTCAATACCCAATTCTCAATATTCATCCTCAATAATCAATCTCCAATCCTAGATCCTCAATCCTCAATCCTCAATCCCCAATCTTCAATCCTCAATAATCAATCTCCAATCCAAGATCCTCAATCCTCAATCCTCAATCCTCATTCCTCAATCATCAATCCTCAATCTTCAATACTCAATTCGCAGTCCTCAATCGTCAGTCTTCTATCCTCAATACTCAATCTTCAATCCTCAACACTCAATCCTCAATCCTCAATCCTCAACCTTCAATCCTCAATACTCAATCTTCAATCCTCAATGATCAATTCTCAACCCTCAATCCTCAATCCTCAATCCTCAGTCCTCAATTCTCAATCCTCAATCGTCTGTCTTCAATCCTCAATACTCAATCTTCTATCCTCAATCCTCAATCCTCAATCCTCAATCCTCATTCTTGAATCCTCAATACCCAATACTCAATCTTCAATCCGCAATTCTCAATCCCCATATCTCAATGCTCTATCCTCAGTCCTCAGTCCTCAAACCTCAATCCTCAACCGTCAGCCCCCATCCTCAATCCTCAATTCTCAATCTTAAATCCTCAATCCTCAATCCTCAATACTCAATCTTCAATCCTCAATACTCAATCCTCAATCGTCAATCCTCAATCCCCAATCCTCAATCTTCAATGGTCAATCCTCAATCCTCAATCCTCAATCCTCAATCCTCAATCTTCAATCCTCAATACTCAATCTTCAATCCTAAATCCTCAATCCTAAATCCTCAATCCTCAATCCTCAATCCTGAATCCTCAATCTCCAATCCTCAACACTCAATCTGCAATCCTCAAACCTCAGTCCTCAGCCCTCAGCCCTCATCCTCCATCCTCAATACTCAACCCTCAACCCTGAATCTTCAATCCTCTATACTCAATCTTCAATCCTCAATACTCAATCCTCAACCCTCAGTGATCAATACTCAATCGTCAATACTGAATCCTCAATCCTCAATCCTCAATCCTCAATCCTCAATCCTCAATCCTCATTTCTCAATCCTCAATCCTCAACCCTCAGTCCTCATCCTCAGTTCTCAATTCTCAATCCTCAATCCTGAATTCTCAATCTTCAATCCTCAATAATCAACCTCCAATCCTAGATCCTCAATCCACAATACTCAACCATCAATCCTCAATACTGAATCATCAATCCTCAATCCTCAATCCTCAATCCTTAATCCTCAATCGTCAATCTTCTGTCCTCAATACTCAATCTTCAATTCTCAATCTTCAATCCTGAATCCTCAATCCTCAATCCTCAGTACTTAATCCTGAATCCTCAATCTTCAATCCTCAATACTCAATCTTCAACCCTCAATCCTCAATCCTCAATCCTCAATCCTCAATCTTCAATCCTCAATCCTCAATCCTCAATCTTCAATCCTCAATACTCAATCCTCAATCCTCAATCCTCATTTCTCAATGCTCTATCCTCAGTCCTCAGTCCTCAAACATCAATCCTCAACCGTCAGCCCCCATCCTCAATCCTCAATCCTCGATCTTCAATCCTCTATCCTCAATCCTCAATACTCAATCTTCGATCCTCAATCCTTAGTCCTCAAACCTCAATTCTGAATCCTCAATACTGAATGCTCAATCTTCAGACCTCAGTCCTCAACAATCTGTTGTCAATCCTCAATCCTCAATAGAATATCCTCAATTCAAAGTTTTCAATACTCAATACTCAATCTGCAATCTTCAAACCTCTATCCACAAAAATCAATTCTCATCACTCAACACTCAACACTCAGTCCTCAATGTTCAATCCCCAATCCTCAATTCCCAATCTTCAATCCTCAATACTGAATCTTCAATACTCAATCCTCAATCCTCAATCCTCAATCCTCATTCCTCAATCATCAATCCTCAATCTTCAATACTCAATTCTCAATCCTCAATCGTCAGTTTTCTATCCTCAATACTCAATCTTCAATCCTCAACACTCAATTCTCAATCCTCAATCCTCAATCCTCATTCTTCAATCCTCAGTACCCAATCCTCAATCTTCAATCCTCAATCCTCAATCCTCAATCCTCAATCCTCATTCCTCAATCATCAATCCTCAATCTTCAATACTCAATTCTCAATCCTCAATCGTCAGTCTTCTATCCTCAATACTCAATCTTCAATCCTCAACACTCAATCCTCAATCCTCAATCCTCAATCCTCATTCGTCAATCCTCAGTACCGATTCCTCAATCTTCAATCCTCAATCCTCAATCCTCAATTCTCAATCCTCTATCTTCAATCCTCAATACTAAATCTTCAATCCTCAATCCTCGATACTCAATCCTCAATTCTCAATCCTCAATCGTCAGTCTTCTATCCTCAATACTCAATCATCAATCCCCAATCCTCAATCCTCAATCCTCAATCTTCAATACTCAATCCTCAATCCTCAATCCTCATTCTTCAATCCTCAGTACCCAATCCTCAATCTTCAATCCTCAATCCTCAATCCTCAATCGTCGGTCTTCTATCCTCAATACTCAATCTTCAATCCACAACACTCAATCCTCAATCCTCAATCCTCAATCCTCATTCTTCAATCCTCAATACCCAATCCTCAATCATCAATCCTCAATCCTAAATCCTCAATTCTCAATCATCAATCCTCAGTCCTCAGTCCTCAAACCTCAATCCTCGACCATCAGCCCTCATCCTCAATCCTCAATCCTCAATCCTCAATCCTCAGCCCTCTGTCCTCAAACCTCAATGCTCAATCCTCAATCCCCAATCCTCATACCTCAATCCTCAATCATCAATCCTCAATCTTCAATACTCATTCCTCAATCCTCAATCCCCAATCCTCAATCTTCAACCATCAATCCTCAATCTTCAACACTCAATCCTCAATCCTCAATCCTCAATTCTCGATACTCAATAGAATATCCTGAATTCTCAGGATTCTATACTCAAACCTCAATCCTCAACCCTCAGCCCTCATTCTCAATCCTCAATCCTCAATATTCAATCCCCAATACTCAATCTTCAATCCTCAATCCTCAATCCTCATTCCTCAATCATCAATCCTCAATCTTCAATACTCAATTCTCAATCCTCAATCGTCAGTCTTCTATCCTCAATACTCAATCTTCAATCCTCAACACTCAATCCTCAATCCTCAATCCTCAATCCTCATTCGTCAATCCTCAGTACCGAATCCTCAATCTTCAATCCTCAATCCTCAATCCTCAATTCTCAATCCTCTATCTTCAATCCTCAATACTAAATCTTCAATCCTCAATCCTCGATACTCAATCCTCAATTCTCAATCCTCAATCGTCAGTCTTCTATCCTCAATACTCAATCATCAATCCCCAATCCTCAATCCTCAATCCTCAATCTTCAATACTCAATCCTCAATCCTCAATCCTCAATCCTCAATATTCAACACTCAACCCTCAACCGTCAATCCTCAATACTCAACCACCAATCCTCAATTCTCAATACTCAATAGAACATCCTGAATTCTGATGGTTCAATACTCAATCCAGAATATTCAATAATCAAATCCCAAACCTCAAGCATCAATTCTCAACACTCAATCCTCAACATTCAGTCCTCTCTCTTCAATCCTACATCCTCAACACTCAATCCTCAAGCGTCAATCCTCAATACTCAATCCTCAATCCTCAATCATCAATCCTCAATCTTCAATACTCAATCCTCAATCCTCAATCCTCAATCCTCAATACTCAACCATCAATCCTAAATTCTCAATGCTCAATAGAATATCCTGAATTCTCAGGATTCTATACTCAAACCTCAATCCTCAACCCTCAGCCCTCATTCTCAATCCTCAATCCTCAATCCTCAATATTCAATCCCCAATACTCAATCTTCAATCCTCTATCCTCAATCGTCATTCCTCAATCCTCAATCCTCAGTCATAAATCCTCAATCTTCAATACTCAATCGTCAATCCTCAGTCCTCAATCCTCAATCCTCAATCCTCGTTCCTCAAGCCTCAATCCTCAACCCTCAGTCCACATCCTCAATTCTCAATTCTCAATCCTCAATCCTCAATCCTCAACCTTCAATCCCCAAAAATCAATCACCAATCCTAGATCTTCAATCTCCAATCCTCAGTCCTTAATCCTCAATCTTCAATCCTCAATCGCCAGTCCTCAATCTTCAATCCTCTATGCTCAATCGTCAATCCTCAAGCCTCAGTCCTCAATCCTCAATCCTCAATCCTCAAACCTCAATCCTCAACCGTCAGTCCTCGTCCTCAATCCTCAACACTCAATCCTCATTCTTCAAACCTCAATACCCAATTCTCAATTATCAATCCTCAATCCTAAATCCTCAATTCTCAATCCTCAATCCTCAGTCCTCAGTCCTCAAACCTCAACCCTCGACCCTCAGCCCTCATCCTCAATCCTCAATCCTCAATCCTCAATCCTCAGCCCTCTGTCCTCAAACCTCAATGCTCAATCCTCAATCCCCAATCCTCAATCCTCAATCCTCAATCATCAATCCTCAATCTTCAATACTCATTCCTCAATCCTCAATCCCCAATCCTCAATCTTCAATCATCAATCCTCAATCTTCAACACTCAATCCTCAATCCTCAATCCTCAATTCTCGATACTCAATAGAATATCCTGAATTCTCAGGATTCTATACTCAAACCTCAATCCTCAACCCTCAGCCCTCATTCTCAATCCTCAATCCTCAATATTCAATCCCCAATACTCAATCTTCAATCCTCAATCCTCAATCCTCAATCCTCAGCACTCAGTCCTCAAACCTCAATGCTCAATCCTCAATCCCCAATCCTCAATCCTCAATCCTCAATCACCAATCCTCAATCTTCAATACTCATTCCTCAATCCTCAATCCGCAATCCTCAATCTTCAATCATCAATCCTCAATCTTCAACACTCAATCCTCAATCCTCAATCCTCAATACTAACCATTAATCCGCAATTCTCGATACTCAATAGAATATCCTGAATTCTCAGGATTCAATACTAATACCTCAATCCTCAACCCTCAGCCCTCATCCTCCATCCTCAATCGCCAATCCTCTATCCTGAATCTTCAATCCTCAACATTCAATCTTCTATCCTCAATCCTCAAACCTCAATCCTCAATCCTCAATCCTCAGTGATCAATACTCAATCTTCAATACTCAACCCTCAATTCTCAACCCTTAGTCCTCATCCTCAATTCTCAATTCTCAATCCTCAATCCTCAATTCTCAATCTTCATCCTCAATAATCAATCTCCAATCCTAGATACTCAATCCTCAATCCTCAATCCCCAATCTTCAATCCTCAATATTCAATCTCCTATCCTAGATCCTCAATCCTCAATCCTCAATCCTCAATCCTCAATCCTCATTCTTCAAACCTCAATACCCAATTCTCAATCTTCATCCTCAATAATCAATCTCCAATCCTAGATCCTCAATCCTCAATCCTCAATCCCCAATCTTCAATCCTCAATAATCAATCTCCAATCCTAGATGCTCAATCCTCAATCCTCAATCCTCAATCCTCAATCCTCATTCTTCAAACCTCAATACCCAATCCTCAATCTTCAATCCTTAATGCTCAATCCTCAATCCTCAAGTCTCAGTCCTCAATCCTCAATCCTCAATCCTCAAACCTCAATCCTCAACCGTCAGTCCTCTTCCTCAATCCTCAACCCTCAATCCTCAGTTCTCAATATTCTATCATCAATAATCAATCTTCAATACTCAATCATCAATCCTCAATCCTCAATCCTCAATCCTCAATATTCAACACTCAACCCTCAACCATCAATCGTCAATACTCAACCATCAATCATCAATTCTCAATACTCAATAGAACATCCTGAATTCGTATGGTTCAGTACTCAATCCAGAATATTCAATAATCAAATCACAAACCTCAAGCATCAATTCTCAACACTCAATCCTCAGCACTCAGTCCTCTCTCTTCAATCATACATCCTCAACCCTCAATCCGCAAGCGTCAATCCTCAGTCCTCAATCCTCAATCCTGAATCGTCAGTCTTCAATCCTCAATACTCAATCTTCAATCCTCAATCCTCAAACCTCAATCCTCAATCCTCATTCTTCAATCCTCAATACCCAATACTCAATCTTCAATCCTCAATCCCCAATCCTCATTTCTCAATGCTCTATCCTCAGTCCTCAGTCCTCAAACCTCAATCTTCAACCGTCAGCCCCCATCCTCAATCCTCAATCCTCGATCTTCAATCCTCAATCCTCAATCCTCAATACTCAATCTTCAATCCTCAATCCTTAGTCCTCAAACCTCAATTCTGAATCCTCAATCCTGAATCCTCAATCTTCAGACCTCAGTCCTAATCAATCTGTTGTCAATCCTCAATCCTCAATAGAATATCCTCAATTCAAAGTTTTCAATACTCAATACTCAATCTGCAATCTTCAAACCTCTATCCACAAACATCAATTCTCATCACTCAACACTCAACACTCAGTCCTCAATGTTCAATCCTCAATCCTCAATTCCCAATCTTCAATGCTCAATACTGAATCTTCAATCCTCAATCCTCAATCCACAATCCTCAGTCCTCAGTCCTCAAACCTCAATCCTCAATCCTCAATCCCCAATCCTCAATCCTCAATTTTCAATCATCAATCCTCAATCTTCAATACTCAATCCTCAATCCTCAATCCTCAATCCTCATTCCTCAATCATCAATCCTCAATCTTCAATACTCAATTCTCAGTCCTCAATCGTCAGTCTTCTATCCTCAATACTCAATCTTCAATCCTCAACACTCAATCCTCAATCCTCAATCCTCAATCCTCATTCTTCAGTCCTCAGTACCCAATCCTCAATCTTCAATCCTCAATCCTCAATCCTCAATCGTCGGTCTTCTATCCTCAATACTCAATCTTCAATCCACAACACTCAATCCTCAATCCTCAATCCTCAATCCTCATTCTTCAATCCTCAATACCCAATCCTCAATCATCAATCCTCAATCCTAAATCCTCAATTCTCAATCATCAATCCTCAGTCCTCAGTCCTCAAACCTCAATCCTCGACCATCAGCCCTCATCCTCAATCCTCAATCCTCAATCCTCAATCCTCAGCCCTCTGTCCTCAAACCTCAATGCTCAATCCTCAATCCGCAATCCTCAATCCTCAATCCTCAATCATCAATCCTCAATCTTCAATACTCATTCCTCAATCCTCAATCCCCAATCCTCAATCTTCAATCATCAATCCTCAATCTTCAACACTCAATCCTCAATCCTCAATCCTCAATTCTCGATACTCAATAGAATATCCTGAATTCTCAGGATTCTATACTCAAACCTCAATCCTCAACCCTCAGCCCTCATTCTCAATCCTCAATCCTCAATATTCAATCCCCAATACTCAATCTTCAATCCTCAATCCTCAATCCTCAATCCTCAGCACTCAGTCCTCAAATCTCAATGCTCAATCCTCAATCCCCAATCCTCAATCCTCAATCCTCAATCACCAATCCTCAATCTTCAATACTCATTCCTCAATCCTCAATCCCCAATCCTCAATCTTCAATCATCAATCCTCAATCTTCAACACTCAATCCTCAATCCTCAATCCTCAATACTAACCATCAATCCTCAATTCTCGATACTCAATAGAATATCCTGAATTCTCAGGATTCAATACTAATACCTCAATCCTCAAGCCTCAGCCCTCATCCTCCATCCTCAATCGCCAATCCTCTATCCTGAATCTTCAATCCTCAACATTCAATCTTCTATCCTCAATCCTCAAACCTCAATCCTCAATCCTCAATCCTCAGTGATCAATACTCAATCTTCAATACTCAATCCTCAATCATCAATCCTCAATCCTCAATCCTCAATCCTCAATGCCCAATCCTTATTTCTCAACCCTCAATTCTCAACCCTTAGTCCTCATCCTCAATTCTCAATTCTCAATCCTCAATCCCCAATTCTCAATCTTCATGCTCAATAATCAATCTCCAATCCTAGATACTCAATCCTCAATCCTCAATCCCCAATCTTCAATCCTCAATATTCAATCTCCTATCCTAGATCCTCAATACCCAATCCTCAATCCTCAATCCTCAATCCTCATTCTTCAAACCTCAATACCCAATTCTCAATCTTCATCCTCAATAATCAATCTCCAATCCTAGATCCTCAATCCTCAATCCTCAATCCCCAATCTTCAATCCTCAATAATCAATCTCCAATCCTAGATACTCAATCCTCAATCCTCAATCCTCATTCCTCAATCATCAATCCTCAATCTTCAATACTCAATTCTCAGTCCTCAATCGTCAGTCTTCTATCCTCAATACTCAATCTTCAATCCTCAACACTCAATCCTCAATCCTCAATCCTCAATCCTCATTCTTCAATCCTCAGTACCCAATCCTCAATCTTCAATCCTCAATCCTCAAACCTCAATCGTCGGTCTTCTATCCTCAATACTCAATCTTCAATCCACAACACTCAATCCTCAATCCTCAATCCTCAATCCTCAATCCTCATTCTTCAATCCTCAATACCCAATCCTCAGTCTTCAATCCTCAATCCTCAATCCTCAATTCTCAATCCTCTACCTTCAATCCTCAATACTAAATCTTCAATCCTCGATCCTCAATCCTCAATCCTCAATCCTCATTCTACAATCCTCAATACTCAATCTTGAATCATCAATCCTCAATTCTCAATCCTCAATCCTAAATACTCAATCGTCACTCCTCAATCCTCAATCCTCAATCTTCAATCCTCAATCTTCAATCCTCAATCCTCAATCCTCAATCCTCAATCCTCAATGCTCAATCGTCAATCCTCAATCTTCAATACTTAATACTCAATCCTCAAACCTCAATCCTCAATCCTCAATCATCAATCCTCAATCTTCAATACTCATTCTTCAATCCTCAATCTTCAATCCTCAATACTCAACCATCAATCCTCAGTTCTCAATAGAATATCATCAATTCATAGTTTTCAATACTCAATGCTCAATCTGCAATCTTCAAATCTCTATCCACAAACATCAATTCTCACCTCTCAACCCTCAACACTCAGTCCCCAATCCTCAATCCTCAGTCCCCAATCTTCGGCCCTCAGTCCTCAACAATTAATTGTCAATCCTCAATCCTCAATAGAATATCCACAATTCACAGCTTTCAATACTCAATACTCAAACTGCAATCTTCAAACCTCTATCCACAAACATCAATTCTCATCACTCAACCCTCATCACTCAGTCCTCAACGTTCAATCCTCAATCCTCAATCCTCAATCCTCAATCGTCAATCTTCAATCCTCAATACTCAATCTTCAATCCTCAATCCTCAATCCTCAATCCTCATTCTTCAACCCTCAGTACCCAAACCTCAATCTTCAATCCTCAATACTCAATCCTCAATCCTCAATCCTCAATCCTCAACCCTCATTCTTCAATCCTCAATACCCAATCCTCAATCTTCAATCCTCAATCCTCAATCCCGAATTCTCAATCCTCAATCCTCAATCCTCAGTCCTCAATCCTCAAACCTCAATGCTCAACCCTCAGCCCTCATCGTCAATCCTCAATCCTCAATCCTCAATCCTCAAACTTCAATCCTCAATACTCAATCTTCAATCCTCAGTCATCAATTCTCAACCCTCAATCCTCAATCCTCAATCCTCAGTCCTCAATTCTCATTCCTCAATCGTCAGTCTTCAATCCTCAATACTCAATCTTCTATCCTCAATCCTCAATCCTCAATCCTCAATCCTCATTCTTGAATCCTCAATACCCAGTACTCAATCTTCAATCCTCAATTCGCAATCATCATTTCTCAATGCTCTATCCTCAGTCCTCAGTCCTCAAACCTCAATCCTCAACCGTCAGCCCCCATCCTCAATCCGCAATCCTCAATCTTAAGTCCTCAATACTCAATCCTCAATACTCAAACTTCAATCCTCAATACTCAATCCTCAATCGTCAATCCTCAATCCCCAATTCTCAGTCTTCAATGCTCAATCCTGAATCCTCAATCCTCAATCCTCAATCTTCAATCCTCAATACTCAATCTTCAATCCTCAATCCTCAATCCTCAATCCTGAATCTTCAATCCTCTATATTCAATCTTCAATCCTCAATACTCAATCCTCAATCCTCAGTGACGAATACTCAATCGTCAATACTGAATCCTCAATCCTCAATCCTCAATCCTCAATCCTCAATCCTCAATCCTCATTTCTCAAACCTCAATCCTCACCCCTCAGTCCTCATCCTCAATTCTCAATTCTCAATCCTCAATCCTGAATTCTCAACCTTCAATCCTCAATAATCAATCTCCAATCCTAGATCCTCAATCCACAATCCTCAACCTTCAATCCTCAATACTGAATCTTCAATCCTCAGTCCTCAATCCTCAATCCTTAATCCTCAATCGTCAATCTTCAGTCCTCAATACTCAATCTTCAATTCTCAATCTTCAAAACTCAATCCTCAACCCTCAATCCTCAGTACTCAATCCTGAGTCCTCAATCTTCAATCCTCAATACTCAATCTTCAACCCTCAATCCTCAACCCTCAATCCTCAATCCTCAATCTTCAATCCTCAGTCCTCAATCCTCAATCTTCAATCCTCAATACTCATTCTGCAATCCTCAATCCTCAGACCTCAATCTTCAATCCTCATTCTTCAATCCACAATACCCAATCCTCAGTCTTCAATCCTCAATCCTCAATCCTCAATTCTCAATCCTCAATCCTTAACCCTCAATCCTCAATCCTCATTCTTCAATCCTCAATACCCAATACTCAATCTTCAATCCTCAATCCCCAATCCTCATTTCTCAATGCTCTATCCTCAGTCCTCAGTCCTCAAACCTCAATCCTCAACCGTCAGCCCCCATCCTCAATCCTCAATCCTCGATCTTCAATCCTCAATCCTCAATCCTCAATACTCAATACCCAATCCTCATTTCTCAATGCTCTATCCTCAGTCCTCAGTCCTCAAACCTCAATCCTCAACCGTCAGCCCCCATCCTCAATCCTCAATCCTCGATCTTCAATCCTCACCCTCAATCCTCAGTACTCAATCTTCAATCCTCAATCCTTAGTCCTCAAACCTCAATTCTGAATCCTCAATCCTGAATCCTCAATCTTCAGACCTCAGTCCTAATCAATCTGTTGTCAATCCTCAATCCTCAATAGAATATCCTTAATGCAAAGTTTTCAATACTCAATACTCTATCTGCAATCATCAAACCTCTATCCACAAACATCAATTCTCATCACTCATCACTCAACACTCAGTCCTCACTGTTCAATCCTCAATCCTCAATTCCCAATCTTCAATGCTCAATACTGAATCTTCAATCCTCAATCCTCAATCCACAATCCTCAGTCCTCAGTCCTCAAACCTCAATCCTCAATCCTCAATCCCCAATCCTCAATCCTCAATTTTCAATCATCAATCCTCAATCTTCAATACTCAATCCTCAATCCTCAATCCTCAATCCTCATTCCTCAATCATCAATCCTCAATCTTCAATACTCAATTCTCAGTCCTCAATCGTCAGTCTTCTATCCTCAATACTCAATCTTCAATCCTCAACACTCAATCCTCAATCCTCAATCCTCAATCCTCATTCTTCAATCCTCAGTACCCAATCCTCAATCTTCAATCCTCAATCCTCAATCCTCAATCGTCGGTCTTCTATCCTCAATACTCCATCTTCAATCCACAACACTCAATCCTCAATCCTCAATCCTCAATCCTCATTCTTCAATCCTCAATACCCAATCCTCAATCATCAATCCTCAATCCTAAATCCTCAATTCTCAATCCTCAATCCTCAGTCCTCAGTCCTCAAACCTCAATCCTCGACCCTCAGCCCTCATCCTCAATCCTCAATCCTCAATCCTCAATCCTCAGCCCTCTGTCCTCAAACCTCAATGCTCAATCCTCAATCCCCAATCCTCAATCCTCAATCCTCAATCATCAATCCTCAACCTTCAATACTCATTCCTCAATCCTCAATCCCCAATCCTCAATCTTCAATCATCAATCCTCAATCTTCAACACTCAATCCTCAATCCTCAATCCTCAATTCTCGATACTCACTAGAATATCCTGAATTCTCAGGATTCTATACTCAAACCTCAATCCTCAACCCTCAGCCCTCATTCTCAATCCTCAATCCTCAATATTCAATCGCCAATACTCAATCTTCAATCCTCAATCCTCAATCCTCAATCCTCAGCACTCAGTCCTCAAATCTCAATGCTCAATCCTCAATCCCCAATCCTCAATCCTCAATCCTCAATCACCAATCCTCAATCTTCAATACTCATTCCTCAATCCTCAATCCCCAATCCTCAATCTTCAATCATCAATCCTCAATCTTCAACACTCAATCCTCAATCCTCAATCCTCAATACTAACCATCAATCCTCAATTCTCGATACTCAATAGAATATCCTGAATTCTCAGGATTCAATACTAATACCTCAATCCTCAAGCCTCAGCCCTCATCCTCCATCCTCAATCGCCAATCCTCTATCCTGAATCTTCAATCCTCAACATTCAATCTTCTATCCTCAATCCTCAAACCTCAATCCTCAATCCTCAATCCTCAGTGATCAATACTCAATCTTCAATACTCAATCCTCAATCATCAATCCTCAATCCTCAATCCTCAATCCTCAATGCCCAATCCTTATTTCTCAACCCTCAATTCTCAACCCTTAGTCCTCATCCTCAATTCTCAATTCTCAATCCTCAATCCCCAATTCTCAATCTTCATCCTCAATAATCAATCTCCAATCCTAGATACTCAATCCTCAATCCTCAATCCCCAATCTTCAATCCTCAATATTCAATCTCCTATCCTAGATCCTCAATACCCAATCCTCAATCCTCAATCCTCAATCCTCATTCTTCAAACCTCAATACCCAATTCTCAATCTTCATCCTCAATAATCAATCTCCAATCCTAGATCCTCAATCCTCAATCCTCAATCCCCAATCTTCAATCCTCAATAATCAATCTCCAATCCTAGATACTCAATCCTCAATCCTCAATCCTCATTCCTCAATCATCAATCCTCAATCTTCAATACTCAATTCTCAGTCCTCAATCGTCAGTCTTCTATCCTCAATACTCAATCTTCAATCCTCAACACTCAATCCTCAATCCTCAATCCTCAATCCTCATTCTTCAATCCTCAGTACCCAATCCTCAATCTTCAATCCTCAATCCTCAAACCTCAATCGTCGGTCTTCTATCCTCAATACTCAATCTTCAATCCACAACACTCAATCCTCAATCCTCAATCCTCAATCCTCATTCTTCAATCCTCAATACCCAATCCTCAGTCTTCAATCCTCAATCCTCAATCCTCAATTCTCAATCCTCTACCTTCAATCCTCAATACTAAATCTTCAATCCTCGATCCTCAATCCTCAATCCTCAATCCTCATTCTACAATCCTCAATACTCAATCTTGAATCATCAATCCTCAATTCTCAATCCTCAATCCTAAATACTCAATCGTCACTCCTCAATCCTCAATCCTCAATCTTCAATCCTCAATCTTCAATCCTCAATCCTCAATCCTCAATCCTCAATTCTCAATGCTCAATCGTCAATCCTCAATCTTCAATACTTAATACTCAATCCTCAAACCTCAATCCTCAATCCTCAATCATCAATCCTCCATCTTCAATACTCATTCTTCAATCCTCAATCTTCAATCCTCAATACTCAACCATCAATCCTCAGTTCTCAATAGAATATCATCAATTCATAGTTTTCAATACTCAATGCTCAATCTGCAATCTTCAAATCTCTATCCACAAACATCAATTCTCACCTCTCAACCCTCAACACTCAGTCCCCAATCCTCAATCCTCAGTCCCCAATCTTCGGCCCTCAGTCCTCAACAATCAATTGTCAATCCTCAATCCTCAATAGAATATCCACAATTCACAGCTTTCAATACTCAATACTCAAACTGCAATCTTCAATCCTCTATCCACAAACATCAATTCTCATCACTCAACCCTCATCACTCAGTCCTCAACGTTCAATCCTCAATCCTCAATCCTCAATCCTCAATCGTCAATCTTCAATCCTCAATCCTCAATCCTCAATCCTCAATACTAACCATCAATCCTCAATTCTCGATACTCAATAGAATATCCTGAATTCTCAGGATTCAATACTAATACCTCAATCCTCAACCCTCAGCCCTCATCCTCCATCCTCAATCGCCAATCCTCTATCCTGAATCTTCAATCCTCAACATTCAATCTTCTAACCTCAATCCTCAAACCTCAATCCTCAGTCCTCAATCCTCAGTGATCAATACTCAATCTTCAATACTCAATCCTTAGTCCTCAAACCTCAATTCTGAATCCTCAATCCTGAATCCTCAATCTTCAGACCTCAGTCCTAATCAATCTGTTGTCAATCCTCAATCCTCAATAGAATATCCTCAATTCAAAGTTTTCAATACTCAATACTCAATCTGCAATCTTCAAACCTCTATCCACAAACATCAATCCTCATCACTTAACACTCAACACTCAGTCCTCAATGTTCAATCCTCAATCCTCAATTCCCAATCTTCAATGCTCAATACTGAATCTTCAATCCTCAATCCTCAATCCACAATCCTCAGTCCTCAGTCCTCAAACCTCAATCCTCAATCCTCAATCCCCAATCCTCAATCCTCAATTTTCAATCATCAATCCTCAATCTTCAATACTCAATCCTCAATCCTCAATCCTCAATCCTCATTCCTCAATCATCAATCCTCAATCTTCAATACTCAATTCTCAGTCCTCAATCGTCAGTCTTCTATCCTCAATACTCAATCTTCAATCCTCAATACTCAATCCTCAATCCTCAATCCTCAATCCTCATTCTTCAATCCTCAGTACCCAATCCTCAATCTTCAATCCTCAATCCTCAATCCTCAATCGTCGGTCTTCTATCCTCAATACTCAATCTTCAATCCACAACACTCAATCCTCAATCCTCAATCCTCAATCCTCATTCTTCAATCCTCAATACCCAATCCTCAATCATCAATCCTCAATCCTAAATCCTCAATTCTCAATCATCAATCCTCAGTCCTCAGTCCTCAAACCTCAATCCTCGACCATCAGCCCTCATCCTCAATCCTCAATCCTCAATCCTCAATCCTCAGCCCTCTGTCCTCAAACCTCAATGCTCAATCCTCAATCCCCAATCCTCAATCCTCAATCCTCAATCATCAATCCTCAATCTTCAATACTCATTCCTCAATCCTCAATCCCCAATCCTCAATCTTCAACCATCTATCCTCAATCTTCAACACTCAATCCTCAATCCTCAATCCTCAATTCTCGATACTCAATCGAATATCCTGAATTCTCAGGATTCTATACTCAAACCTCAATCCTCAACCCTCAGCCCTCATTCTCAATCCTCAATCCTCAATATTCAATCCCCAATACTCAATCTTCAATACTCAATCCTCAATCCTCAATCCTCAGCACTCAGTCCTCAAACCTCAATGCTCAATCCTCAATCCCCAATCCTCAATCCTCAATCCTCAATCACCAATCCTCAATCTTCAATACTCATTCCTCAATCCTCAATCCCCAATCCTCAATCTTCAATCATCAATCCTCAATCTTCAACACTCAATCCTCAATCCTCAATCCTCAATACTAACCATCAATCCTCAATTCTCGATACTCAATAGAATATCCTGAATTCTCAGGATTCAATACTAATACCTCAATCCTCAACCCTCAGCCCTCATCCTCCATCCTCAATCGCCAATCCTCTATCCTGAATCTTCAATCCTCAACATTCAATCTTCTATCCTCAATCCTCAAACCTCAATCCTCAATCCTCAATCCTCAGTGATCAATACTCAATCTTCAATACTCAATCCTCAATCCTCAATCCTCAATCCTCAATCCTCAATCCTCAATGCCCAATCCTTATTTCTCAACCCTCAATTCTCAACCCTTAGTCCTCATCCTCAATTCTCAATTCTCAATCCTCAATCCTCAATTCTCAATCTTCATCCTCAATAATCAATCTCCAATCCTAGATACTCAATCCTCAATCCTCATTCCCCAATCTTCAATCCTCAATATTCAATCTCCTATCCTAGATCCTCAATCCTCAATCCTCAATCCTCAATCCTCAATCCTCATTCTTCAAACCTCAATACCCAATTCTCAATCTTCATCCTCAATAATCAATCTCCAATCCTAGATCCTCAATCCTCAATCCTCAATCCCCAATCTTCAATCCTCAATAATCAATCTCCAATCCTAGATCCTCAATCCTCAATCCTCAATCCTCATTCCTCAATCATCAATCCTCAATCTTCAATACTCAATTCTCAGTCCTCAATCGTCAGTCTTCTATCCTCAATACTCAATCTTCAATCCTCAATCCTCAATCCTCAATCCTCAATCCTCATTCTTGAATCCTCAATACCCAATACTCAATCTTCAATCCTCAATACTCAACCATCAATCCTCAGTTCTCAATAGAATATCATCAATTCATAGTTTTCAATACTCAATGCTCAATCTGCAATCTTCAAATCTCTATCCACAAACATCAATTCTCACCTCTCAACACTCAACACTCAGTCCCCAATCCTCAATCCTCAGTCCCCAATCTTCGGCCCTCAGTCCTCAACAATTAATTGTCAATCCTCAATCCTCAATAGAATATCCACAATTCACAGCTTTCAATACTCAATACTCAAACTGCAATCTTCAAACCTCTATCCACAAACATCAATTCTCATCACTCAACCCTCATCACTCAGTCCTCAACGTTCAATCCTCAATCCTCAATCCTCAATCCTCAATCGTCAATCTTCAATCCTCAATACTCAATCTTCAATCCTCAATCCTCAATCCTCAATCCTCATTCTTCATCCCTCAGTACCCAAACCTCAATCTTCAATCCTCAATACTCAATCCTCAATCCTCAATCCTCAATCCTCAACCCTCATTCTTCAATCCTCAATACCCAATCCTCAATCTTCAATCCTCAATCCTCAATCCCGAATTCTCAATCCTCAATCCTCAATCCTCAGTCCTCAGTCCTCAAACCTCAATGCTCAACCCTCAGCCCTCATCGTCAATCCTCAATCCTCAATCCTCAATCCTCAAACTTCAATCCTCAATACTCAATCTTCAATCCTCAGTCATCAATACTCAACCCTCAATCCTCAATCCTCAATCCTCAGTCCTCAATTCTCATTCCTCAATCGTCAGTCTTCAATCCTCAATACTCAATCTTCTATCCTCAATCCTCAATCCTCAATCCTCAATCCTCATTCTTGAATCCTCAATACCCAATACTCAATCTTCAATCCTCAATTCGCAATCCTCATTTCTCAATGCTCTATCCTCAGTCCTCAGTCCTCAAACCTCAATCCTCAACCGTCAGCCCCCATCCTCAATCCGCAATCCTCAATCTTAAGTCCTCAATACTCAATCCTCAATACTCAAACTTCAATCCTCAATACTCAATCCTCAATCGTCAATCCTCAATCCCCAATTCTCAGTCTTCAATGCTCAATCCTCAATCCTCAATCCTCAATCCTCAATCTTCAATCCTCAATACTCAATCTTCAATCCTCAATCCTCAATCCTCAATCCTGAATCTTCAATCCTCTATATTCAATCTTCAATCCTCAATACTCAATCCTCAATCCTCAGTGACGAATACTCAATCGTCAATACTGAATCCTCAATCCTCAATCCTCAATCCTCAATCCTCAATCCTCAATCCTCATTTCTCAAACCTCAATCCTCACCCCTCAGTCCTCATCCTCAATTCTCAATTCTCAATCCTCAATCCTGAATTCTCAACCTTCAATCCTCAATAATCAATCTCCAATCCTAGATCCTCAATCCACAATCCTCAACCTTCAATCCTCAATACTGAATCTTCAATCCTCAGTCCTCAATCCTCAATCCTTAATCCTCAATCGTCAATCTTCAGTCCTCAATACTCAATCTTCAATTCTCAATCTTCAAAACTCAATCCTCAACCCTCAATCCTCAGTACTCAATCCTGAGTCCTCAATCTTCAATCCTCAATACTCAATTTTCAACCCTCAATCCTCAACCCTCAATCCTCAATCCTCAATCTTCAATCCTCAATCCTCAATCCTCAATCTTCAATCCTCAATACTCATTCTGCAATCCTCAATCCTCAGACCTCAATCTTCAATCCTCATTCTTCAATCCACAATACCCAATCCTCAGTCTTCAATCCTCAATCCTCAATCCTCAATTCTCAATCCTCAATCCTTAACCCTCAATCCTCAATCCTCATTCTTCAATCCTCAATACCCAATACTCAATCTTCAATCCTCAATCCCCAATCCTCATTTCTCAATGCTCTATCCTCAGTCCTCAGTCCTCAAACCTCAATCCTCAACCGTCAGCCCCCATCCTCAATCCTCAATCCTCGATCTTCAATCCTCAATCCTCAATCCTCAATACTCAATACCCAATCCTCATTTCTCAATGCTCTATCCTCAGTCCTCAGTCCTCAAACCTCAATCCTCAACCGTCAGCCCCCATCCTCAATCCTCAATCCTCGATCTTCAATCCTCACCCTCAATCCTCAATACTCAATCTTCAATCCTCAATCCTTAGTCCTCAAACCTCAATTCTGAATCCTCAATCCTGAATCCTCAATCTTCAGACCTCAGTCCTAATCAATCTGTTGTCAATCCTCAATCCTCAATAGAATATCCTTAATGCAAAGTTTTCAATACTCAATACTCTATCTGCAATCATCAAACCTCTATCCACAAACATCAATTCTCATCACTCAACACTCAACACTCAGTCCTCACTGTTCAATCCTCAATCCTCAATTCCCAATCTTCAATGCTCAATACTGAATCTTCAATCCTCAATCCTCAATCCACAATCCTCAGTCCTCAGTCCTCAAACCTCAATCCTCAATCCTCAATCCCCAATCCTCAATCCTCAATTTTCAATCATCAATCCTCAATCTTCAATACTCAATCCTCAATCCTCAATCCTCAATCCTCATTCCTCAATCATCAATCCTCAATCTTCAATACTCAATTCTCAGTCCTCAATCGTCAGTCTTCTATCCTCAATACTCAATCTTCAATCCTCAACACTCAATCCTCAATCCTCAATCCTCAATCCTCATTCTTCAATCCTCAGTACCCAATCCTCAATCTTCAATCCTCAATCCTCAATCCTCAATCGTCGGTCTTCTATCCTCAATACTCCATCTTCAATCCACAACACTCAATCCTCAATCCTCAATCCTCAATCCTCATTCTTCAATCCTCAATACCCAATCCTCAATCATCAATCCTCAATCCTAAATCCTCAATTCTCAATCCTCAATCCTCAGTCCTCAGTCCTCAAACCTCAATCCTCGACCCTCAGCCCTCATCCTCAATCCTCAATCCTCAATCCTCAATCCTCTGCCCTCTGTCCTCAAACCTCAATGCTCAATCCTCAATCCCCAATCCTCAATCCTCAATCCTCAATCATCAATCCTCAACCTTCAATACTCATTCCTCAATCCTCAATCCCCAATCCTCAATCTTCAATCATCAATCCTCAATCTTCAACACTCAATCCTCAATCCTCAATCCTCAATTCTCGATACTCAATAGAATATCCTGAATTCTCAGGATTCTATACTCAAACCTCAATCCTCAACCCTCAGCCCTCATTCTCAATCCTCAATCCTCAATATTCAATCCCCAATACTCAATCTTCAATCCTCAATCCTCAATCCTCAATCGTCAGCACTCAGTCCTCAAACCTCAATGCTCAATCCTCAATCCCCAATCCTCAATCCTCAATCCTCAATCACCAATCCTCAATCTTCAATACTCATTCCTCAATCCTCAATCCCCAATCCTCAATCTTCAATCATCAATCCTCAATCTTCAACACTCAATCCTCAATCCTCAATCCTCAATACTAACCATCAATCCTCAATTCTCGATACTCAATAGAATATCCTGAATTCTCAGGATTCAATACTAATACCTCAATCCTCAACCCTCAGCCCTCATCCTCCATCCTCAATCGCCAATCCACTATCCTGAATCTTCAATCCTCAACATTCAATCTTCTATCCTCAATCCTCAAACCTCAATCCTCAATCCTCAATCCTCAGTGATCAATACTCAATCTTCAATACTCAATCCTCAATCCTCAATCCTCAATCCTCAATCCTCAATCCTCAATGCCCAATCCTTATTTCTCAACCCTCAATTCTCACCCCTTAGTCCTCATCCTCAATTCTCAATTCTCAATCCTCAATCCTCAATTCTCAATCTTCATCCTCAACAATCAATCTCCAATCCTAGATACTCAATCCTCAATCCTCAATCCCCAATCTTCAATCCTCAATATTCAATCTCCTATCCTAGATCCTCAATCCTCTATCCTCAATCCTCAATCCTCAATCCTCATTCTTCAAACCTCAATACCCAATTCTCAATCTTCATCCTCAATAATCAATCTCCAATCCTAGATCCTCAATCCTCAATACTCAATCCCCAATCTTCAATCCTCAATAATCAATCTCCAATCCTAGATCCTCAATCCTCAACCCTCAGCCCTCATCGTCAATCCTCAATCCTCAATCCTCAATCCTCAACATTCAATCCTCAATACTCAATCTTCAATCCTCAGTCATCAATTCTCAACCCTCAGTCCTCAATCCTCAATTCTCAGTCCTCAATTCTCATTCCTCAATCGTCAGTCTTCAATCCTCAATACTCAATCTTCTATCCTCAATCCTCAATCCTCAATCCTCAATCCTCATCCTCAATCCTCAATCCTCAATCCTCAATCCTCAGCCCTCTGTCCTCAAACCTCAATGCTCAATCCTCAATCCCCAATCCTCAATCCTCATTTCTCAATGCTCTATCCTCAGTCCTCAGTCCTCAAACCTCAATCCTCAACCGTCAGCCCCCATCCTCAATCCTCAATCCTCGATCTTCAATCCTCAATTCTCAATCCTCAATACTCAATCCCCAATCCTCATTTCTCAATGCTCTATCCTCAGTCCTCAGTCCTCAAACCTCAATCCTCAACCGTCAGCCCCCATCCTCAATCCTCAATCCTCGATCTTCAATCCTCAATCCTCAATCCTCAATACTCAATCTTCAATCCTCAATCCTTAGTCATCAAACCTCAATTCTGAATCCTCAATCCTGAATCCTCAATCTTCAGACCTCAGTCCTAATCAATCTGTTGTCAATCCTCAATCCTCAATAGAATATCCTCAATTCAAAGTTTTCAATACTCAATACTCAATCTGCAATCATCAAACCTCTATCCACAAACATCAATTCTCATCACTCAACACTCAACACTCAGTCCTCAATGTTCAATCCTCAATCCTCAATTCCCAATCTTCAATGCTCAATACTGAATCTACAATCCTCAATCCTCAATCCACAATCCTCAGTCCTCAGTCCTCAAACCTCAATCCTCAATCCTCAATCCCCAATCCTCAATCCTCAATTTTCAATCATCAATCCTCAATCTTCAATACTCAATCCTCAATCCTCAATCCTCAATCCTCATTCCTCAATCATCAATCCTCAATCTTCAATACTCAATTCTCAGTCCTCAATCGTCAGTCTTCTATCCTCAATACTCAATCCTCAATCCTCAATCCTCAATCCTCATTCTTCAATCCTCAATACCCAATCCTCAATCATCAATCCTCAATCCTAAATCCTCAATTCTCAATCCTCAATCCTCAGTCCTCAGTCCTCAAACCTCAATCCTCGACCCTCAGCCCTCATCCTCAATCCTCAATCCTCAATCCTCAATCCTCAGCCCTCTGTCCTCAAACCTCAATGCTCAATCCTCAATCCCCAATCCTCAATCCTCAATCCTCAATCATCAATCCTCAATCTTCAATACTCATTCCTCAATCCTCAATCCCCAATCCTCAATCTTCAATCATCAATCCTCAATCTTCAACACTCAATCCTCAATCCTCGGTCCTCAATTCTCGATACTCAATAGAATATCCTGAATTCTCAGAATTCTATACTCAAACCTCAATCCTCAACCCTCAGCCCTCATTCTCAATCCTCAATCCTCAATATTCAATCCCCAATACTCAATCTTCAATCCTCAATCCTCAATCCTCAATCCTCAATCCTCAGCACTCAGTCCTCAAACCTCAATGCTCAATCCTCAATCCCCAATCCTCAATCCTCAATCCTCAATCACCAATCCTCAATCTTCAATACTCATTCCTCAACCCTCAATCCTCAATCCTCAATCCTCAATCCTCATTTCTCAAACCTCAATCCTCACCCCTCAGTCCTCATCCTCAATTCTCAATTCTCAATCCTCAATCCTGAATTCTCAATCTTCAATCCTCAATAATCAATCTCCAATCCTAGATCCTCAATCCACAATCCTCAACCTTCAATCCTCAATACTGAATCTTCAATCCTCAATCCTCAATCCTCAATCCTCAATCCTCAACCCTCATTCTTCAATCCTCAATGCCCAATCCTCAATCTTCAATCCTCAATCCTCAATCCCGAATTCTCAATCCTCAATCCTCAATCCTCAGTCCTCAGTCCTCAAACCTCAATCCTCATCCCTCAGCCCTCATCGTCAATCCTCAATCCTCAATCCTCAATCCTCAACCTTCAATCCTCAATACTCAATCTTCAATCCTCAGTCATCAATTCTCAACCCTCAATCCTCAATCCTCAATCCTCAGTCCTCAATTCTCATTCCTCAATCGTCAGTCTTCAATCCTCAATACTCAATCTTCTATCCTCAATCCTCAATCCTCAATCCTCAATCCTCAATCCTCATTCTTGAATCCTCAATACCCAATACTCAATCTTCAATCCTCAATTCGCAATCCTCATTTCTCAATGCTCTATCCTCAGTCCTCAGTCCTCAAACCTCAATCCTCAACCGTCAGCCCCCATCCTCAATCCGCAATCCTCAATCTTAAGTCCTCAATACTCAATCCTCAATACTCAATCTTCAATCCTCAATACTCAATCCTCAATCGTCAATCCTCAATCCCCAATTCTCAGTCTTCAATGCTCAATCCTCAATCCTCAATCCTCAATCCTCAATCTTCAATCCTCAATACTCAATCTTCAATCCTCAATCCTCAATCCTCAATCCTCAATCCTCAATCCTCAATCCTGAATCCTCAATCTTCAATCCTCAATACTCAATCTGCAATCCTCAAACCTCAATCCTCAGCCCTCAGCCCTCATCCTCCATCCTCAATACACAATCCTCAATCCTGAATCTTCAATCCTCTATATTCAATCTTCAATCCTCAATACTCAATCCTCAATCCTCAGTGATGAATACTCAGTCGTCAATACTGAATCCTCAATCCTCAATCCTCAATCCTCAATCCTCAATCCTCAATCCTCATTTCTCAAACCTCAATCCTCACCCCTCAGTCCTCATCCTCAATTCTCAATTCTCAATCCTCAATGCTGAATTCTCAATCTTCAATCCTCAATAATGAATCTCCAATCCTAGATCCTCAATCCACAATCCTCAACCTTCAATCCTCAATACTGAATCTTCAATCCTCAGTCCTCAATCCTCAATCCTTAATCCTCAATCGTCAATCTTCAGTCCTCAATACTCAATCTTCAATTCTCAATCTTCAATACTCAATCCTCAACCCTCAATCCTCAGTACTCTATCCTGAGTCCTCAATCTTCAATCCTCAATACTCAATCTTGAATCATCAGTCCTCAATTCTCAATCCTCTATGTTCAATCCTCAATACTAAATCTTCAATCCTCGATCCTCAATCCTCAATCCTCAATCCTCATTCTACAATCCTCAATACTCAATCTTGAATCATCAATCCTCAATTCTCAATCCTCAATCCTAAATACTCAATCGTCACTCCTCAATCCCCAATCCTCAATCTTCAATCCTCAATCCTCAATCCTCAATCCTCAATCCTCAATACTCAATTCTCAATGTTCAATCATCAATCCTCAATCTTCAATACTTTATACTCAATCCCCAAACCTCAATCCTCAATCCTCAATCATCAATCCTCAATCTTCAATACTCATTCTTCAATCCTCAATCTTCAATCCTCAATACTCAACCATCAATCCTCAGTTCTCAATAGAATATCATCAATTCACAGTTTTCAATACTCAATAATCAATCTGCAATCTTCAAATCTCTATCCACAAACATCAATTCTCACCTCTCAACCCTCAACACTCAGTCCCCAATCCTCAATATTCAATTCTCAATCCTCAATCCTCAATCCTCAATCCTCAATCTTCAATCCTCAATACTCAATCTTCAATCCTCAATCCTCAATACTGAATCTTCAATCCTCAATCCTCTATCCTCAATCCTCAATCCTCAATCCTCATTCTTCAATCCTCAGTACCCAATCCTCAATCTTCAGTCCTCAATCCTCAATCCTCAAATCACAATCCCCTATCTTCAATCCTCAATACTAAATCTTCAGTCCTCAATCCTCGATCCTCAATCCTCAATTCTCAATCCTCAATCGTCAGTCTTCTATCCTCAATACTCAATCTTCAATCCACAACACTCAATCCTCAATCCTCAATCCTCAATCCTCATTCCTCAATCCTCAATACCCAATCCTGAATCTTCAATCCTGAATCCTCAATCCTCAATTCTCAATCCTCTATGTTCAATCCTCAATACTAAATCTTCAATCCTCGATCCTCAATCCTCAATCCTCAATCCTCAATCCTCATTCTACAATCCTCAATACTCAATCTTGAATCATCAATCCTCAATTCTCAATCCTCAATCCTAAATACTCAATCGACACTCCTCAATCCCCAATCCTCAATCTTCAATTCTCAATCCTCAATCCTCAATCCTCAATCCTCAATCCTCAATTCTCAATGTTCAATCATCAATCCTCAATCTTCAATACTTTATACTCAATCCCCAAACCTCAATCCTCAATCCTCAATCATCAATCCTCAATCTTCAATACTCATTCTTCAATCCTCAGTCTTCAATCCTCAATACTCAACCATCAATCCTCAGTTCTCAATAGAATATCATCAATTCACAGTTTTCAATACTCAATAATCAATCTGCAATCTTCAAATCTCTATCCACAAACATCAATTCTCACCTCTCAACCCTCAACAATCAGTCCCCAATCCTCAATATTCAATTCTCAATCCTCAATCCTCAATCCTCAATCCTCAATCTTCAATCCTCAACACTCAATCCTCAACACTCAGTCCTCTCTCTTCAGTCCTACATCCTCAACCCTCAATCCTCAAGCGTCAATCCTCAATACTCAATCCTCAATCCTCAATCATCAATCCTCAATCTTCAATCCTCAATCCTCAATCCTCATTTCTCAATGCTCTATCCTCAGTCCTCAGTCCTCAAACCTCAATCCTCAACCGTCAGCCACCATCCTCAACCCTCAATCCTCGATCTTCAATCCTCAATCCTCAATCCTCAATACTCAATCTTCAATCCTCAATCCTTAGCCCTCAAACCTCAATTTTGAATCCTCAATCCTGAATCCTCAATCTTCAGACCTCAGTCCTAATCAATCTGTTTTCAATCCTCAATCCTCAGTAGAATATCCTCAATTCAAAGTTTTCAATACTCAATACTCAATTTGCAATCTTCAAACCTCTATCCACAAACATCAATTCTCATCACTCACCACTCAACACTCAGTCCTCAATATTCAATCCTCAATCCTCAATTCCCAATCTTCAATCCTCAATACTGAATCTTCAATCTTCAATCCTCAATCCTCAATCCTCAATCCTCAATCCTCATTCTCCAATCCTCAGTACCCAATCCTCAATCTTCAATCCTCAATCCTCAATCCTAAATTCTCAATCCTCTATCTTCAATCCTCAATACTAAATCTTCAATCCTCAATCCTCGATCCTCAATCCTCAATTCTCAATCCTCAATCGTCAGTCTTCCAACCTCAATACTCAATCTTCAATCCACAACACTGAATCCTCAATCCTCAATCCTCAATCCTCATTCTTCAATTCTCAATACCCAATCCTCAATCCTCAATCCTCAATCCTCAATCCTCATTCTTCAATCCTCAGTACCCAAACCTCAATCTTCAATCCTCAATCCTCAATCCTCAATCCTCAATCCTCAACCCTCATCCTTCAATCCTCAATACCCAATCCTCAATCTTCAATCCTCAATCCTCAATCCCGAATTCTCAATCCTCAATCCTCAATCCTCAGTCCTCAGTCCTCAAACCTCAATCCTCAACCCTCAGCCCTCATCGTCAATCCTCAATCCTCAATCCTCAATCCTCAACCTTCAATCCTCAATACTCAATCTTCAATCCTCAGTCATCAATTCTCAACCCTCAATCCTCAATCCTCAATCCTCAGTCCTCAATTCTCATTCCTCAATCGTCAGTCTTCAATCCTCAATACTCAATCTTCTACCCTCAATCCTCAATCCTCAATCCTCAATCCTCATTCTTGAATCCTCAATACCCAATACTCAATCTTCAATCCTCAATTCGCAATCCTCATTTCTCAATGCTCTATCCTCAGTCCTCAGTCCTCAAACCTCAATCCTCAACCGTCAGCCCCCATCCTCAATCCGCAATCCTCAATCTTAAGTCCTCAATACTCAATCCTCAATACTCAATCTTCAATCCTCAATACTCAATCCTCAATCGTCAATCCTCAATCCCCAATTCTCAGTCTTCAATGCGCAATCCTCAATCCTCAATCCTCAATCCTCAATCTTCAATCCTCAATACTCAATCTTCAATCCTCAATCCTCAATCCTCAATCCTCAATCCTCAATCCTCAATCCTGAATCCTCAATCTTCAATCCTCAATACTCAATCTGCAATCCTCAAACCTCAATCCTCAGCCCTCAGCCCTCATCCTCCATCCTCAATACTCAATCCTCAATCCTGAATCTTCAATCCTCTATATTCAATCTTCAATCCTCAATACTCAATCCTCAATCCTCAGTGATGAATACTCAATCGTCAATACTGAATCCTCAATCCTCAATCCTCAATCCTCAATCCTCAATCCTCAATCCTCATTTCTCAAACCTCAATCCTCAGCCCTCAGTCCTCATCCTCAATTCTCAATTCTCAATCCTCAATCCTGAATTCTCAATCTTCAATCCTCAATAATCAATCTCCAATCCTAGATCCTCAATCCACAATCCTCAACCTTCAATCCTCAATACTGAATCTTCAATCCTCAGTCCTCAATCCTCAATCCTTAATCCTCAATCGTCAATGTTCAGTCCTCAATACTCAATCTTCAATTCTCAATCTTCAATACTCAATCCTCAACCCTCAATCCTCAGTACTCAATCCTGAGTCCTCAATCTTCAATCCTCAATACTCAATCTTCAACCCTCAATCCTCAACCCTCAATCCTCAATCCTCAATCTTCAATCATCAATCCTGCATCCTCAATCTTCAGACCTCAGTCCTAATCAATCTGTTGTCAATCCTCAATCCTCAATGGAATATCCTCAATTCAAAGTTTTCAATACTCAATACTCAATCTGCAATCTTCAAACCTCTATCCACAAACATCAATTCTCATCGCTCAACACACAACACTCAGTCCTCAATGTTCAATACTCAATCCTCAATTCCCAATCTTCAATCCTCAATACTGAATCTTCAATCCTCAATCCTCTATCCTCAATCCTCAATCCTCAATCCTCATTCTTCAATCCTCAGTACCCAATCCTCAATCTTCAGTCCTCAATCCTCAACCCTCAAATCTCAATCCCCTATCTTCAATCCTCAATACTAAATCTTCAGTCCTCAATCCTCGATCCTCAATCCTCAATTCTCATTCTACAATCCTCAATACTCAATCTTGAATCATCAGTCCTCAATTCTCAATCCTCTATGTTCAATCCTCAATACTAAATCTTCAATCCTCGATCCTCAATCCTCAATCCTCAATCCTCATTCTACAATCCTCAATACTCAATCTTGAATCATCAATCCTCAATTCTCAATTCTCAATCCTAAATACTCAATCGTCACTCCTCAATCCCCAATCCTCAATCTTCAATCCTCAATCCTCAATCCTCAATCCTCAATCCTCAATCCTCAATTCTCAATGTTCAATCATCAACCCTCAATCTTCAATACTTTATACTCAATCCCCAAACCTCAATCCTCAATCCTCAATCATCAATCCTCAATCTTCAATACTCATTCTTCAATCCTCAATCTTCAATCCTCAATACTCAACCATCAATCCTCTGTTCTCAATAGAATATCATCAATTCACAGTTTTCAATACTCAATAATCAATCTGCAATCTTCAAATCTCTATCCACAAACATCAATTCTCACCTCTCAACCCTCAACACTCAGTCCCCAATCCTCAATATTCAATTCTCAATCCTCAATCCTCAATCCTCAATCCTCAATCCTCAATCTTCAATCCTCAATACTCAATCTTCAATCCTCAATCCTCAATACTGAATCTTCAATCCTCAATCCTCTATCCTCAATCCTCAATCCTCAATCCTCATTCTTCAATCCTCAGTACCCAATCCTCAAACTTCAGTCCTCAATCCTCAATCCTCAAATCACAATCCCCTATCTTCAATCCTCAATACTAAATCTTCAGTCCTCAATCCTCGATCCTCAATCCTCAATTCTCAATCCTCAATCGTCAGTCTTCTATCCTCAATACTCAATCTTCAATCCACAACACTCAAGCCTCAATCCTCAATCCTCAATCCTCATTCTTCAATCCTCAATACCCAATCCTCAATCTTCAATCCTGAATCGTCAATACTCAATTCTCAATCCTCTATGTTCAATCCTCAATACTAAATCTTCAATCCTCGATCCTCAATCCTCAATCCTCAATCCTCAATCCTCATTCTACAATCCTCAATACTCAATCTTGAAACATCAATCCTCAATTCTCAATCCTCAATCCTAAATACTCAATCGTCACTCCTCAATCCCCAATCCTCAATCTTCAATTCTCAATCCTCAATCCTCAATCCTCAATCCTCAATCCTCAATTCTCAATGTTCAATCATCAATCCTCAATCTTCAATACTTTATACTCAATCCCCAAACCTCAATCCTCAATCCTCAATCATCAATCCTCAATCTTCAATACTCATTCTTCAATCCTCAGTCTTCAATCCTCAATACTCAACCATCAATCCTCAGTTCTCAATAGAATATCATCAATTCACAGTTTTCAATACTCAATAATCAATCTGCAATCTTCAAATCTCTATCCACAAACATCAATTCTCACCTCTCAACCCTCAACAATCAGTCCCCAATCCTCAATATTCAATTCTCAATCCTCAATCCTCAATCCTCAATCCTCAATCTTCAATCCTCAATACTCAATCTTCAATCCTCAATCCTCAATCCTCAATCCTCAATCCTCAATCCTCAATCCTCAATCGTCAGTCTTCAACCCTCAATACTCAATCTTTAATACTCTACTCTCAATTCTCAATCCTCAATCCTCAGTCCTCAAACCTCAATTCTGAATCCTCAATCCTGAGTCCTCTATCTTCGGCCCTCAGTCATCAACAATCAATTGTCAATCCTCAATCCTCAATAGAATATCCTCTATTCACAGCTTTCAATACTCAATACTCAAACTGCAATCTTCAAACCTCTATCCACAAACATCAATTCTCATCACTCAACCCTCAACACTCAGTCCTCAACGTTCAATCCTCAATCCTCAATCCTCAATCCTCAATCGTCAATCTTCAATCCTCAATACCCAATCCTCAATCTTCAATCCTCAATCCTCAATCCTCAATTCTCAATCATCAATCCTCAGTCCTCAGTGCTCAAACCTCAATCCTCAACCCTCAGCCCTCATCCTCAATCCTCAATCCACAACACTCAATCCTCAGTCCTCAATATTCAATCATCAATATTCAATCTTCAATACTCAATCCTCAATCCTCAATCCTCAATCATCAATCCTCAGTCTTCAATACTCAATCCTCAATCCTCAATCCTCAATCCTCAATTCTCAATACTCAATCCTCAATCTTCAATCCTCAATATTCAATCTTCAATCTTCAATCCTCAATCCTCAACCCTCAATCCTCAACCTTCAATCCTCAATACCCAATCTTCAGTCCTCAATCCTCAATCCTCTATCCTCAATTCTCAGTCGTCAATCCTCAATACCCAATCCTCAACCTTCAATCCTCAATCCTCAATCCTCACTCCTCAATCCTCAATCCTCATTCTTCAATCCTCAATACCCAATCCTCGATCTTCAATCCTCAATCCTCAATCCTCAATTCTCAACCCTCAATCCTCATTCCTCAGTCCTCAAACCTCAATCCTCAACCCTCAGCCCTCATCCTCCATCCTCAATCCTCAATCCTCAATCCTGAATCTTCAATCCTCAATATTCAATCTTCAATCCTCAATCCTCAATCCTCAATCCACAATCCTTAATCCTCACTGATCAATGCTCAATCTTCAATACTCAATCCACAATCCTCAATCCTCAATCCTCAATCCTCAATCCTCATTCTTCAATCCTCAATACCCAATCCTCAATCTTCAATCCTCAATCCTCAATCCTCAATTCTCAATCATCAATCCTCAGTCCTCAGTCCTCAAACCTCAATCCTCAACCCTCAGCCCTCATCCTCAATCCTCAATCCTCAATCCTCAATCCTCAGCCCTCAGTCCTCAAACCACAATGCTCAATCCTCAATCCCCAATCCTCAATCCTCAAACCTCAATCATCAATCCTCAATCTTCAATACTCAATCCTCAATCCTCAATCCTCAATCCTCTATATTCAACACTCAACCCTCAACCATCAATCCTCAAAACTCAACCATCAATCCTCAATTCTCAATACTCAATAGAACATCCTGAATTCTGATGGTTCAATACTCAATCAAGAATATTCAATAATCAAACCTCAAACCTCAAGCATCAATCCTCAACACTCAATCCTCAACACTCAGTCCTCTCTCTTCAGTCCTACATCCTCAACCCTCAATCCTCAAGCGTCAATCCTCAATACTCAATCCTCAATCCTCAATCATCAATCCTCAATCTTCAATACTCAACCCTCAATCCTCAATTCTCAATCATCAATCCTCAGTCCTCAGTCCTCAAACCTCAATCCTCAACCCTCAGCCCTCATCCTCAATCCTCAATCCTCAATCTTCAATCCTCATTCTTCAATCCTCAATACCCAATACTCAATCTTCAATCCTCAATCCTCAATCCTCATTTCTCAATGCTCTATCCTCAGTCCTCAGTCCTCAAACCTCAATCCTCAACCGTCAGCCACCATCCACAACCCTCAATCCTCGATCTTCAATCCTCAATCCTCAATCCTCAATACTCAATCTTCAATCCTCAATCCTTAGCCCTCAAACCTCAATTCTGAATCCTCAATCCTGAATCCTCAATCTTCAGACCTCAGTCCTAATCAATCTGTTGTCAATCCTCAATCCTCAATAGAATATCCTCAACTCAAAGTTTTCAATACTCAATACTCAATTTGCAATCTTCAAACCTCTATCCACAAACATCAATTCTCATCACTCACCACTCAACACTCAGTCCTCAATATTCAATCCTCAATCCTCAGTTCCCAATCTTCAACCCTCAATACTGAATCTTCAATCTTCAATCCTCAATCCTCAATCCTCAATCCTCAATCCTCATTCTCCAATCCTCAGTACCCAATCCTCAATCTTCAATCCTCAATCCTCAATCCTAAATTCTCAATCCTCTATCTTCAATCCTCAATACTAAATCTTCAATCCTCAATCCTCCATCCTCAATCCTCAATTCTCAATCCTCAATCGTCAGTCTTCCATCCTCAATACTCAATCTTCAATCCACAACACTGAATCCTCAATCCTCAATCCTCAATCCTCATTCTTCAATCCTCAATACCCAATCCTCAATCTTCAATCCTCAATCCTCAATCCTCAATTCTCAATCCTCTATGTTCAATCCTCAATACTAAATCTTCAATCCTCGATCCTCAATCCTCAATCCTCAATCCTCATTCTACAATCCTCAATACTCAATCTTGAATCATCAATCCTCAATTCTCAATCCTCAATCGTCAATCTTCAATCCTCAATACTCAATCTTCAATCCTCAATCCTCAATCCTCAATCCTCAGTCCTCAATCTTCGGCCCTCAGTCCTCAACAACCAATTGTCAATCCTCAATCCTCAATAGAATATCCACAATTCACAGCTTTCAATACTCAATACTCAAACTGCAATCTTCAAACCTCTATCCACAAACATCAATTCTCATCACTCAACCCTCATCACTCAGTCCTCAACGTTCAATCCTCAATCCTCAATCCTCAATCCTCAATCGTCAATCTTCAATCATCAGTACTCAATCTTCAATCCTCAATCCTCAATCCTCAATCCTCATTCTTCAATCCTCAGTACCCAAACCTCAATCTTCAATCCTCAATCCTCAATCCTCAATCCTCAATCCTCAACCCTCATTCTTCAATCCTCAATACCCAATCCTCAATCTTCAATCCTCAATCCTCAATCCCCTATTCTCAATCCTCAATCCTCAATCCTCAGTCCTCAGTCCTCAAACCTCAATCCTCAACCCTCAGCCCTCATCGTCAATCCTCAATCGTCAATCCTCAATCCTCAACCATCAATCCTCAATACTCAATCTTCAATCCTCAATCATCAATTCTCAACCCTCAATCCTCAATCCTCAATCCTCAGTCCTCAATTCACAATCCTCAACCGTCAGTCTTCAATCCTCAATACTCAATCTTCTATCCTGAATCCTCAATCCTCAATCCTCAATCCTCATTCTTGAATCCTCAATACCCAATACTCAATCTTCAATCCGCAATTCTCAATCCCCGTTTCTCAATGCTCTATCCTCAGTCCTCAGTCCTCAAACCTCAATCCTCAACCGTCAGCCCCCATCCTCAATCCTCAATCCTCAATCTTAAGTCCTCAATACTCAATCCTCAATACTCAATCTTCAATCCTCAATACTCAATCCTCAATCGTCAATCCTGAATCCCCAATCCTCAATCTTCAATGCTCAATCCTCAATCCTCAATCCTCGATCCTCAATCTTCAATCCTCAATACTCAATCTTCAATCCTCAATCCTCAATACTCAATCCTCAATCCTCAATCCTCAATCCTGAATCCGCAATCTTCAATCCTCAATACTCAACCTGCAATCCTCAAACCTCAATCCTCAGCCCTCAGCCCTCATCCTCCATCCTCAATCCTCAATCCTCAACCATCAATCCTCAATACTCAATCTTCAATCCTCAATCATCAATTCTCAACCCTCAATCCTCAATCCTCAATCCTCAGTCCTCAATTCACAATCCTCAACCGTCAGTCTTCAATCCTCAATACTCAATCTTCTATCCTGAATCCTCAATCCTCAATCCTCAATCCTCATTCTTGAATCCTCAATACCCAATACTCAATCTTCAATCCGCAATTCTCAATCCCCGTTTCTCAATGCTCTATCCTCAGTCCTCAGTCCTCAAACCTCAATCCTCAACCGTCAGCCCCCATCCTCAATCCTCAATCCTCAATCTTAAGTCCTCAATACTCAATCCTCAATACTCAATCTTCAATCCTCAATACTCAATCCTCAATCGTCAATCCTCAATCCCCAATCCTCAATCTTCAATGCTCAATCCTCAATCCTCAATCCTCGATCCTCAATCTTCAATCCTCAATACTCAATCTTCAATCCTCAATCCTCAATACTCAATCCTCAATCCTCAATCCTCAATCCTGAATCCGCAATCTTCAATCCTCAATACTCAACCTGCAATCCTCAAACCTCAATCCTCAGCCCTCAGCCCTCATCCTCCATCCTCAATACTCAATCCTCAATCCTGAATCTTCAATCCTCTATATTCAATCTTCAATCCTCAATACTCAATCCTCAATCCTCAGTTATCAATACTCAATCGTCAATACTGAATCCTCAATCCTCAATCCTCAATCCTCAATCCTCAATCCTCAATCCTCATTTCTCAAACCTCAATCCTCAACCCTCAGTCCTCATCCTCAATTCTCAATTCTCAATCATCAATCCTGAATTCTCAATCTTCAATCCTCAATAATCAATCTCCAATCCTAGATCCTCAATCCACAATCCTCAACCTTCAATCCTCAATACTGAATCTTCAATCCTCAGTCCTCAATCCTCAATCCTTAATCCTCAATCGTCAATCTTCAGTCCTCAATACTCAATCTTCAATTCTCAATCTTCAATCCTGAATCCTCAACCCTCAATCCTCAGTACTCAAGCCTTAGTCCTCAATCTTCAATCCTTAATACTCAATCTTCAACCCTCAATCCTCAACCCTCAATCCTCAATCCTCAATCTTCAATCCTCAATCCTCAATACTCAACCTTCAATCCTCAATACTCAATCTGCAATCCTCAATCCTCAAACCTCAATCTTCAATCCTCATTCTTCAATCCACAATACCCAATCCTCAGTCTTCAATCCTCAATCCTCAATCCTCAATTCTCAATCCTCAATCCTTAACCCTCAGCCCTCATCCTCCATCCTCAATCCTCAATCCTCAATCCTGAATCTTCAATCCTCAATATTCAATCTTCAATCCTCAATCCTCAATCCTCAATCCACAATCCTTAATCCTCACTGATCAATGCTCAATCTTCAATACTCAATCCACAATCCTCAATCCTCAATCCTCAATCCTCAATCCTCATTCTTCAATCCTCAATACCCAATCCTCAATCTTCAATCCTCAATCCTCAATCCTCAATTCTCAATCATCAATCCTCAGTCCTCAGTCCTCAAACCTCAATCCTCAACCCTCAGCCCTCATCCTCAATCCTCAATCCTCAATCCTCAATCCTCAGCCCTCAGTCCTCAAACCACAATGCTCAATCCTCAATCCCCAATCCTCAATCCTCAAACCTCAATCATCAATCCTCAATCTTCAATACTCAATCCTCAATCCTCAATCCTCAATCCTCTATATTCAACACTCAACCCTCAACCATCAATCCTCAAAACTCAACCATCAATCCTCAATTCTCAATACTCAATAGAACATCCTGAATTCTGATGGTTCAATACTCAATCAAGAATATTCAATAATCAAACCTCAAACCTCAAGCATCAATCCTCAACACTCAATCCTCAACACTCAGTCCTCTCTCTTCAGTCCTACATCCTCAACCCTCAATCCTCAAGCGTCAATCCTCAATACTCAATCCTCAATCCTCAATCATCAATCCTCAATCTTCAATACTCAACCCTCAATCCTCAATTCTCAATCATCAATCCTCAGTCCTCAGTCCTCAAACCTCAATCCTCAACCCTCAGCCCTCATCCTCAATCCTCAATCCTCAATCTTCAATCCTCATTCTTCAATCCTCAATACCCAATACTCAATCTTCAATCCTCAATCCTCAATCCTCATTTCTCAATGCTCTATCCTCAGTCCTCAGTCCTCAAACCTCAATCCTCAACCGTCAGCCACCATCCTCAACCCTCAATCCTCGATCTTCAATCCTCAATCCTCAATCCTCAATAC